>NC_041392.1:364574686-364582317 GCF_002162155.2 Triticum dicoccoides
GCGGCCGGCGAGGTGGCTCCAGGCGAGGGCCACGAGGCCATTCCCGATCCGATCCAGATCGGGGGAAGAGGGAGACGTGGGGAGTGGGGGGGGGAGAGTGTGCGGTTAGGGTTTCGGGGATGGGGGTTATGGGGAGGCCGGTTGGGCCAAGGGGGAGCTGGGCCGGCCTGGCAGGTCGTGGCCCAGTTGGGCCAGTGGCCTGCTGGGCCGGAGCCCCGGGGGTTTCTCTTCCCTTTTTTTTGTTGTTCCTTTTTTTTCCATTATCTCTTATTATTTGTTTTCTGTTTAATTCATTTAAAAGCATTTAGGCATTTTATAAAAATGTGTTTTCTGCACTATAATTACCTATGCCATTTTTGGCACAGCCCGAACATTTTAGTTTAATATTTTGAAAACTTTTGTCGTTTGATTGATTTAGGATTTAAATTTGAAACGGTTTCGAATTAACCCGAGATTAATTACAGTGACAGAGGTGATGTGTCATCATTAGTAGGGGATTACTGTAGCTTGATTATCCGGGCGTCACAATTCTCCTCCACTACAAGAAATCTCGTCCCGAGATTTAAGAGGGGAGTAAGGGGAAAGACTAGGTTACGATATTCTAACGCATCTTCTCGAAGAAGTTAATCCCTTTCGTTGATGTCTTCAATTCTTTATTCCGATGCATCATGATAAACTTGTCATCATTTCTTCGGGAACTCCATTGTACTTACGAAAGGATAAGGGGCAGCTCACTACGACATAATGCTTTTGAGGGAAACAATCTGGGGTTAACCCATGAATTAGTATAAGATTATCTCACGAGTTGAACATATGAAATACCTCGAGAGTAAGGTACGAAGGTACCATAAGAGGCTCCAAGCGGATAGATAGTTGCTCGAAGCCTGAACCAGAGTGAGAAAGGGGTTCAGAGTAGCCAGAGTAAGTATTGCGTCTGATACCAGAATAGATCACTAGGACAGTGGCCCGTGAATTACATACGAGTCCACGCGCGAGGAATAACTTTGGGAATAGGGGGTGTATAGGACATTCAGGTTTCGATCCTGTGGAACTGTGGGTTATGGGCCCACCATGTGGTTTTTATATTATTATTATTAATTTTTTTAATAGGAGCAGTGACATCTTTCACGGTCATGATAGCAAGGCATGTCAGAGAGTACCATGTCAGTTATGTCGGCAACAACATTGGTACCAAGGGCGAGGGACGAAGAGAACCACCTTCCTGCTCGTTGAACGAGGCGGACCAATAGGCAAAGTTCTCGTCCATCGGCGGTTACCGGAAGTCATCAACAGTAGAAACAGGGTTACACCAGACAGGAAGGTACACCGAGGTGTTTACCTAAGCAGGGGATTACCACTGCTCGGTTAAGTAGTTTACAAGAAAGTTTAAACAAAACAACGGGAAGGAAAATGTGCTTAAACATGTATATCAGGGGTATATCCTTCCCAAGGACAAGCAGAGCAAGATATCCATGACAGGATATTATGTAGAAAACTCCTTAGGTAGGGGAGAGAAATTTCATGACATTACCCATACAACGGTGTTTGGATAATTGAGCAAGAAACATTTAGCATTGGGCTTCAAATGTTCTTGTTGAAAATCAGAGTATCACAGACATGCTTCGAGATAGCATTGACATGGTCTTCAAGCAAAGGCCGGTTTTTAGATACTCAATGGATCCATCAGGAACAGTTTATAACATAGGTCTTACAATTTCCTCCAAGAAGAATGGTTATCCTTGCAAATAAACCATAATGATAGGTCCTCCAGCCAGGGGGGGGTGCTAGGCATGACATCCTGTTACAGGTCATCAAAGGGCCAACAACATAACTCTTGGAAAGTTGTCCCAACCATCATATCTGACCGAGATTCAGATCCGATTGGTGTAATGATACCTCAGACTCAGGATGTCTGAGAATAAAAGGTGCAACACAAATAGACGAAATGACATTTCAGGATTCTCAGGAAATGAACTATGGGAGTGGGTTCCTGAAACAATAGTTCATCATTAAACCAAGGAGAGGAGGAGGTGGCTGATGGGCTCGGCGATAATCCATCGAGATTTCCGACAAGATGGATTTCCACAATTATGTGAACAAGGAGATAACATTTGTCAGATCAAATGGTATAATGATGTATGCTCGAGGAAACATACTCAATTAAACATTGGTTGAAAGGTGCACCCGAATATGGGTTGGGTTGCACGATCAATGTTAGAGTGGTGACTTGACGAACAAAAGAATTAGAATGAAACTCGACCAGTACTTCAAAGCAATAGGGTTGCTAGAAGTTTTGAATTCACACCTCATAGTTCAATTGTCGGTATTCCGGTTAGAAACAACACGGGTACCAAGAAAGAATGGTGAGGGTGAGAAGTATCACCATACCAAGAATTCTTAAGAGGTGGAGTAATCCTCACGACCTTCTTGACATAAAAGATGGTAATACTCCATGGTAAAGAAGAACAAATGCTAGGTAGCAAGGAACTCGAGGTATAACACAGAACACAAACAAGTTTTTGTTGGAGGGAACACAATAAAGAGGTCGATGACAACACAAATCATCAAGGGCAAGGATGGTATTTCTCATCATTAATTCAATTGATATCCTGGAAGAGCATCAGAATGTAGATGGTGATCATGACACATTTGTCGAGAGATTCCACGAAGATGTAATCGATCCGCGATCACATCAAGTCAAAAGAATGATGAAGCAAGAGGTTATTGGAACCATAGGTACGACACAAACTTGAAATCAAGATTGTTGTTCAAGGCGAACGGATATGACGAGGAAGATCGACGTAAGCTTAGCTCATTGTCAAAAGTTGTGCTCCGGGATTAAGGACCAGGTAGCACAGTTAAAATTTAGCATGTTAATGATATGGCCGATCAGGCTAGGAATGACATGATCGGGTACAAACTCGTAAGTAAAGAATATTAGTAAGAGTTGTTGAACCGTAATGCGGACTCGGTTCAGTTATCGGTGTCTTTGAGTGTTTAATAACTCAGAGCCCATGAAAAATTGTAATCAGTGAGTATGTAGTACTTGATGAAGAACTCATAGGAAGTTATGCAGTTCCAAGATAATCTCGAGATACCATGGGGTAATACTCGACGACGGATCAAAGTAGAGGTTGTACCGGGGTATTGATCCACAGAAGACAAGTGCTTACACTTGCATCGGAAATGGTATTTAAAGGAGAACATGGTCGGAACCACGATTGTAAAAGGCCATACCCCAGATATAAGATGAACTTATATCAAGGGAATAATTAATTTTAAAAGAAGCTTCGATGAGAAGATGTACATCGGGTCCATGGGCATGAACACAAAGTTCAAGGTCGACTCCCACTTCTCCAATGCATAACCTTTCATCCACTTCTCGCGTTCGATTAAGTTGCAGTGTTGAAATTTTATCTGGCGAAGCACCAGAAGAGTATGACTCGTGAAAACTTTCGGGTTCACACGGTCTAGAGAAAGCATATGTTCAACCCTTAGTGGCTTCTTAGAAACATATACCACAAGTTTCAAGAGTAAATAACACAAGCCCGAAAGCAGAGTATGGTTGGCCAAGCGGAGGATACAACTTAACAAAGGCATTAGGTATCAGGGGAAGAACTCACAAAGTGATCAAATGTGAAGGACACTGTCGGATAATAATCCAACAGTGGATATGGCGATCCACAATGGGGCTGATATGAGTATCGATACCCAATCAGAGGAAGAAAGATTGCAAATGCATCGGTTTATAGAACAGCTGAATAGTTCAACGCTTAATTAGCAAAGTAATTACGATTTTCAAATCAAGGGATCAGGAGCAAATGCTCTGATCAAGAATGGATAAGCTGAATAGAATTAGGGATACAATCAACGACAATTGGACTGGTCAAGAACCAATTCCAGTTAAAAGAATGGCAGCTCAGCCGGAAAGGTAATTTATAAGGATCAGTGATGATTGCGCATATTCGCAAACATATTGAGTCAATAGACCCAAAATGATAATGACAAGGAATGTCAATAAGACTACGAGACTTATGGGATTAACCATAATGCGAGCAAGCAAGAATTTCAAGAGCCAAAGGCTCCATAGGATTTTCGGAAGATCGAATAGTATTTTGAAGACTTTTGTGAAACTCATGAACAACTGGGGATGAGCGGATACTCGATAAGTGCAATAACTAACCGTAGGGGTATTCAGGTGACAAAGAACAACAAGGCAGTAAGCTCAAAGGATTATCGAAACAACGATGAGTTTTTCAGGTTATCTTGTAATAACAAGACCAACTGGGGATGAATGTAAGAATAACAACTGCAAGTAGTTATCCATAAGGGTTTGCGGTGGAAGGGGAATTGCAAACGCGATGAACACAAGTTCTCGGGTTAACAGCGGAGAGTATCTTCAGGGTCTTCTGGTGCAGCAGACGATCATCAGTAACAAGGGGCTCTCCGGGTGAAAGTAATAACGAGATCCTACTGTTAGATTTAATAAACTTCATTTAACCCGAATAGAGGAGAGATCACAGTCCCAGAGTAAAGGTCGAGGAGTAAAAGATCCTAGTACCACCCAATGGCGACGTGTGCCCATAAGACACACAACCATGTTAGTAAAAGTTTTGCAATGTCTAGACTCGACTTCGGCCAAGGAGTTGGAAGGGGGATTCCTACAGGCAGTCGGCTCTGATACCAACTTGTGACGCCCCCGATTCAATCGTACACTAATCATGCACGCAAACATGTACGATCAAGATCAGGGACTCACGGGAAGATATCACAACACAACTCTTAAAATAAAATAAGTCATACAAGCATCATAATACAAGCCAGGGGCCTCGAGGGCTCGAATACAAGTTCTCGATCATAGACGAGTCAGCGGAAGCAACAATATCTGAGTACAGACATAAGTTAAACAAGTCTGCCTTAAGAAGGCTAGCACAAACTGGGATATAGATCGAAGAGGCGCAGGCCTCCTGCCTGGGATCCTCCTAAACTACTCCTGGTCATCGTCAGCGGGCTGCACGTAGTAGTAGGCACCTCCGGTGTAGTAGTCGTCATCGACGGTGGCGTCTGGCTCCTGGGCTCCATCGTCTGGTTGCAGCAATCGAGTAGAGATAGGGGGAAAAGGGGGGAACAATGCAACCGTGAGTACTCATCCAAAGTACTCGCAAGCAAGGAGCTAGACTACATATGCATGGATATATGTGTAAAGGGCCATATCAGTGGACTGAACTGCATAATGCCAGAATAAGAGGGGAATAGCTAGTCTTATCGAAGACTATGCTTCTGGTCACCTCCGTCTTGCAACAGGTAGAAGAGGGTAGGTTGAAGTCCTCCAAGCAACATCACATAGCAATAATCCTACCCGGCGATCCCCTCCTCGTATCCCTGAGAGAGAGCGACCACCGGTTGTATCTGGCACTTGGAAGGGTGTGTTTTATTAAGTATCCGGTTCTAGTTGTCATAAGGTCAAGGTACAACTCCAAGTCGTCTTGTTACCGAAGATCACGGCTATTCGAATAGATTAACTTCCCTGCAGGGGTGCACCAACTTACCCAACACGCTTGATCCCATTTGGCCGGACACACTTTCCCGGGTCATGCCCGGCCGCGAAAGATCAACACGTCGCAGCCCCACCTAGGCTCAACAGAGAGGCCAGCACGCCGGTCTAAACCTAAGCGCACAGGGGTCTGGGCCCATCGCCCATAGCACACCTGCACGTTGCGTATGCGGCCGAAAGCAGAACTAGCCCCCTTAATACAAGAGCAGGCTTACGTTCCAATCCGGCGCGCGCCACTCAGTCGCTGGCGTCACGAAGTGCTTCGGCTGATACCACGACGCCGAGTGCCCATATCTTTCCCACATAGTTGGTTAGTGCGTATAGGCTCGTAGCCAACTCAGATCAAATACCAAGATCTCGTTAAGCGTGTTAAGTATCCGCAAACGCCGAACAGGGCCAGGCCCACCTCTCTCCTAGGCGGTCTCAACCTGCCCTGTCGCTCCGCCACAAAGATCCACTCGCGGGTGCTCCACCAGCCGACCCGACTTTAGTCTCCACATGTATCATGTATAAAGTATATAGTATATACCCGTGATCACCTCCCGAGTGATCACGGCCCGATAGTATAGCACGGCTGACGGACAAGAATGTAGGGCCACAGATGAATATACTAGCATCCTATACTAAGCATATAGGATTGCAGGTAAAGGTAACAACAGTAGTATCAAGGACAGGCTATGCATCAGGATAGGTATAACAGAAAGCAGTAACATGCTACACTACTCTAATGCAAGCAGTATAGAGTAGAATAGGCAATATCTGGTGATCAAGGGGGGGGGGGGCTTGCCTGGTTGCTCTGGCAAGAGAGAGGGGTCGTCAACTCCGTAGTCGAACTGGGCATTAGCAGCGTCGGTCTCGTAGTCTACCGGAGAGAAGAGGGGGAAGAAACAATGAATACCATGTAAACAGATGCATATCGATGCATGACAAGACAAGTAACGGTGCTAGGCGTGCCCTAACGTGGTATGAGGTGGTACCGGTTAAGGGGGGAAACATCCGGGAAAGTATTCCCGGTGTTTCGCGTTTTCGGGCAGAGTAGCCAGAGGGGGAAAGTTGCGAGTTCGATAGGTTAGGGGGGTGTGGCGGACAAACGGACTGCGTATCCGAATTCGTCTCGTCGTTCTGAGCAACTTTCATGTTGAAAATATTTTAATCCGAGTTACGGATTAAAAGATATGATTTTCTAAAGATTTTATTAATTTCTGGAATTTAATTAATTATTTATCCCAACATTATCCAGAATAGTAAATGATGACGTCAGCATGACATCAGAGTGATGTCAGCAGTCAACGTTGACCATTGACCTGGTCAACCTGACGTGTGGGTCCAGTGGGACCCACCTGTCATTCTCTGTTTAGGTTAATTACAGATTAGTTAATTTAATTAGTGATTAGGTTAATCTAATCAGGATTAATTAACTTAATTAATTAATTAATTAATAACTAATTTTATTAAACCATTTTTATTTTTAATTATTATTTTTATTTTTAATTCTAATTCTCTTTTTTTAATAAAACGTTATGGGGCGTGGGGCCCCATTGTCATAGGGCCAATGGGGGCCTTAGCGTTACGGGCATGCGGGCGTGCGCCCGAGTCCACCCGGGAAGGGGGCAACGGGCGCCTGGGCGGGCGCTCGCCCGCAGGGAGTGCGACGGGGCGAGGCCGGTGGCCAGGGCGGGTGCGGTGCGCGGGCACGGCGCAGTGAGCGCGCACACGGGACGGCGGGCATGGCGACGTCCAAGACGAGGAGGGGAAGAGGGGAGAGGAGCACGGGGAGGCGCTCACAGTGGCCGTAGGGGTTCGGGCAGTGGGTGTCGAGGAGGGAGACGGGGACGTCGTCGGCGTCGAGGAGGCAGGCCGGTGGGGGAGGTCCGGCGAGGAGGATGGGGACGCGCGACGAGGTGGCGGTGACGACGGGCGACGCCGGCGAGGCGACGGGTGGGCGACGACCCGAGGCAGCGGCGCGGCGTCGATCTCGGGAGGGAGAGGCGCGGGAGGTCGTGGCGAAGCCCATGGCAGAGGGGCGATGCGGTTGGGATGGAGGGGCGCCGGCGGGGAAGGGCCCCGTCGCGGCAGT
>NC_041392.1:364582357-364635256 GCF_002162155.2 Triticum dicoccoides
GGGATGGGGGTTATGGGGAGGCCGGTTGGGCCAAGGGGGAGCTGGGCCGGCCTGGCAGGTCGTGGCCCAGTTGGGCCGGTGGCCTGCTGGGCCGGAGCCCCGGGGGTTTCTCTTCCCTTTTTTTTTGTTCCTTTTTTTCCATTATCTCTTATTATTTGTTTTCTGTTTAATTCATTTAAAAGTATTTAGGCATTTTATAAAAATGTGTTTTCTGCACTATAATTACCTATGCCATTTTTGGCACAGCCCGAACATTTTAGTTTAATATTTTGAAAACTTTTGTCGTTTGATTGATTTAGGATTTAAATTTGAAACGGTTTCGAATTAACCCGAGATTAATTACAGTGACAGAGGTGATGTGTCATCATTAGTAGGGGATTACTGTAGCTTGATTATCCGGGCGTCACATAATAGCAGGCATGACAAACAAGCATGAATGAGTAGGCACACCAAGGCTCAAACAACTCCTACTCATGCTAGTGGGTTTCATATATTTACTGTGGCAATGACAAGTCATGCAAAGGAAAGGGGTTCAACTACCACAGCATGTAGAATCGTTGTTGTCCTAATGCAGTAAATGAGAGCAGGAGCGAGAGAGTGGGATTGTATCGGAATGAACAAGGGGGTTTTGCTTGCCTGGCACTTCTGAAGATAATATAATTCTTCATCAGTGTCACCGATCACATTGTGGATACACGTCTACCAAGAGGGGACAAACACCGGCAACTGAGAAACAACACAATCAATGTAATGCACAATATGATGCATGATCATGACATGGCAATAATGTTATGATTTGCACTAATACATCTAGCAACAATTTAAATGAAGTCTATATGGACCAAGGGTTCATATGCAAACTCCATATTTAGCATTTAAAATTCCATTATCATGTTTTCACTTATACAGTGGATATAAGTTGGTTGATCATGCATGAAAGTAGCATAAATGGATAGATTGGATTTTTCTGATAATTTTTCATATATAAATTATTTCATTTGGAGTTACGGTTTAATTTATATGAATTTTTGAAGTTTTGGATATTTTCTGCAATTTTCTGAATTATTTTAAATTCAGAAAATCAAAACTGCATCAGCATGACATCATGCTGACTTCATCAGGTCAATGACGCCAGCCCAGGTCAAACCTAACCAGTGGGGTCCACTGGTCAGTTACCCGACGTCATTTGTGTCGCTGACACGTGGACCCGGTCAACTGCCACGTCAGCGCAGTCAACTCTGGCTTGCGGGTCCTGCTGGGTTTTCAACTAATCTAAACTAAAACAAAACTGAGGTTAATTAGGGCCTGGGCCCATGTGTCTGTGACCATTGAGGGTTGGTTAGTGGCGTCATCGGCCACTAATGATGTGCCACGTTGGCACGGCCGGGGTTAGGCTGCCGGCGACCTCACAGAGCGGCGGAGGCGCTCGGAATTCGCCGTTCGGCGTCCTCTCGACCCGCGGTTTGGTGCTACGGGTTGCTGGGCGTGTGCCGCGTCCAGGGAAACACACGAGAGGGGGCGGGGAGGTCGGAGTCGACGGCACCGACCAGCAGAGCGGTGCCAGAGTTTGGACATCGACGGATTCGATGCCGCAGGGCACGACAGGAGCAACATATGGCCGCTACGGCCCCGTGGTGATGCGCTCGGTTTCGAGATCATGTGGAAGTGGCCTCGGCAGCGAGGAGCTCAGGCGGCGGCGCGTGCGGGCGAGCGCGGTGTGGTGGCTACAGCATGCAGCAGAGCAAACATGGAGGGGGAGAAGGAGTAGGAGCTCACGGCGAGTGCAGAGGACGTCGAAACGGGCTGGGGGAAGGATTGGATTTGGCGGGGCGGCGAAGTTGATCTCGCCGTCGGGAGGTTGAAGACGAGCCCGATGAGGACGTTCGGGGCTTCTGGCGGGGTGTGGCTCGGTGAGGGGGTTGAGGACGAAGTGGCGGAGCTTCTAGGCTGCTCGGGAGGACGAGGGAGAGGCGTTGGCCGCGGTGGTGCTCGTCGGCGGCGGCGGCAGCGCTCGGACTACGCGCGAGGGAGGGAGACAGGGGAGGGGAAAGAGCACGGGGAGAGTAGGGAGAGGTGCAGGGGAAGCAGGAGACCGCGTGGCGCTCGGGGCTGGCTCCAGAAGCAGCGGAAGCAGGAGGTGGAGCTCGGGCGCGCACGCGTCGACACCCCTCTGCCAGTAGGCAGAGGTTGAAGACAGCGGTGCCCCTGGTGGGCTGGGCCGCCAAGTGGATTGGCCATGTGGGCTGGCCAGGTGAGTGCCAGGTAAGGTTGCTTTGTTTTATTTTCTGTTATGTTTTCTGTTGTTTAATATTCTGCCACTATTCAAAATTCAAAACAATTTCAAAACAGTGACAAAACCGTTTGAATAATTTTATGTTGCAGAATGGACATTTCCAAATGCACATAAAATATTTCGAAGATATTTGAAATTATATTCTAGTTATATGAATATAACTCAAATTCAAATAGCTATTGATTTAAATTCAATGTCCCAAAAATAAATCCTTAAAAATGTTCCTAAATTCTGGTTTGATATATAGCTCTTGCCAAAATTCTCAAACATTGCAAAAGGACATCTTGGAAACAAAGAATGAGATTTCCAGGGTTCTTTGCCCTTCTTTTATTTAAGTTCCACTTTCCTCAATTCCAAGTTTCAGAAATTTAGACATGATGCATGAGTGTTCTATGATGCAACTAATACAAGCAATAATCTAGGGCTGTGACAGTGTGTGATAGTTACACCTTTCACACACGAGCGTATACATAAAATCATGTGGGGTGTACATCTGGTTGGAAATGTTTTCCCTGGATTGACTGTGTGGGATGTACATAAGAACGGGAACGTATTCCTTGGATTGACTGTGTGTGATATACATAAGAACGGAAATGTTTTTCTGGGATTCATCGTATGGGATGTACATACCTACGGAAATGATTTCTGGGATTCACCGTGTGGTACGTACATACCTACCGAAATGATTTCTAGGATTCACCGTGTGGGATGTACATTCCAACGGGAATGATTGGGTTCCGATGCCTTGCCCGATCGCACACGGCCCCTGCCTGGGTCCTAGGAGGGCCTATCACCGATGATTTCTGGGTCGTGTGGGAAGGACACCGAATCACACACACTCACTTGGCAACGGTTCCAAATGCCGTCGCGGAAAGGGGTAAAAAACTGTTTTTTTAGGACCGACGCGCACCAGTGTGTGCTCTTCACACCCGACCCTCAGAACTTCTAATAAATAAAAGACGCTGTGCACCTTTTATTTTAGCTCACACGTCACACAACTATACTATTACTCTTGTGGCGAACGTTCTTCGGGCATAGTGTATGGTACTCTCACGAAGTGAAGCGGTGCACGCATGCACTAGTTCTCTCACACCCACTCGCGGGTACATGTAGGAGCGCATTTTTTTAAGCTGATACAACAAAATCACTCCACTATATATATAAGCAGGTGCCTTAGCACCTGCTTTACTAGGGTTCCTTTCTTTCACTCTCTCATCCTCTCCAGATCGAAGCAAGACACAGGTGGCCACACTCTCTCTCTGCTCACGGCTGGTCACAAATCCGGTCGAACCACCTCGACCGGGGCAGGGGTGTAGGTGCATTGTTCATGCTGTCATCGGCAGCGAGGGAGGAGACCAACAGTTGCCCGTGCGTCCCGGTCGGCGGCCATGCCATTCTCTTCGAGAGAGAGCCGACTCGGGAGGGCCTCCGACTCCTTCTTCCTCCCCGCGGTATTGTGGCCAAGATGCGGCCTCCTGCCGCCATCTTTGCCACATGCCCACGACCCTCGGGTATATATTCCTTCGAAACCTGCCTTACTCTACTGCCCCAGCTCCCCACGTGGCTGCGTGTGGATCTTTTTCTACTTCCGTCGGCTGTTCCGAAGCCACCTAGATTTTTACTATTATTAGAGGTAAAGCTAGTTCATACAGTCGAATTTAAGAGTTGATTCAAACAGTGAAGGACGTGGGAAAGCTGTAGCATGAATCTAGGACTTGGTTCTAAGAGGAAACGGGGGAAAATAGTAGATACTGGCTACCCAACCGGTCTCTTGGTTGAGAAGGCGAAGAAATCATGGTGGATGGCAAAGGCTCTGGGGAAGTGGACCTGTCTCTTGGTTGAAAAAGGAAAGAAAGTGAGGGGTGTTGGGGGACAAGGCAAATGAGAATGAGCAGGTCTAGATTTCCTGTGCTCACATAGGAAAATGTCGACAAGGAGATAAAAAATGGGACGAATGCAGACATGCTGCCTGAGTGTTTGGTGCTCTCGGCAACCACATCTGGGCCACAACTTTATGCCCCTACTGTCCCTACGCCCATATCGCTACTTTTAATGTAAAATCACATGAAGCATTAAGCAATACCACCTAATGTCACTATAAGTAATGGTTTAGTGCCATCGATAAATTGAAGCAATGCCACCACCATTTTATGAAGTGCTTCCGCCTTGCTTTATTTCCCTTGAATTGTGTTTTTGCAGTTATACTTAAATCTCACACCGCTAACATTGCTTCATCCCAGTGGAAATGCACAAATTTGATTGCACATTTATTGACCATGTGCTACTCTCATGGTAGTAATACTAATGCTATTGTTCTGCATGTTAATCTAGTGACAGTGTTGATGTGATGTGATGCTACTTACTTAAGGGCACTTTCATAATGTCAATCTAGTGCTAATTATAACACAATAGATGTTGTTGTTAATTATACGCCATTGCAAATATCCGTCACTGTTTAAAATCTGTATTTCATATTTGCGCAAACAGGGATGTCTGTCTCCATATCGTTTCTATCTGCACAATCAAAAGTACACACCTCAGTTTTAGTACAACTGCACAAATATGAGATGGCTATTCCTAGCTGCCGTCCTCTAACCACCAGTGTTCAAGGTATTCCTAAATTGGTAGTAACTAGGTAGAATGACCAACTCAATCTAAAAGAAGCTGATTCGTACGTTTTACTTCCTGATTGCAGTGCAGGGACGAGCGAAAACAACTTCATCCTAGTCCGGAATGCACTTTCTACGAGTTGATCCATGGACTGAGGACTAGCTGGCACGGATAAAAGGAGGTTTTGGGGACAGTTGCGCGGACCAGAGGCATTGTGGTTTGCTTATTTCTGCAATAGCGGTGCTTAAATTTAGTGGAATGCACAAGTATTTCAGCTGGTCAGTACACTACATGGTTCAGTTCAGCATTCTAGCTGAGAACACAATTATAATTGGTTATTCTAGAATGAGAGAACCTAACCCTGGATGGTGGCAACAAGAAAAAACCAGAGTGAACTCCAGGATATTTAAGCCTGCCGGGAGGCCCATTGCTTAGAGAAGCCTTGCTTGTTTTTTCCTGATTTGTAAACCTTCTCACAACTTTGTCTTTTGTTGTGAACTAGTATATGTTTGTTATGTTCTATGAATCATTGAGATGTATAAAATTGCTTAACTTATGCTTTTGAAGTTTTTTATGAAGCCGAGTTTAATGTGAGTGTTCCACATGAATGCTGGACTAACATGTGAACGTTTGGAATTTACATTGTGGCCTCAGTTAACTGCATGAACCACTGTAACGAGATATGTAGTTGCTTATATGTCAGACAACATATTATTGATTGTTAGCTGGTCGATTGCCTACTGTTGAAGTGAGCTGAGCCAATGTGCCATGTTTTGCACAACTTCTTACAAGTGGGGTAGCACCAACAGTGTTTACAAGTACTTATGTATACGTCGACGCATAGTTCTCAAACGAGTACTCTATTTCATCAAACACACACAACTCGTATGATAAACCATGACAACTTATGTCTTACCATGACATATTCATGAAAAAACTAGTGAGGACGCATCTGTTTCAGCAACAATTACGATGGTTCTCACATGAGTCACAGGCACACAAAAGTAGCAGCAGTTCCCATAGACAGATTCAAGCAGAGTACTAGCCCCAGAGGGCTCGATACTAGGCAAGGTCCAGATAATTAGACACAATCGAAACTACTATTAAACACTAGCTGGGGCAACTATTTCATGCCCTGGTCTAATTTGGGCTGGACACAAGACCGACCTTGCCATGAACATCATCGAGGACGTCTGGCAACAGCTCAATCCTATGAACCTTCATGAATATAACCTTGTGGCCTTGCCACTAATAAACTTGTTTGTGGAGGCATGGCACGTCATCTTCCTGCATAAGCTTGACAAGAAAAGTATGCCTCATAAATGAAGGGGTAGCTTTGAACTTCTTGTGCTTTAGTACACCCTGGACAACACGCCTGACAATAGTGAGGCTGGAATACAACTCGACATCGCTATAAACGCAAATGGCTTCCAGGATCCAACAACCTAAGAACTCTGTTTTCCCAGTGCTTATATTCAGGTCATCCGCCTCATAGCGAGTGACATGTACAACCACACAATCCTTGTCTGCATCAGGGCTCTAATTGAAATAGAAACAAATTCTGAATTACTTTCCAATATAAGAAACACAATTTATTTAAACCACTCTGTATAGCATGGCATCAGGCCTGCATGTCGATGAACAAAAGTAAAATGACATTCAGAACAGGGAGACGTTTTGATGACCTAGGAGGAGCCAGAAGAGTAAAATGCCATTCAGAAGAGTAAAATGACATCCACTGTACTAGTAGTAATTGTTTTTCTGGGTAGCTGTAGAGTGTCTCCACGGTACTAGTAGTAATTGTTTCTCTAGGCCCAAGACAAAACATCCCATCCACCCTAATAAATAATAAAATTGATTCAAAAGCCCATATATTTACTTAATGAGAGGCGCTACCCACACCCAGCACACCGCCCCCAAAAAAACCGGGGTGCTCTTCTTCCTCCTCACTCCCACCTTGAAAGCACAAGTGCTCCCTGGGTGGTTTTAGTAATTATTGTCAACATATCTCTTGATTGCACTAATGTTTTCGCCTAGTATATTTCAAACAAGTTCAACAGATGGAGTGGCGTGGACAAGAGGATGTGGAACCCCTTTCAAAATGCTAAGGACAAAAGATTGGCTCAAGCTCTAAAGCTCAAGACTCTACATTTTACTTTTAGAGATCCAAGATCACATTCGGTCCATAGGAAAAGCCAATACTATTAAAAGGGGATGAGGTGTTACTTAATGGGTTGCTTGCTCAAAATGCTTAGTGATATGCTCCAAAAACCCTCAAAACTTGCCCATATCCACATATGTCCCAAACCACAAGTCAAACTCGGCCCCACCAAAACTTCTATCCGGTGCCACCGAGTTCTCTTGACATAGCCACTGCCACAAACCCTAATTGATTCGGCCTCACCGATGGGATCTCGATCTCACCAAGATGGGCTTGCAAACTCTGTCGCCTATTGCAATAATTTCAGTCTCACCAAGATATGCAATCGGTCAAAACGAGTTTGCTTGACCAACTCTCTGTTTTGCTTATTACCAAAATCTGTCTCACCGAGTTTGCGTAATCGGTCAAACCGAGATGAGTTTTTACCCTAACCCTAGCACATCGATCCCATCGAGTTGATGATATCGGTCCCACCGAAATGTCTAACGGTCACATTATGAACTAAATCGGTCTGATCGAGTTGTTTGATACGGTCCCACCGAGTTTGGTGATTTGTGTGTAACGTTTAGATTTTGTGTGGAGGCTATAAATACCCCTCTACCCACTCTTCATTCGTGAGGAGAGCCATCAGAACATACCTACACCTCCAGCATACATTTTCTAAGAGAGAACCACCTACTCATGTGTTGAGGTCAAGGTAATCCACTCCAACCACATAAATCTTGATCTCTAGCCTTCTCCAATTTGCTTTCCACTCCAAATCATCTTTCCACCAAATCCAAATCAGTGAGAGAGAGTTGAGTGTTGGGGAGACTATCTTTTGAAGCACAAGAGCAAGGAGTTCATCATCAACACACCGTCTATTACCTTTTGGAGAGTGGTGTCTCCTAGATTGGTTAGGTGTCACTTGGGAGCCTCCGTCAATATTGTGGAGTTGAACCAAGAAGTTTGTACAGGCAAGGAGATCGTCTACTTCCTGAAGATCTACCCTAACGAGGCAAGTCCTTCGTGGGCGATGGCCATGGTTGGATAGACAAGGTTGCTTCTTCCTTCGTGGGTGGAGCCCTCCGTGGACTCGCACAACCGTTACCCTTCATGGGTTGAAGTCTCCATCAACATGGATGTACGATAGCACCGCCTATCGAAACCACGCCAAAAATCTCCGTGTCTCCAATTGCGTTTGCACAATCGAGTCCCATTCCTTTACTTTCTTATAAATTGCATGCTTTACTTTCTGTTGCTCATATACACTTGCCATGCTTGCTTGAATGTATCGTGGATGTTTAAACTTGTGCTAAAACTCTACCTTAACTTGAAAAAAATAAAAACTGCAACTTTTATTTGTTAGGAGTATATTCACCCCCCTCTAGACACCTCCTCTCGATCCTTTCAATTGGTATCAGAGCAAAGTTCTCCATTGCTTTGGTTTAAACTGTCAGCGTCCTAGGAATGGGGGTCCCCAGACATGCCTGCCTACGGCCCACGGCGTGGCTGGGCTGGCAGGTCTGTACGGCCCACCTTCATCGATAATGCATTCAAGACCCTCGCGAGGGGCCAAGCCTCGCGAGGCGGACGATGCAAGACCTCCTCAGGAGCGGCCTCGCCAGGCAGGCTTACGAGGGGCGGAGAGATCAAGGCAAGGCAAACCTCGCGAGGTCCTCATGACGTGAGCCATGACGATCGAGACCAGGCGGGCGCCAGCGTGCGCAATGTCCTTGTTTCCCCTTTGGTGCGAGGGGGGCAAGCGCAGGCGCGGACTACTGAGGCATCAAGCAAAGGTTTCCTTATTGGTGCAACGAGACCAAGACTAGAAGGACGGCAGGCCAGAGGTCACCATAGAGCCCAAGACGGCGTCATCACCAGAACCTTTGGCAGGCGAAGACCACCTTTTGTCAGGATAACTTGTACTAGCTGTCCCCTTTCGAATTGGCCATTGTTGGCTCCCTTCCCACTCAATATTTGGGGAGAGGACCATGGCCTATATAAGTAGAACTAGCCACCACGGTAGATCTTAGAGAGCATCGACCTTATTACAAGTCGAGAGCGGATCCAAGATCATCTGACCCACACAAGTTCACCAAGCACAAGAACACCTCAACCTCAGGAGGCTGTTCTTCCCCTTGTACTGTTCATCATTAGCCCCAGAGGCAATCCACCACCACACTGGAGTAGGGTATTACACCACAACGGTGGTCCAAACTAGTATAAATCATGTGTCTTTCTGTGTTGTGAGTTCGTTGAGTTCGTCCGCAAGATCTTAGAGAGCTAGGGCGTGGATTGATAGGGAGAAAACCTTCGCGCGCACCCTACTGTTCGAACCTCAAGGGTTTGCCGGAACTCGTGATCCGACATTTGGCACGCCAGATAGGGGTGCGCCAAAGCTTCCTTCCGTCGCTCCGCGCTCCGTTGCTTCATCGTCTCCATGGCAGACGCGCGCCGCGCTTGTGCCGAGCGCCGGGCTTCCCTCGCCGCCCATGATAGAGGCAAAGGTGTCCCGTCTTTTGATGAGATGATGGATATCGCTTTGGTGGCAGTCGACTTTGACGATCCGAGTACAAACATGCGAGGACGTCGCGCCTTAGCAATCGCTAAACCAACTCCAAGAGGTTATTGACCACGCCGGAGCACGATCAACCTGACCACGAGGGTCTGTTTCCTGCGAGCAAACGAAGAACAAGCAAGAAACTGAGATTGCAATCTGGATATTGCGAATATAAGATGAAAGCTTTATTGATCAAGGTGGGGTTCTGTGACGCCTTTGTCTGGTCGTTGAACACAAACGAAGTACGCGAAGTTGCAGCTATGGCGAACTTTTAATCTAAACAAAACCCGAAGTCTAAACGATGCCCTAAGGGCTGTATATATGGAGGAAGAGGGGGGGAATTTCGTGGCCCTTGGTGGAGGGGTCCGAAATCAACCCTATCTCTTGTTTCCCCACACATACGTACTCTAAAAATAGCCTATACTTATGTATTTCGAAATTACATGGGCCTGGCTCAATAATAAGGTGACGCAGCACCTAAAATAGCCTCGGGACGAAATTTATGAAGTGGCATCTTGTATATTTCGTCCAAGGCTTCATGCACCCATTATGGTGGCTTCAAAGTCCTGAAATCATCACTTGTAACTCCGTTCTTGTTCCCCTTGCACATGCCATCATCTCCATGCTTGTTCTTGCTCCAATGTTCATCCTTCTCCAAGCTAGGCCCTTCATTTGTAAGCAAAACAAATGTATCCAATTTAGGCAGCATCATATTCTCATGAACATTAGAATCATTACCAAGAAACGAAAGTACCTGGTAATTTAGTTGGCGTGCACGAGCTCTAGTAATTGGTCCAGTATGTATAGCAGCAGGGGCTGTGGGTGTAACAATTGTATTGATGTCCTCATCATCCTCCCCTTCTTGAAATGAAGTCGTCCTCGACGGAAGTTCATCTTCCTCACCCAAATAAGGCTTCAAATCTGCAATGTTAAAAGTGGGACTAACCCCAAAATCTGCAGGCAGCTCAAGTTTATATGCATTATCATTTATTTTCTCTAACCCCTTAAAGGGACCATCAGCACGTGGCATTAGCTTTGATTTGCGCAAATCAGGAAATCTATCCTTACGCAAATGTAACCAAACAAGATCTCCAGGTGCAAACACAACATGTTTTCTACCCTTATCTCCAGCAAGTTTATATTTAGCATTCATACGCTCAATGTTTTCCTTAGTTAACTCATGCATTTTTAAAATCAATTCAGCACGTTGTTTAGCATCAAAATTAACCTTCTCCGAAGATGGAAGAGGCAACAAATCAATAGGTGCAAGAGGTAGGAAACCATACACAACTTCAAAAGGGCACATCTTAGTAGTAGAATGCAATGAACGATTATAAGCAAATTCAATATGAGGCAAGCATTCCTCCCACATTTTCTTATTATTCTTCAAAACAGCCCTAAGCATAGTAGACAACGTTCTATTGACTACTTCAGTTTGTCCATCAGTTTGGGGGTGACAAGTAGTACTAAAAAGCAGTTTAGTCCCCAACTTAGCCCATAAACATCTCCAAAAGTGGCTAAGAAATTTAGTATCACGATCTGAAACAATAGTATTTGGCACACCATGCAAGCGAATAATTTCACGAAAGAACAAATCAACAACATTAACAACATCATCGCTTTTATGACATGGTATAAAGTGTGCCATTTTCGAGAATCTATCCACGACAAAAAATATGCTATCCCTCCCCTTCTTTGTTCGAGGTAAACCTAAAACAAAGTCCATAGATATATCCTCCCAAGGAACACTAGGTACAGGCAAAGGCATATATAAACCATGAGGATTGAGTCGTGACTTAGCTTTTTGACATGTAGTGCAGCGAGCAATAAAACGCTCAACATCCCGTCTCATCTTTGGCCAAAAGAAATGTGTAGCAAGTATGTCCTCCGTCTTCTTCACACCAAAGTGTCCCATTAATCCTCCTCCATGCGCCTCCTGCAACAACAAAAGACGAACGAAGCTAGCTGGAATGCATAGCTTGTTAGCACGAAACACAAATCCATCGTTAACGACGAACTTGTTCCACATTCTTCCTTCTTTACAATTCTGCATTACATCTTTAAAATCAGCATCATGCACATATTGATCTTTGATGGTCTCCAAACAAAATATTTTGAAGTCAAGTTGTGAAAGCATAGTATAGCGGCGAGACAATGCATCAGCAATAACATTTTCTTTTCCCTTCTTGTGTTTAATGACATAAGGAAAAGTCTCAATGAATTCAACCCATTTAGCATGTCTACGATTCAGTTTAGCTTGACTTTTAATATGTTTCAAAGATTCATGATCAGAATGTATAACAAATTCTTTGGGCCATAAATAATGTTGCCATGTTTCTAAAGTCCGAACAAGAGCATATAATTCTTTATCATAAGTAGAATAATTCAGACTAGGCCCACTCAATTTTTCAGAAAAGTATGCAACAGGTTTGCCATCTTGTAATAACACACCTCCTAATCCAATTCCACTAGCATCACATTCAAGCTCAAAAGTCTTATTAAAATCAGGAAGTTGGAGTAAAGGAGCATGTGTCAACTTATCTTTCAATACCGTGAAGGCTTCTTCCTGTGCGGTACCCCAAACAAAAGGCACATCCTTCTTTGTAAGCTCGTTGACAGGTGCAGCAATGGTGCTGAAATCTCTCACAAAACGCCTATAGAATCCAGCGAGGCCAAGGAAACTCCTCACTTGTGTGACCGTTTTGGGCTGCGGCCAACTCTCAATAGCTTCAATCTTGGCTTTGTCAACTTCAATTCCCTGTGGAGTAACAACATAGCCAAGAAAAGATACTCGGTCGGTGCAAAGGTGCACTTCCCAAGGTTACCAAACAAACGCGCATCACGTAGAGCAATAAAAACAGCACGTAAATTGATGAGGACATCAATACCATTGTTACACCCACAGGCCCTGCTGCTATACATACTGGACCAATTACTAGAGCTCGCGCACGCCAACTAAATTACCAGGTACTTTCGTTTCTTGGTAATGATTCTAATGTTCATGAGAATATGATGCTGCCTAAATTGGATACATTTGTTTTGCTTACAAATGAAGGGCCTAGCTTGGAGAAGGATGAACATTGGAGCAAGAACAAGCATGGAGATGATGGCATGCGCAAGGGGAACAAGAACGGAGTTACAAGTGATGATTTCAGGACTTTGAAGCCACCATAATGGGTGCATGAAGCCTTGGACGAAATATACAAGATGCCACTTCATAAATTTCGTCCCGAGGCTATTTTAGGTGCTGCGTCACCTTATTATTGGGCCAGGCCCATGTAATTTCGAAATACATCAGTATAGGCTATTTTTAGAGTCCGTATGTGTGGGGAAACAAGAGATAGGGTTGATTTCGGACCCCTCCACCAAGGGCCACGAAATTCCCCCCTCTTCCTCCATATATACAGCCCTTAGGGCATCGTTTAGACTTTGGGTTTTGTTTAGATTAAAAGTTCGCCATAGCTGCAACTTCGCGTACTTCTTTTGTGTTCAACGACCAGACAAAGGCGTCACAGAACCCCACCTTGATCAATAAAGCTTTCATCTTATATTCGCAATATCCAGATTACAATCTCAGTTTCTTGCTTGTTCTTCGTTTGCTCGCAGGAAACAGACCCTCGTGGTCAGGTTGATCGTGCTCCGGCATGGTCAATAACCTCTCGGAGTTGGTTTAGCGATTGCTAAGGCGCGACGTCCTCGCACGTTCGTAGTCGGATCGTCAAAGTCGACTGCCACCAAAGCGAAATCCACCATCTCATCGAAAGACGGGACACCTTTGCCTCTATCAATGCGCCTCCTGCAACAACAAAAGACGAACGGAGCTAGCTGGAATGCATAGCTTGTTAGCACGAAACACAAATCCATCGTTAACGACAAACTTGTTCCACATTCTTCCTTCTTTACAATTCTGCATTACATCTTTAAAATCAGCATCATGCACATATTGATCTTTGATGGTCTCCAAACCAAATATTTTGAAGTCAAGTTGTGAAAGCATAGTATAGCGACGAGACAATGCATCAGCAATAACATTTTCTTTTCCCTTCTTGTGTTTAATGACATAAGGGAAAGTCTCAATGAATTCAACCCATTTAGCATGTCTACGATTCAGTTTAGCTTGACTTTTAATATGTTTCAAAGATTCATGATCAGAATGTATAACAAATTCTTTGGGCCATAAATAATGTTGCCATGTTTCTAAAGTCCGAGCAAGAGCATATAATTCTTTATCATAAGTAGAATAATTCAGACTAGGCCCACTCAATTTTTCAGAAAAGTATGCAACAGGTTTGCCATCTTGTAATAACACACCGCCTAATCCAATTCCACTAGCATCACATTCAAGCTCAAAAGTCTTATTAAAATCAGGAAGTTGGAGTAAAGGAGCATGTGTCAACTTATCTTTCAATACCGAGAAGGCTTCTTCCTGTGCGGTACCCCAAAGAAAAGGCACATCTTTCTTTGTAAGCTCATTGAGAGGTGCAGCAATGGTGCTGAAATCTCTCACAAAACGCCTATAGAATCCAGCGAGGCCAAGAAAACTCCTCACTTGTGTGACCGTTTTGGGCTGCGGCCAACTCTCAATAGCTTCAATCTTGGCTTTATCAACTTCAATTCCCTGTGGAGTAACAACATAGCCAAGAAAAGATACTCGGTCGGTGCAAAAGGTGTACTTCCCAAGGTTACCAAACAAACGTGCATCATGTAGAGCAATAAAAATAGCACCTAAATGTTCCAAATGTTCTTCCAAAGATCTGCTATAAATCAATATGTCATCAAAGTAAACTACCACAAATCGTCCAATGAAAGCACGTAAAACTTCGTTCATTAATCTCATGAAAGTACTAGGTGCATTAGTTAACCCAAAAGGCATGACTAACCACTCATATAATCCAAACTTAGTTTTAAATGCTGTTTTCCATTCATCTCCCAATTTCATACGAATTTGATGGTATCCACTACACAAATCAACTTTGGAGAATATTGTAGAGCCACTCAATTCACCAAGCATATCATCGAGCCTAGGAATAGGATGACGATAACGAATAGTAATATTAGTAATGCCTCTACAATCAACACACATACGTGATGTACCATCCTTTTTCGGCACTAGAATAATAGGAACAGCACAAGGACTAAGGGATTCGCGTATATAACCTTTGTCGAGAAGCTCTTGTACTTGACGCATAATCTCCTTCGTCTCCTCTGGATTGGTACGGTATGGTGCACGGTTTGGCAGTGAAGCACCGGGAATTAAGTCAATCTGATGCTCAATCCCTCGAATAGGCGGTAATCCCGGTGGCACGTCTTGTGGAAAGACGTCAGCGAACTCCTGCAAAATGTTAGTGACAGCAGGAGGCAAAGAGGAAGGCACGTCCTCGAATGAAAATAATGCCTCTTTGCACAGAAAAGCATAGCAAACAGATTTGCTGAAATCTAGCTCATCAATATCAGATTTGGTGGCAAATAAACATGCACTTTTCAATTTAATTTCAGAAGCAACACTAGATGGTTTATTATTAGGCTTCATTTGTTGCTCAAATTCTTTTGCCACAATCTGATTTTCACTCTTATTCTTCTCCTGTTTTGCTTTATTAGCTCTATTAATATCATCTTTCAAAATGGAATCAGGAGTCATAGGAAGCAAAGTAATATTTTTATCCTTATGAACAAGAGTATAGTGATTGTTTCTACCATGGTGTACAGAGTTTTTATCAAATTGCCATGGTCTACCAAGTAATAAGGAACATGCTTGCATAGGTACCACATCACAATCAACATAATCAGCATATGTAGAGATACTAAAATGCACACGAACAGTACGTGTTACCTTAACCTTGCCGCTGTTGTTGAACCATTGGATGTAGTAAGGATGTGGATGTGGTCTTGTGGTGAGAGAAAGCTTCTCCACCATCTCCATGCTAGCCAAGTTGTTGCAGCTCCCTCCGTCTATTATGACGCACATAGAACGTTCCTTCACAACTCCCTTGGTATGGAACAAATTGTGCATCTGATTTTGCTCAGCTTGTGTGACCTGCACACTCAAAACACGTTGAGCAACTAAACATTCATACCTGTCAGCGTCTTCAGGAGCCATGTATTGCGTCTCATGATCAGAATCATCTCCACCATGTTCTTCACGTGTAATAAGAGCCAAAGTCTCCTCATCATAGTCACTAGCAGACTCATATCCACCATCCGCGGTAGCAATCATCACACGCGGAGATTTGCATTCTCTCGAATAATGACGTCCTCCCTTACAACGACGACAAATAATATCACTTGTGTGCCCTGTTGATGCCATGGAAGAAGAAGAACTCTGTGCAGGCCCAGCAGGTGCGCTCTTGGCAGATAATGGTGGTTGTGCCTGTTTTCTTGTATCACGACTGGAGGAGGCACCTGATTGAGGTGCTGGTGCAGTTGAAGTAGAAGATGCACGCGGTGTCCATGATGAAGGTCGGCCTGCAGAAAAGTTAGATCGCGCCAATGCTTGTCGATCCTGCACTTCACATTCAGCTTTACAAGCAAGATGGAATAAATGAGTGATATTAGTATACTCCTTATAGTCTAGAATGGTCTGAATCTCTCTATTCAATCCACCCAGAAAACGTGCAAGCATAGCTTCATTCTCCTCAACAATACCACATCTAATCATGCTAGTTTGTAATTCCTGATAATATTCTTCTACAGAATTTTTCCCTTGTCTTAAACGCTGCAATTTTTGAAGCAATTCACGTTGATAATATGGTGGAACCCAACGCGTATGCATAGCAGTTTTCAAAGCAGCCCAAGTAGTTGGAATAGGATATAATCTACAATATTCAGACCACCATACACATGCAAAACTAGTGAAAGCACAAACATCAGCAGCAACTCGTCTCTCCTCGGGATATTGTAAACATGTAAAACGTTGTTCAGTTTCTAACTCCCAAGTAAGATATATATCAGGAACATATCTACCCTCAAATGGTGGAATATTCAATTTCAGTTTAGGCATATGCACATCATCTCGTACGTGAGGTGTTGGTGCAGGCCTACCATTACGAATATATACCTGAGGTCGACCTGCTGGTGGTGGTGCTGGTGGGTGCACATAGTTCTGATTTTGATCAACCTCATCCTCATAATCGCCCGCATACTCATCATCCTCCTGGGTACCAGCAGCAGCAGTAGCAGGAGCCAAAGAAGCATCAATAACAGGAACAGCAGCACCAGAAGTTTGGCCATCCTCAATAGGAACACGCTTCGCTCGTCCATACTGATTCGGAAGGATGCGTTGTTGTTGGTGTTGCAGAGGTGCGATAGGTGCAGCCGGCGGCGGTGGTGGTAAACGCGCGAGCAATTCATTAAACTTGTTATCGAGCTTTGTTTCGAACGTCTTCTCCATGCCATCTATCTTCTCCATGGCCTCGTCAAATCTGTTTAGCACATCTTGCACCTGTCCACTCATCATTTGCTGAAATTTATCATGTAGCTGTTTGTTCGTTAGGTTCTCCCAATCAGTCTCATCGGCTTGTGATCCTACCATGGTTAGCAGCAAATAGAAACACACAAGAATATGATCCTACAGACTACTAAGAAGTGGTGGTGGTGTATCACAAACCCGTCAAGCAAAACTCAAATTCTTACCAGTTCTTACCCAGCAGCAGGCGGTGATCGGCAACCGTTGTAGTCAAAACTCTCAAAGCTTGGATAGAGCGATTACCAGGGAGAGTCAGACGCACGACGTAGATGTATGTGGAGCTGGGAAGGCTTATAATATGGTAGCAAAAAGGGTCAGCAATAATCAATTCAGAGATGCAAAGTTGAATAAACGCTCAACGACGGTACTGTGCTGGTCCTAGGCTAGACCGTGCTAGAGACGCGAGCCTAGAACACTAACAAAATCACGGCGCTGCACGTAAACAAGGAAAAAGCACACTCTGGAATTTTTTTTTCGCTGCTTTTTTTTTGCGAAAAATCACTATAATGGCGAGTGTCTCAAAACTCTTCCTAGGTCAAACTGACAGGATGGGCACGAAATTTTTTTGACCAAATTTTTTTTCTTCATTTTTTCGATTGCCCGGACCCAAAAACTGGAAACGGGTCAAAAAAACTTCCTATAATGGCACCTGTCTGAAAACACTCAGAAACACCTAAAAATAGGATAGCCAGAAATTTTTTCGAAAAATGCGTTTTCGAAAAATTTTGGGCCTAAACGGAGGGTGTTTTCCGGACTCTTTTTTTTTCGAAACCTACTCCGGCAAGGAAACACGAATCGGAATCTAGATGGATCTCAAAAACACACCTAATATGCAAGGAACTCGGATTGGTGGTGGATATATGGTGGTGGTATATGGCAGCGGTGGTGGTATATGGCAGCGGTGGTAATATATGGATATGGATCGGTGGTGCTATATGGATACGGATTGGTGGTGGTATATGGATACGGATTCGGAGCGGAGGTGGTAGGTGACAGGGGCGATGATGATGGTGCGGTGGCGGCGTGACAACTTATGACCAGAACTTGAAACTCTAAAAGACTAACGCTAAGACCAGCAACTAGACACGACGATGCAACCGCAAATTCAACAAAGCAAAACCCTAAAAAGATTATGCAAAGGCTCAGATTGGTTCGGATATGATGAACTAACCCTAATTTTTTTTTGGCTTTTTCGTGGACTGTAGGTATGAAGAACAGACTCGATCTAAACTACGAAAAACTGTAAAATCTCACCGAGCAACCTGGAAATCTGATACCACTTGATAGAGGCAAAGGTGTCCCGTCTTTCGATGAGATGATGGATATCGCTTTGGTGGCAGTCGACTTTGACGATCCGACTACGAACATGTGAGGACGTCGCGCCTTAGCAATCGCTAAACCAACTCCGAGAGGTTATTGACCACGCCGGAGCACAATCAACCTGACCACGAGGGTCTGTTTCCTGCGAGCAAACGAAGAACAAGCAAGAAACTGAGATTGCAATCTGGATATTGCGAATATAAGATGAAAGCTTTATTGATCAAGGTGGGGTTCTGTGACGCCTTTGTCTGGTCGTTGAACACAAACGAAGTACGCGAAGTTGCAGCTATGGTGAACTTTTAATCTAAACAAAACCCGAAGTCTAAACGATGCCCTAAGGGCTGTATATATGGAGGAAGAGGGGGGAATTTCGTGGCCCTTGGTGGAGGGGTCCGAAATCAACCCTATCTCTTGTTTCCCCACACATACGTACTCTAAAAATAGCCTATACTTATGTATTTCGAAATTACATGGGCCTGGCCCAATAATAAGGTGACGCAGCACCTAAAATAGCCTCGGGACGAAATTTATGAAGTGGCATCTTGTATATTTCGTCCAAGGCTTCATGCACCCATTATGGTGGCTTCAAAGTCCTGAAATCATCACTTGTAACTCCGTTCTTGTTCCCCTTGCGCATGCCATCATCTCCATGCTTGTTCTTGCTCCAATGTTCATCCTTCTCCAAGCTAGGCCCTTCATTTGTAAGCAAAACAAATGTATCCAATTTAGGCAGCATCATATTCTCATGAACATTAGAATCATTACCAAGAAATGAAAGTACCTGGTAATTTAGTTGGCGTGCACGAGCTCTAGTAATTGGTCCAGTATGTATAGTAGCAGGGGCTGTGGGTGTAACAATTGTATTGATGTCCTCATCAGCCCACGTTTCTCAGACGGCTCCCGTCAGGGGGCCACCTCGTCGTTCCCCATCGCCTGCCGCCAACGCCGCCACCGACCCGGCGGGGAATGAGAATCAAACATCCTCGCTGCATCCCTCGGTGCGGCGGGATGTCCGCACCGCCACTCCATCGCTGACCCCGGCTAGCTCTTCTTCCTATGCATGTCGTCCTCCCATGGACGCACAGGCCATGCTCCTCATGGCGCACGAGCTCCTACGCTACCGACCGGTCAACGACCTCTACGAGGACTGGCTCAACCACATCGCCGAGCGTGTCCGCGCCGCGGGGGCCTCCCCTGTGGCGTCCCTCTCTCCGCCTCGCCCTCTGCCAGCTACGGGCGATATTTCTCACGGAGCGCCTCCACCACCTCAGCCCCAAGACGACGCCCTGGTGCCAAGATGCACGGCTCCACGACACGACCCGCCACGCCCCGCGCTCGGGCGTGAAGAAAGAAGCTGTCAAGAATTCCCTCGGCTGCAACAAAACGCTCCGCCGTTCCTCGTGCCACCGCGCCAGGACCGGCTGCTGCGGCCAGATCGCGCGCCACCCAAAGCTGCAGGGCGCGGACCCCATCAAGACCAAGCTCCACCCCAAGGTGGGTCCCGGTGACCACAGCTGGCTGCCACGCCTTAGCCCCGAGCTGCGTAGCGTCGCCTGGCCGGGCAAGTTCAAGCCGAATCTGCCTCCTCGCTACGATGGCACCCCCGACCCCGAGGAGTTCTTACAGCTCTACGAGCTGAGCATCGAAGCGGCCAACGGCGATGAGAAAGTCATGGTGAACTGGTTTCCCATGGCTCTCAAGGAGGGCGCCTGCTCCTGGCTCCTGAACATGCCTCCAGGCTCAATTTCCTCCTGGGACGAAATGCACACCTGCTTCATCGCCAACTTCCAAGGTACTCGCGACCGCCCCCCGGTCGCGGGCGACCTGCGCCGCATCAAGAAACAACCAGGAGAGACCCTGCAAAAGTACATTCAACGCTTCAACAATGCATGGATAAAGATCCCCAAGGGGTCTGATGAGGCCATCATCTCTGCGTTCTCTGATGGGGTCCGCGACGTCAAGATGAAGGAGGAGCTCGCCATCTGTCGTGGAATTGTCACGGCAGATGTCCTTAGTGTCAGGACTTAGTCGCGAGGCCAACGCATCTGTGTGGTAGCTTGAGAGGGGTCGAACGGGACAAGAGACGCGAGGTTTTACCCAGGTTCGGCCCCTCACGGTGGAGGTAAAAGCCTACGTCCTGCTTCATTGATATTGATGATGATGATGATGATTACAAGAGTGCTCTATCTTGAGAGCTATTGTCTAAACCTAACTTGTCCAACTTGTGGAACTTGTCCATCTTCTCTCTTTTGGGGAGCCCTACCCCTCCTTATATATGTTGGAGGGGCGGGTTACATGTAGAGTCCTATTAGGATTAGGACTAGTCTATCTCTAATACAAACCGGATACAAGTCCAGGTCTTAACTCCTTGTAAGATAAATGTTCCTCATGCCTTTCCTCTTAAACCGGCCCACCATTAACATAAACCGGCCTGCTGGGCCTTGGGCATTGTCATCCATCTGGAACACGCGCCGGGTCACCAATGAGTCTTCAGGCTCATGAATTGTCATACCAGTGAACCGCCAGACACGTAAGTCGCCAATCCTCTGGCGGTTTACCAATGAAACGCCTAGTCCGGCCGGGTTATACTTCCGGCCGGTTTACGCCGCGGGGTATATCCCCGACATTAGCCCCCAAGTTTAGCTTGGATTTATCCATGGTAAACTTATGCTTTAAAATAAACACAAGAACAAATTTGACAGGTTTGTGCTCCGAGTTAAGAATTCTTGTAAACCGGTACCTGATCACCCTTAAGTCCTTGTTATTTCCTCCTTCTGGGAAGTCCGGGTCAACAGACCAGCTTCATAATCAATTTGCCGACATTGGTTTGTCACAGAGAAATATTGTGAAGAATAACTCCTTTGACTCAGCTCCCAAAGCGCCGGTTTAAGAAATATGGGTCTTGAAATACTTATATGATATCCAGCCGGTTTGAAGATGTAAAACTTGCCGGTTTAATATTACCAAAATGGCCGGTTTATAAATATTGATGGCACCTGGTCATAATTGTTGTCGACACCGGGTCATGTAATTGACCTTCCTGATTTGCTCAAAACTGATAAAATGAAAATGTTCCTCCTTTATATGCATAATACCTGTAGCCCCGAAGTCTTAAGAGGAGAACATAGTGATAACTTAAGACTTGCTCCAATAAGTGTTTCAACCTTGAAGAAATCCGGTTTGTTCATCTTAATCATTTAAACTAAATACTCCATATATGTAGCCCCAAGTACCGGGTTGACATGCTTGCAGCAACCTGGGACTTGTAATTTCTTATAAAAACTCCAATCAGTGTAACCCCCAAGGGCCGGGTCATTATGTAATAATGAGCAGGGACTTTGTAAATATAAGCATGTAGATTTTAGCAGTGATGTGTAGCCCCCAAGGGCCGGCTTAGTAAGATAATACTGAACCGGGACTTGATATATACTTCAATGAAAATAACATCTTATAATGTAGCTTCCATTGTAGGGCTTGAACCCACGTCCACAAGGTTAAGAGCTTTGTGCTTTACCAACTGAGCAATGGATCCTTCAATATTATGGACGAAAACTTGTGTACCTTGAATTGTTGACAGGAGCAATTGGTAGCCCCCAAGGGCCGGCTCATTATAATATGATGAGTCCGGTCTTCAATAAGACTAGTAAAAATGACTTTGCATTAGCCCCCAAGTGTCATGATGCATGCTTGCAGCAACATGAGACTTGCATGTAATCTCAATTTGAATAATGTAGCCCCCAAGTGCCGGGTTGTAAGCTTGCAGCGACTCGGGACTATTCCTTCCATTGTAGAATAAATCATATCTTTTGATAAAATAATAGACATTGCGCTAAAGCGACTTTGAAAACTTTAATCATAATACTGGTTATTGATAACCATAATAAAAATCCAGCCATGTTGGCTATTTGAATAATATACCCAATGATTTATAAGCGCATAATTCCAATGGCGCAATCCAAATATATACTGGCGACTTATAGTCCAAAGCCAGGCCGGTTCAATAAACACAGGTGATTTGTAATTATGCTTTATTCAACCTATTTTTGCATACAACAAGTTTAAAGTGTCCTAGCGGTTTACCGCCGGATGGGTCATAATGCCCAACATATAACCCGGATTTATAACCAAGGCTGCACTTAAGAATAATCAAATATGAAATATATCATACCTGTGACATTGAATCACATTGTTGGTTTTACCAACTTTTTGTAGTAAGGGTGATAACCCAAATCTTGAGTACTGATAACTCCTTCCATATTCTGCCGGTTTATGATAAAACCGTACCAGGTTGTGATAAACACCGGTTTAACCATATATAATACTGCGACTCGTAGTCAAACCAGACCGGGCCGATAGTCTCCGGGTTATAATTTGATCGTGTACTGACAGCTTGTAGTTGAAAGCCGAGCCAGGTTGATAAACACCGGTTTACTCCATAATAGGATGGTAACTTAAAACCAAACCGGGCAGATAGTCTCCGGATTAAGATTTGACCGTGTTCCGACAATTTGTAATTGATAGTTGAACCGGATTAACAATGTCGGTTTAAAAAACGCAACAAAAATAAAAGAAATATCTATCAAAGAAAATTTCAGACAAAGGCAATGATAAAACCATTTGCAAAAAGAGGCTTATTGAGCCGATCAAATGGCGTTACCATGGTCGGACACGACCAAGCCCCCGATAGGCGTAGCTATGGTTCAAGTCAGCCAGGTCCCCAAATGAAACAGTGGCATTATGCCGATCAAGAGGCGTGGCAATGGTTCGGGTTCGACCAAGCCCCCAAGTGATTCTGTGGCCTTAGGCCGATCAAGAGGCATGACTGGTTCAGACATGACCAAGTCCCCAAGTGATCTGGTGGCTTTCGCCTATCAAAAAGGTGTTGCATTGGTTCGGACACGACCAAAGCCCCCAAGTGATGCTGTGGCATTGAGCCGATCAAGAGGTGTGACTATGGTTCAGACATGACCAAGCCCCCAAGTGATCAATAATATGATAAGCCAATAAGGCATGATACCCATGTTTGAACCGCGCATCATGGCAGCAGGTCCTCTTTGGCACCCTTTAACTTTTTGCAAGAGATAAAATCTTTCTTGAACCGGGATTTTGAACCGGATATTGGGAGCTTCAAAGCTTTGTGGGAGACATCTTTCCCTTGAACCGGATTTTAAACCGGAATCTTCATTTTCAGCCGGAAATTTTCTGACGGCCTTTGAATTTGCACCAATATGGCGGTTTTAGGGCCCTGCATTAGATAACTTTGCAAGCCGGAGTAATTGCTATTTTAAAGGAAGCAATATATATTAAAAATATACTGGATAGGTTTCACCTGATATGTCAGGTCAGCAATTATCACCGCGGAGTTGATGATCACCATGGTGAAAACTGAAAACAATCGCGGCCAAGTCGGCCACGGGTGCTGACAGATTTTTCGACCGCGGCGTCTCAAACCGGTGTGGACGAGAGAGTCGGCTGCGGTGTTGTAAACCGGCATGGACGGGCGAGTTGGTGAGTCGAAGTAATCCGGGGTGTTAGGGTGGCGTTTTGCGCCCATATTATTTGATCATTGTGGCACGGTCGTATGCTAGCGCATGACATTAATTGTGCGATTTATATATCCATGATCTGGCCATAGTGACCAATTGTCCTGCATATAAAATACAAAGACCAAAGTAATTGTTCTTTGACAAAAATAATGTGTGCTAACAAAACCAACTTAGATGGATATCACCTGATTTGTTTGAATGACGGATGGTCCATTCCATGAATCAACTTTCAATACTTGTAATGGCAACTTAGCCACTCTCCCCTGATTTTCTTTAGCACCCGGTCACTTGACCTTTTCTTTCAACCGGTCTCTTCTCATCTATGGCACGGTCAGTGCAGAAGGTCAGCCGGCAAGGCGGAGGTGATTCAGAGCGAGTCAGAAAATTTCCTGCGCTCCATGATGGTTGCATCCGAACTGTTGGTTGACATAAATAGCATTGCCTGTTGTGGAGGTTTGCCCCGTGCACGTACTAGTAGCACTTTGTAAAGTAATACTACAATTATCTTCTGACTTCAGATAATGTGGGAGGCTGATCTGGAGAACTCACGGGGCTGCAGCCTCTTTCTTTTCAACTCCCAAGTCAGCTTCCCACCTTCCTTTCTTCAGGCAGCAGGCAACAATCTTCAAGTGAGCATGCAGGGGCGCAGCCGGAGGCGGTGTCGGAGCCCAGCAGCCAGCGCTCATTAGCGGGTCCTCAACAGAGGTAAACCGGGCGGCTCGAAGAAGAAACGCGAGGTGCACGGGCAGCCGGCGTGGGTGTCCTGGCTCCGCACCGGCGGTGGATCCAGGCAGCTCGTGGCGCCTCTGTAGTCGTAACTCGGCAGGACAACAGAAGAGGTAAAACGGCGCGGCGGAACCAGCAAGCATAGCCGGTGATGGGCCGCGTCTGCGACGACTCGACGGTGGCGATTTGAAGCAGAGGCAGCACGAGGGCGGGTTGCTCGGCCTGATGGCGATCTGAAACGGCAGGGTGCCGCGGAGGTTCATGCTTGGCTGTTTAGCACGCCACGAGCCCGTATAGTGAGACAGACTATGGTGAATCAGCAGCCAGAAGAACCACGGTGGACACCGGCGACTCTCGTCGACAGGGCAATTCATAGAGGGCGGCCTCGCAACAAGGGTGGAAGCGCCCATGGTGGCTCTGCGATGCGGGAGCAGCGGCAGGTGACAGGCGGCGCCGGTTTACAGCGACGGGGCAGGGGCGCCGGCGGTTTGACCATGGAGATGGGCGAGACGACTCGGGGTCGCGAGCCCAGGCGGTTTAGAAGCGGCACGACGGCTCAGTGTGAGCCCGCGGCAGAGACGTCTGAATCGAGGCCGGGGGTGACTCGCCATCGACTTAGCGGAAACGGTTTGAGGCCGTGGAGGAGACGAACTGGGGCGGTTGACCCCGAGTCCATGCACATACCCTTCAGATCGTGGCTTCTCCTTTTTTATTATAAATATCTTCCTGGAACCCACACAAGTACTGCGGCTGCACATGGGATCTTCACGTGGGTGGGCATCCATCAGGCGCTATGGATATTTAATTTATACGTGTGTGACCTCGATCAGCACTAGGGACACTTGATTCATCATACACTTTTGCCAGGTTGATCGATTCGGGAGACCTCGCGAGGCCGTAAACTGCCGCCGTGCATGACACGTGATCGCTGTCTCCAATCAACTCGAATCCGGTTTTGTATTTGAAGTAGCCACGGCGACTTGCAGATTACCATAAAGTGGCGGTTTATCTCGGCGAAACTGATCCCTTGTCGGTCTTCATCGGATCGACGTGTGGACGGCGCACAACCAAAAAACATCTCCTACCAGCTTTCGACCGGCTCTTGGACGTGGTGATGCATAGATGCAGCCCTTAATCTTTATTGATCTCAATCTTGTATATACTGCTGCGGAAACCTTCTTCAATCTTTGACAGATGAAACTCATAGTTGATGTGAATTCTTCTGCGTCTAGTCTTTGTCATCGCACCAATTACGATCTTCTCGAACCTTGGAAAAGATCCCTCCAAGAACTTAACACCATTGTGCGCGAGCCCCACGGTGGGCGCCAACTCTCGTGGAATTGTCACAGCAGATGTCCTTAGTGTCAGGACATAGTCGCGAGGCCAACGCATCTGTATGGTAGCTTGAGAGGGGTCGAACGGGACGAGAGACGCGAGGTTTTACCCAGGTTCGGCCCCTCACGGTGGAGGTAAAAGCCTACGTCCTGCTTCATTGATATTGATGATGATGATGATGATTACAATAGTGCTCTATCTTGAGAGCTATTGTCTAAACCTAACTTGTCCAACTTGTGGAACTTGTCCATCTTCTCTCTTTTGGGGAGCCCTGCCCCTCCTTATATATGTTGGAGGGGCGGGTTACATGTAGAGTCCTATTAGGATTAGGACTAGTCTATCTCTAATACAAACCGGATACAAGTCCAGGTCTTAACTCCTTGTAAGATCAATGTTCCTCATGCCTTTCCTCTTAAGCCGACCCACCATTAACATAAACCGGTCTGCTGGGCCTTGGGCCTTGTCATCCATCTGGAACACGTGCCGGGTCACCAATGAGTCTTCAGGCTCGTGAATCGTCATACCAGTGAACCGCCAGACACGTAAGTCGCCAATCCTCTAGCGGTTTACCAATGAAATGCCTTGTCCGGCCGGGTTATACTTCCGGCCGGTTTACGCCGCGGGGTATATCCCTGACACCATCCATGAAGAGCTGTGCACGACCCTAGAGCTGTTCAACATCGCGACCAAGTGTGCTAGAGCTGAGGAGGGGCGCCTCTCCCTCCTCAAGCTCCCTGCTGCGGACCCAGAGGAGAAGAAAGCCAAGGCCAAGGAAGTGAAGCGCAAGGGAGCAGCCGTGCTCGCAGCGGAACCAGACACCAAGCGTGGCAAAGACCAGCCAAAGTCATCCAAGGGCAGGCGTCCATTCTGTGCCTTCCACAACCTGAACACCCACAACACCAGTGACTGTCAAGAGCTCAGAGCCATTCGCGAGGGGCGCTTCGGTCGATGCCCCGAGCGCGGCGATCGGGCTACGAACAAGGAGGAGGACGTGGTGGCGGACGCTGGGACGACCGTGGCCCGCGCCAGGAGTGGCACGACCGGCCTCGTGAGGACCGCTGGAAGGATCAGCCCCGCGAGGGCGCCTGCAGGGATCAGCCTCGTCAGGATTGTCCTCAAGGCAACGCCGAGCTCCCTCCGCTGTCACCACCACCAAGAAGGAATGACGAACACCATCAGGACGAGGGGGCTGGGGGCTTCCAGGAACTGCGTGCTATCGCCTGCATCTTGGGCGGAGCCCAGGCCCCAGCCTCGCGGTGTATCTTCAAGAAGTTTGCTCGTGAAGTGAATGCAGTCCTCCCCAAGCTCAAAGCCACGCGCCCGCTCAGATGGTCCCTGCTACCTCTTGAGCAATTCGTTGGTTTTCCCCGAAGAGGAAGGGATGATGCAGCAAAGTAGCATAAGTATTTCCCTCAGTTTTTGAGAACCAAGGAATCAATCCAGTAGGAGGCCACGCGTGACTCCCTCGTACCTGCACAAAACAAATAAATCCTCGCAACCAACGCGATAAGGGGTTGTCAATCCCTACACGGCCACTTACGAGAGTGAGATATGATAGATATGATAAGATAATATTTTTGGTATTTTTATGATAAAGATGCAAAGTAAAATAAAAGGCAAAGTAAAAAAGTAAAGGAAATTACTAAGTATTGGAAGATTAATATGATGAAGATAGACCCGGGGGCCATAGGTTTCACTAGTGGCTTCTCTCAAGAGCATAAGTATTCTAAGGTGGGCGAACGAATTACTGTTGAGCAATTGACAAAATTGAGCATAGTTATGAGAATATCTAGGTATGATCATGTATATAGGCATCACGTCCGAGACAAGTAGATCGACTCCTGCCTGCATCTACTACTATTACTCCACTTATCGACTGCTATCCAGCATGCATCTAGAGTATTAAGTTAATGAAAACAGAGTAACACCTTAAGCAAGATGACATGATGTAGAGGGATAAACTCAAGCAATATGATGAAAACCCCATCTTGTTATCCTCGATGGCAACAATACAATATGTGCCTTGCTGCCCCTACTGTCACTGGGAAAGGACACCGCAAGATTGAACCCCAAGCTAAGCACTTCTCCCATTGCAAGAAAGATCAATCTAGTAGGCCAAACCAAACTGATAATTCGAAGAGACTTGCAAAGATAACCAATCATACATAAAAGAATTCAGAGAAGATTCAAATATTATTCATAGATAGACTTGATCATAGACCCACAATTCATCGGTCTCAACAAACACACTGCAGAAAGAAGATTACATCGAATACATCTCCACAAGAGAGGGGGAGAACATTGTATTGAGATCAAAAAAGAGAGAAGAAGCCATCTAGCTAATAACTATGGACCCCTAGGTCTGAGGTGAACTAATCACACTTCATCGGAGGGGCTATGGTGATGATGTATAAGCCCTTCGTGATCGATGCCCCCTCCGGCGGAGCTCCGGAACAGGCCCCGAGATGGGATCTCGTGGATACAGAAAGTTGCGGTGGTGGAATTAGGGTTTTGGCTCTGTATCTGAGCGTTTGGGGGTACGTAGGTATACATAGGAGGAAGGAGTTTGTAGGTGGAGCAACAGGGGGCCCACGAGGGTGGAGGGCGCGCCTAGGGGGGGGGGGGGGTAGGCGCGCCCCCTACCTCATGGCCTCCTCTTTGTTTCTTGACGTAGGGTCCAAGTCTCCCGGTTCTTGTTCATGGAGAAAATCACGTTCTCGAAGGTTTCATTCCGCTTGGACTCCGTTTGATATTCTTTTCTATGAAACCTAAAACAGGCAAAAAACAGCAATTCTGGGCTGGGCCTCCGGTTAGTAGGTTAGTCCCAAAAATAATATAAAAGCGGATAATAAAGCCCAATAATGTCCAAGACAGTAGATAATATAGCATGGAGCAATCAAAAATTATAGATACGTTGGAGACGTATCAAGCATCACCAAAATTCCTGCTCGTCCTCGAGTAGGTAAATGATAAAAACATAATTTTTGATGCGGAGTGCTACTTGGCATAATTTTAATGTAATTCTTCTTAATTGTGGTATGAATATTCAGATCCGAAAGATTCAAGATAAAAGTTTAATATTGACATAAAAATAATAATACTTCAAGCATACTAACAAAGCAATCATGTCTTCTCAAAATAACAAGGCCAAAGAAAGTTATCCCTACAAAATCATATAGTTTGGCTATGCTCCATCTTCACCACACAAAATATTTAAATCATGCACAACCCCGATGACAAGCCAAGAAATTGTTTCAGACTTTTGGTGTTCTCAAACTTTTTCAATCTTCACGCAATACATGAGCGTGAGCCATGGATATAGCACTATAAGTGGAATAGAATGGTGGTTGTGGAGAAGACAAAAGCGGAGAAGATAGTCTCACATCAACTAGGCGTATCAACGGGCTATGGAGATGCCCATCAATAGATATCAATGTGAGTGAGTAGGGATTGCCATGCAATGGATGCACTAGAGCTATAAGTATATGAAAGCTCAACAAAAGAAACTAAGTGGGTGTGCATCCAACTTTCTTGCTCATGAAGACCTACGGCATTTTGAGGAATCCCATCATTGGAATATACAAGCCAAGTTCTCTAATGAAAACTTCCCACTAGTATATGAAAGTGATAACATAGGAGACTCTCTATCATGAATATCATGGTGCTACTTTGAAGCACAAGTGTGGTAAAAGGATAGTAACATTGTCCCTTCTATCTTTTTCTCTCTCTCTCTCTCTCTTTTTTGTTTGGGCCTTTTCTCTTTTTTCTGGCATCTTTTCTTTCTCTTTTTTTCGTCTGGAGTCTCATCCCGACTTGTAGGAGAATCATAGTCTCCATCATCCTTTCCTCACTAGGATAATGCTCTAATAATGATAATCATCACACTTTTATTTTCTTACAACTCAACAATTACAACTCGATACTTAGAACAAAATTATGACTCTATATGAATGCCTCCGGCGATGTACTGGGATATGCAATGAATCAAGAGTGACATGTATGAAAGAATTATGAATGGTGGCTTTTCCATGAATACAATGTCAACTACATGATCATGCTAAGAAATATTAAAATGATGGAGTGTGTCATAATAAACGGAACGGTGGAAAGTTGCATGGAAATATATCTCGGAATGGCTATGGAAATGCCATAATAGGTAGGTATGGTGGCTGTTTTGAGGAAGGTATATGGTGGGTGTATGATACCGGCAAAAGGTGCGCGGTATTAGAGAGGCTAGCAACGGTGGAAGGGTGAGAAAAGTGCATATAATCCATGGACTCAGCATTAGTCATAAAGAACTCATATACTTATTGCAAAAATCTACAAGTTATCAAAGGAAAGTATTACGTGCATGCTCCTAGGGGGATAGAATGGTAGGAAAAGACCATCGCTCGTCCCCGACCACCACTCATAAGGAAGACAATCAAAAAATAAATCATGCTCCGTCTTCATCACATAACGGTTCACCATACGTGCATGCTATGGGAATCACAAACTTTAACACAAGTATTTCTCAAATTTACAACTACTCAACTAGCATAACTTTAATACCACCATCTTCATATCTTAAAACAATTACCAAGCATCAAACTTCTCATAGCATTCAACACACTCATAAGAAAGTCTTTTTTTACTATTCTTGAATACCAAGAATATTAGGATTATTTAAGAAAATTACCATGCTATTTAAGACTCTCAAAATAATCTAAGTGAAGCATGAGAGATCAATAGTTTCTATAAAACTAATCCACCACCGTGCTCTAAAAGATATAAGTGAAGTACTAGAGCAAAACTATATAACTCAAATGATATAAGCGAAGCACATAGAGTATTCTAACAAATTCCAAATCATGTATGGCTCTCTCAAAAGGTGTGTACAGCAAGGATGATTGTGGTAAACTAAAAAGCAAAGACTCAAATCATACAAGATGCTCCAAGCAAAACACATATCATGTGGTGAATAAAAATATAGCTCCAAGTAAAGTTACTGATAGAAGTAGACGAAAAGAGGGGATGCGTTCCGGGGCATCCCCAAGCTTTGGCTTTTAGGTGTCCTTAGATTATCTTGGGGATGCCATGGGCATCCCCAATCTTAGGCTCTTTCCACTCCTTGTTCCATAATCCATCAAATCTTTACCCAAAACTTGAAAACTTCACAACACAAAACATAAAGTAGAAAATCTCGTGAGCTCCGTTAGCGAAAGAAAACAAAAGACCACTTCAAGGTACTGTAATGAACTCATTCTTTATTTATATTGTTGTTAAACCTACTGTATTCCAACTTCTCTATGGTTTATAAACTATTTTACTAGCCATAGATTCATCAAAATAAGCAAACAACACACGAAAAACAGAACCTGTCAAAAACAGAACAGTCTGTAATAATCTGTAGCTAGCGCAAGATCTGGAACACCAAAAATTCTAAAATAAATTTATGGACGTGAGGAATTTATCTATTAATCATATTAAAAATAATTAACTAAATTGCACTTTCCAAATAAAAATGGAAGCAGTTCTCGTGACTGCTAAAGTTTCTGTTTTTTACAGCAAGATTAACAAGACTTTCCCCAAGTCTTCCCAACGGTTCTACTTGGAACAAACACTAATTAAACACAAAAAATACAACATAAACAGAGGCTAGATAAATTATTTATTAATAAACAGGAGCAAAAAATGAGGAATAAAAATAAAATTGGGTTGCCTCCCAACAAGCGCTATCGTTTAACGCCCCTAGCTAGGCATAAGAAGCAAGGATAGATCTAGGTGTTGCCATGTTTGGTAGGTAATCCATAAGTGGCTCTCATAATAGATTCATAAGGTAATTTAATTTTATTTCTAGGAAAGTGTTCCATGCCTTTCCTTAACGGAAATTGGAATCTAATATTTCCTTCCTTCATATCGATAATTGCACCAATCGTTCTAAGGAAAGGTCTACCAAGAATAATAGGACATGAAGGATTGCAATCTATGTCAAGAACAATAAAATCTACGGGCACATAATTCCTATTTGAAACAATAAGAACATCATTAATTCTTCCCATAGGTTTCTTAATAGTGGAATCCGCAAGGTGCAAGTTTAGAGAGCAATCATCAAAATCACGGAAACCTAACAAATCACACAAAGTCTTTGGAATCGTGGAAACACTAGCACCCAAATCACACAAAGCATAGCATTCATGATCTTTTATTTTAATTTTAATAGTTGGTTCCCACTCATCATGAAGTTTTCTAGGGATAGAAGCTTCCAATTCAAGTATTTCTTTATAAGATTGCATCAAGGCATCAACGATATGTTTAGTGAAGGCTTTAGTTTGACTATAAGCGTGAGGAGAATTTAGCACGGATTGCAACAAGGAAATACAATCAATCAAAGAGAAATTTTCATCATTAAATTCTTGAAATCCAAAATAGTGGGTTTAACAAAATCTAGGGTTTTAATTTCTTCGATCCCACTTTTATCAATTTTAGCATGAAGATCTAAAAACTCCGAATTCTTGGAACATCTTCTAGGTAAAGGTGGATCATATTTAGTCCCATCATTATTAAGATTCATATAGCAAAACAAAGATTTAATAGGGGACACACCAATAACTTTTAGATCTTCATCCTTATTTTCATAGGAACTAGAAGAACATGCTCTTATAAAGGCATCTTTCTTAGCACACATCCTAGCGGTTCTTTCTTTGCACTCATCAATGGAAATTCTCATGGCTTTGAGAGACTCATTGATATCATGCTTAGGTGGAATAGATCTAAGTTTCAAAGAATCAACATCAAGAGAAATTCTATCAACGTTCCTAGCCAACTCATCAATCTTAAGCAATTTTTCTTCAATCAAAGCATTGAAATTCTTTTGCAAAGTAATAAATTCTTTAATATTAAATTCAAAATCAGAGGGCATCTTATTATAATTTCCATAAGAATTGTTGTAGGAATTACCATAATTATTAGAGGGATTACTAGGATAAGGCCTAGAATTAAAATTTCCTCTATACGCGTTGTTACCAAAATTGTTCCTACCAACAAAATTCACATCCATAGATTCATTATTATTCTAAATCAAAGTAGACAAGGGAATATCATTAGCATCAGAAGAAACACTCTTACTAGCAAATAATTTCATAAGTTCGTCCATCTTTCCACTCAAAACATTAATTTCTTCTATCGCATGCACCTTTTTATTAGTAGATCTTTCAGTATGCCATTGAGAATAATTAACCATAATCTTTCAGTATGCCATTGAGAATAATTAACCATAATATTATCTAGGAGTTTAGTAGCTCCTCCTAAAGTGATTTCCATAAAAGTGTCTCCTGCGGCCGAATCTAAAAGATTTCTAGAAGCAAAATTCAATCTGGCATACAATTTTTGTATAATCATCCACAAATTCAAACCATGAGTAGAGCAATTACGTATCATTAATTTCATCCTTTCCCAAGCTTGTGCAACATGTTCATGATCAAGTTGCTTTCATAATATAGTTTCTAAGGGAGATGATCTTAGCGGGAGGAAAATACTTAGAGATAAAAGCATCTTTGCACTTATTCCATGAATCAATACTATTCTTAGGCAAAGACGAAAACCAAGCTTTAGCACGATCTCTAAGAGAAAAAGTAAATAGCTTCAATTTAACAATATCGTTATCCACATCTTTCTTATTTTGCATATCACACAAATCAGCGAAGCTATTTAGATGGGTAGCGGCATCTTCACTAGGAAGGCCGGAAAACGGATCTTTCATGACAAGATTCAGCAAAGCAGTATTAATTTCACAAGATTCTACATCGGTAAGAGGAGCAATCGGAGTGCTAATAAAATCTTTGTTGTTGGTATTGGTAAAGTCACACAATTTAGTGTTATCTTGAGCCATCGTGACAAGCAAGCAATCCAACACACAAGCAAACAAAAAGCAAGCGAGCAAAAAGAAGCAAAAAGAGAGGGAGGATAGAGAGAGAGGGTGAATAAAACAGCAAGGGTGAAGTGGGGGAGAGCAAAACGAGAGGCAAATGGCAAATAACATAATGCGGGAGATATGGATTGTGATGGGTACTTGGTATGTTGACTTTAGCGTAGACTCCTAGGCAACGACGCCAGAAATGGCTCGTTGTCGGGAGTCAAATCTTGACTTGCGCGAGCCTCCCCGGTGACGGTGCCAGAAATCCTTCTTCCTACCTCTTGAGCACTGTGTTGGTTTTCCCCGAAGAGGAAGGGATGATGCAGCAAAGTAGCATAAGGATTTCCCTCAGTTTTTGAGAACCAAGGTATCAATCTAGTAGGAGGCTACGCGTGAGTCCCTCGTACCTGCACAAAACAAATAAATCCTTGCAACCAACGCGATAAGGGGTTGTCAATCCCTACACGGCCACTTTCAAGAGTGATATCTAATAGATATGATAAGATAATATTTTTGGTATTTTTATGATGAAGATGCAAAGTAAAATAAAAGGAAAAGTAAAAAAGCAAAGGAAATTACTAAGTATTGGAAGATTAATATGATGAAGATAGACCCGGGGGCCATAGGTTTCACTAGTGGCTTCTTTCAAGAGCATAAGTATTCTATGGTGGGCGAACGAATTACTGTTGAGCAATTGACAGAATTGAGCAACAGGGGGCCCACGAGGATGGAGGGCGTGCCTGGGGGGGTGTAGGCGCCCCCCTACCTCGTGGCCTCCTCTTTGTTTCTTGACGTAGGGTCCAAGTCTCCCGGTTCTTGTTCTTTGAGAAAATCACGTTCCCGAAGGTTTCATTCCGTTTGGACTCTGTTTGATATTCTTTTCTTTGAAACCCTAAAACAGGCGAAAAATAGCAATTCTGGGCTGGCCCTCCGGTTAGTAGGTTAGTCCCAAAAATAATATAAAAGTGGATAATAAAGCCCAATAATGTCCAAAACAGTAGATAATATAGCATGGAGCAATCAAAAATTATAGATGCGTTAGAGACGTATCAAGCATCCCCAAGCTTAATTGCTGCTCGTCCTCGAGTAGGTAAATGATAAAAACAGAATTTTTGATGCGGAGTGCTACTTGGCATAATTTTAATGTAATTCTTCTTAATTGTGGTATGAATATTCAGATCCGAAAGATTCAAGATAAAAGTTTAATATTGACATAAAAATAATAATACTTCAAGCATACTAAGAAAGCAATCATGTCTTCTCAAAATAACATCGCCAAAGAAAGTTATCCCTACAAAATCATATAGTCTGGCTATGCTCCACCTTCACCACACAAAATATTTAAATCATGCACAACCCCAATGACAAGCCAAGCAATTGTTTCATACTTTTGGTGTTCTCAAACTTTTTCAATCTTCACGCAATACATGAGCGTGAGCCATGGATATAACACTATAAGTGGAATAGAATGGTGGTTGTGGAGAAGACAAAAAGGGAGAAGATAGTCTCACATCAACTAGGCGTATCAACGGGCTATGGAGATTCCCATCAGTAGATATCAATGTGAGTGAGTAGGGATTGCCATGCAACGGATGCACTAGAGCTATAAGTATATGAAAGCTCAACAGAAGAAACTAAGTGGGTGTGCATCCAACTTGCTTGCTCATGAAGACCTAGGGCATTTTGAGGAAGCCCATCATTGGAATATACAAGCCAAGTTCTATAATGAAAAATTCCCACTAGTATATGAAAGTGATAACATAGGAGACTCTCTATCATGAATATCATGGTGCTACTTTGAAGCACAACTGTGCTCAGGTCCATCCCTGCAGTGTCGATAAATCCAACGGCTGAGTTCTGTCTGGCGGGCCGCCCTTGTTGACATCACCTCCTGGGGCCGTTGGTGCTTGGCCTTCTCACGCGATAACCTCAGGAGATTCGTGCAACGAAGGTTGTCTGACCACCTTGCAGGTCCAGCACCACAAACAAGAGCCAAGACCAGGCGCAACCCGCCTTGAGGTAGGGCCTCGTGAGTCCCGTGCTGGCTCACGAGTGCCCAGATACACCTCGTCTAGCCCCGTCGTGCAAGCCACGTGTCAGGGCGGGGCTGTACACGCCCCGGGGGCTCTCCGCAGAGGGAGCCCCCCTCCCACGCACAAGTGGAAGCACCATGCTCCACGCTGTCCGCTGACACTGCCGAGGAGTGGCTATGCCCGTGCACAAGCGGAAGCACTATGCTCTGCGCTGGTGATAAACAACTGAGGACGGCTTCACGGTCGTACCAACCTCAGGGAGCCCCAGAGCTCATTGTCCGGCCTCACCGCAATGCCACCCCTCGGGAGAGCCACGCGAGGGGGCTGGGCACGGGGGCTGCGCTCGGGTCACTCCCAAGCTTACGCCACCTAGCCAGGTCTCCCGGACCTGGTCGTCGTGCGCCCATCCCGAGCCAAGCCTCGGCGAGGGCAAAGGTATAGAGATTGTTTGCACGTCAAGGGGGACTCCTGAGTATCGCGACTCAGGAGCCTAACTGGTCACGTAGCCCCTTACTCCTTGGTCTGTCCTGGTCTCCGGTCGGCCCAACGGCGGTTGAGGTATGCGCGGGGCCGGGCTCTGCCGACATAGAACATCAACCTATCCTCGCGTACTCTCCCTATAAGTTGTTTGCGCGTCAAGGGGGACTCCTCAGCATCGCGACTCAGGAGCCTAACTGGTCACGTAGCCCCTCACTCCTTGGTTCATCCTGGTCTCCGGTCGGCCCAATGGCGGTTGAGGTATGCGCGGGGTCGGGCTCTGCCGACATAGAACACAAAGCAAATAGGAAGAAAATCGCAAAATCCCGAAGCAAATATTACAACACATATCGTCCTCATAATATCAAATGAAAGTTTTAACGCCTCCACGAGGCCTGATACGTATTGCAGGAATGAAACAGGAAAGCAGCCGCAGGTCACCCCTGGACACCGCCATCTGCAGGATCGGTGGCATCGCCGGTCGAGGGAGCGAGGACGAAGCCGCGGAACTTCTTCAGCAGGGCCTCCACCTGACCTTTCATGGCTACGGCGGTGGCCGCACAATGTTCATCAGCTACAGGCTCCAGCAGCTCATCAAGACGAGCATTGGGGTCGCGAAGGTACAAATGGCTGAAGACACGTGTCAGCGCTACCGAAGAAAGGACACAAGCCTCCGCCTCAGCCATAGGACCAATGCCCTCCATGACTTCCTCAAGCGCCTTGACCAAGTGGGGAAGCAGCTGAGCAGGGCCATAATCGTCGGTGGTCAGCGGCTTCTCCAGTCCCTTCTCGTACAGTGACTTCAGCGCAACGCTGGACCTCTTCTCAAGAAGCGAGAAGGACTCACGATCTTCAGCCATGATCTTCGCCTTGGCATCGAGCTCGGCCTCACTCGTCTTTGCCTTCTGCCCCAGTTCCTCCAGTCAGCTGCGCTCCGTGGCCTGCGCCTTCGTCAGCTCCCCCAGCTTAGCATCGTAGCCCTTGATGGCGTCCTCCTGAGCCTTCATCTCCTCCTCCTTCGCTTGCGGTCGCGTGCTTCCTTTGCACGCTCGTCGCACAGCCTCTTGACCTCACCCTCTAGCTCTCGGCAGCGATCACGGGCGACCTCGGCGTCTTTCAGCGCCGGCTCACGATCGGACGCAGCTCTCGCGGCGGCCTGCTTCTCCTTCTCAGAGGTCGCCGCGGCCTGCCTCAGTGACACTCGAATGGCCGAGTTAGAGTGAATCCAGCCTGAGGTCAGCTGCAGGCATCCGGCCACCAGACGCGGGTCCGCACCCAGGAGGTCTTCCCGCAGCTTGGCCATCCTCGAGAAGACAGGCTCCAAGGCTGCGGAGGGACCAGAAGATTGTGGGGCCAGAGAAGTAGCAGCAGGAGGACGTGACGTCATTACCAGAGCCTAGAAGATCGAGGGCTCCGGAGCCCTTGGGACCTCATCATCAGAGCTGGGCGCCGGCACTTTTGGAGCCAGTGGGGCCACGGGGGCTGGTTCATCCTGCCGATGCTCCTCTTGGCCTCGCGAGGGTGACTGGGCTAGGGAGGTGTGGGTGCCGTCGCCTCTCTTCTCCGCAGAGGGAGGCACGGCCGCGACATCCCCCTTCCTCTTCTTCGCTGAAGACTCCAGCCTGATCAACCAAAGGCGAATGTCAGAAAACAACAAGTACAAGCAGGAACAAGATTGATGACGACATCAATACAATTGTTACACCCACAGCCCCTGCTGCTATAAATACTGGACCAATTACTAGAGCTCGCGCACGCCAACTAAATTACCGGGTACTTTCGTTTCTTGGTAATGATTCTAATGTTCATGAGAATATGATGCTGCCTAAATTGGATACATTTGTTTTGCTTACAAATGAAGGGCCTAGCTTGGAGAAGGATGAACATTGGATTAAGAACAAGCATGGAGATGATGGCATACGCAAGGGGAACAAGAACGGAGTTACAAGTGATGATTTCAGGACTTTGAAGCCACCATAATGGGTGCATGAAGCCTTGGACGAAATATACAAGATGCCACTTCATAAATTTCGTCCCGAGGCTATTATAGGTGCTGCATCACCTTATTATTGGGCCAGGCCCATGTAATTTCGAAATACATAAGTATAGGCTATTTTTAGAGTCCGTATGTGTAGGGGAAACAAGAGATAGGGTTGATTTCGGACCCCTCCACCAAGGGTCACGAAATTCCCCCCTCTTCCTCCATATATACAACCCTTAGGGCATCGTTTAGACTTTGGGTTTTGTTTAGATTAAAAGTTCGCCATAGCTGCAACTTCGCGTACTACGTTTGTGTTCAACGACCAGACAAAGGCGTCACAGAACCCCACCTTGATCAATAAAGCTTTCATCTTATATTCGTAATATCCAGATTGCAATCTCAGTTTCTTGCTTGTTCTTCGTTTGCTCGCAGGAAATAGACCCTCGTGGTCAGGTTGATCGTGCTCCAGCGTGGTCAATAACCTCTCGGAGTTGGTTTAGCGATTGCTAAGGCGCGACGTCCTCGCACGTTCGTAGTCGGATCGTCAAAGTTGACTGCCACCAAAGCGATATCCATCATCTCATCGAAAGACGAGACACCTTTGCCTCTATCAAGTGGTATCAGATTTCCAGGTTGCTCGGTGAGATTTTACAGTTTTTCGTAGTTTAGATCGAGTTTGTTCTTCATACCTACAGTCCACGAAAAAGCCAAAAAAATTAGGGTTAGTTCATCATATCCGAACCAATCTGAGCCTTTGCATAATCTTTTTAGGGTTTTGCTTTGTTGAATTTGCGGTTGCATCGTCGTGTCTAGTTGCTGGTCTTAGCGTTAGTCTTTTAGAGTTTCGAGTTCTGGTCATAAGTTGTCACGTCGCCACCGCACCATCATTATCGCCCCTGTCACCTACCACCACCGCTCCGAATCCGTATCCATATACCACCACCAATCCGTATCCATATACCACCACCGATCCATATCCATATATTACCACCGCTGCCATATACCACCACCGCTGCCATATACCACCACCATATATCCACCACCAATCCGAGTTCCTTGCATATTAGGTGTGTTTTTGAGATCCATCTAGATTCCGATTCGTGTTTCCTTGCCGGAGTAGGTTTCGAAAAAAAAGAGTCCGGAAACCACCCTCCGTTTAGGCCCAAAATTTTTCGAAAACGCATTTTTCGAAAAAAATTCTGGCTATCCTATTTTTAGGTGTTTCTGAGTGTTTTGAGACAGATGCCATTATAGGAAGTTTTTTTTGACCCGTTTCCAGTTTTCGGGTCCGGGCAGTCGAAAAAAAAAAATTGGTCGAAAAAATTTCGTGCCCATCCTGTCAGTTTGACCTAGGAAGAGTTTTGAGACACTCGCCATTATAGTGATTTTTCGCAAAAAAAAACAGCGCAAAAAAAACAGCTAAAAAAAGAGCGAAAAAAAATCCAGAGTGTGCTTTTCCCTTGTTTACGTGTCGCGCCGTGGTTTTGTTGGTGTTCTAGGCTCGTGTCTCTAGCACAGTCTAGCCTAGGACCAGCACAGTACCGTCGTTGAGCGTTTATTCAACTTTGCATCTCTGAATTGATTATTGCTGACCCTTTTTGCTACCATATTATAAGCCTTCCCAGCTCCACATACATCTACGTCGTGCGTTTGACTCTCCCTGGTAATCGCTCTATCCAAGCTTTGAGAGTTTTTGACTACAACGGTTGCCAATCACCGCCTGCTGCTGGGTAAGAACTGGTAAGAATTTGAGATTTGCTTGACGGATTTGTTTCACCCACCACCACCTCTTGTTAGTAGTCTGTAGGATCATATTCTTGTGTGTTTCTATTGCTGCTAACCATGCCAGGATCACAAGCCGACGAGACTGACTGGGAGAACATGACGAATAAGGATTTGCATGATAAATTTCAGCAAATGATGAGTGGACAGGTGCAAGATGTGCTAAACAGATTTGAAGAGGCCATGGAGAAGATAGATGGCATGGAGAAGACGTTCGAAACAAAGCTCGATAACAAGTTTAATGAATTGCTCGCGCGTCTTCTACCACCACCACCCGCTGCACCTAACGCACCTCTCCAACAACAACAACGACTACCTCCACGTCGCGAAACAGATCTCCGCCGAGCGAGCCGTGTTCCTCTTGCGTTTGGACAAACTATTGGTGCTACTGTTGATACTTCTGTGGCTCCTGCTGCTGATGCGGAGGAGGATGATTATGTGGGAGATTACGAGGATGAGGTTGCTCAAAATCAGAACTACGTGCAACCACCTGCACCACAACCACCAGGTCGTCCACATGCAAATAATCACAATGGTAGGGCTTTCCCTCAGGTACGAGATCATGACCATCTTCCTAAACTGAAATTGAATATTCCACCTTTCGAAGGTAGATATGTTCCCGATATATATCTTACTTGGGAGTTAGAAACTGAACAACGATTTACATGTTTACAATATCCCGAGGAGAGACGGGTTGCCGCTGCTGTTTGTGCTTTCACTAGTTTTGCATGTGTATGGTGGTCTGAACATTGTAGATTATATCCTATTCCAACTACTTGGGCTGCTTTGAAAATTGCTATGCGTACTCCTTGGGTTCCACCATATTATCAACGTGAATTGCTTCAGAAATTACAGCGCTTAAGACAAGGAAAAAATTCTGTAGAAGAATATTATCAGGAATTACAAACTGGCATGATTAGATGTGGTATTGTTGAGGAGAATGAAGCTATGCTTGCACGTTTTCTGGGTGGATTAAATAGAGAGATTCAGACCATTCTAGACTATAAGGAGTATACTAATATCACTCGTTTATTCCATCTTGCTTGTAAAGCTGAACGTGAAGTGCAGGATCGACAAGCATTGGCGCGAACTAACTTTTCTGCAGGCCGACCTTCATCATGGACACCGCGTGCATCTTCTACTTCAACTGCACCAGCACCTCAATCAGGTGTCTCCTCCAGTCGTGATACAAGAAAACAGGCACAACCACCATTATCTGCCAAGAGCGCACCTGCTGGGCCTGCACAGAGTTCTGCTTCTTCCATGGCATCAACAGGGCACACAAGTGATATTATTTGTCGTCGTTGTAAGGGAGGAGGTCATTATGCGAGATAATGCAAATCTCCGCGTGTGATGATTGCTACCGTGGATGGTGGATATGAGTCTGCTAGTGACTATGATGAGGAGATTTTGGCTCTTATTACACGTGAAGAACATGGTGGAGATGATTCTGATCATGAGACGCGATACATGGCTCCTGAAGACACTGACAGGTATGAATGTTTAGTTGCTCAACGTGTTTTGAGTGTGCAGGTCACACAAGCTGAGCAAAATCAGAGGCACAATTTGTTCCATACCAAGGGAGTTGTGAAAGAACGTTCTGTGCGCGTCATCATAGATGGAGGGAGCTGCAACAACTTGGCTAGCATGGAGATGGTGGAGAAGCTTTCTCTCACCACAAGACCACATCCACATCCTTACTACATCCAATGGTTCAACAACAGCGGCAAGGTTAAGGTAACACGTACTGTTCGTGTGCATTTTAGTATCTCTACATATGCTGATTATGTTGATTGTGATGTGGTACCTATGCAAGCATGTTCCTTATTACTTGGTAGACCATGGCAATTTGATAAAAATTCTGTACACCATGGTAGAAACAATCACAATACTCTTGTTCATAAGGATAAAGATATTACTTTGCTTCCTATGACTCCTGATTCCATTTTGAAAGATGATATTAATAGAGCTAATAAAGCAAAAGAGGAGACGAATAAGAGTGAAAATCAGATTGTGGCAAAAGAATTTGAGCAAAAAATGAAGCCTAATAATAAACCATCTAGTGTTGCTTCTGAAATTAAATTGAAAAGTGCATGTTTATTTGCCACCAAATCTGATATTGATGAGCTAGATTTCAGCAAATATGTTTGCTATGCTTTTGTGTGCAAAGAGGCATTATTTTCATTCGAGGATGTGCCTTCCTCTTTGCCTCCTGCTGTCACTAACATTTTGCAGGAGTTCGCTGACGTCTTTCCACAAGACGTGCCACCAGGATTACCGCCTATTCGAGGGATTGAGCATCAGATTGACTTAATTCCCGGTGCTTCACTGCCAAACCGTGCACCATACCGTACCAATCCAGAGGAGACGAAGGAGATTATGCGTCAAGTACAAGAGCTTCTCGACAAAGGTTATATACGTGAATCCCTTAGTCCTTGTGTTGTTCCTATTATTCTAGTGCCGAAAAAGGATGGTACATCACGTATGTGTGTTGATTGTAGAGGCATTAATAATATTACTATTCGTTATCGTCATCCTATTCCTAGGTTAGATGATATGCTTGATGAATTGAGTGGCTCTACAATATTCTCCAAAGTTGATTTGCGTAGTGGATACCATCAAATTCGTATGAAATTGGGAGATGAATGGAAAACAACATTCAAAACTAAGTTTGGATTATATGAGTGGTTAGTCATGCCTTTTGGGTTAACTAATGCATCTAGTACTTTCATGAGATTAATGAACGAAGTTTTACGTGCTTTCATTGGACGATTTGTGGTAGTTTACTTTGATGACATATTGATTTATAGCAGATCTTTGGAAGAACATTTGGAACATTTACGTGCTGTTTTTATTGCTCTACGTGATGCACGTTTGTTTGGTAACCTTGGGAAGTGCACCTTTTGCACCGACCGAGTATCTTTTCTTGGCTATGTTGTTACTCCACAGGGAATTGAAGTTGATAAAGCCAAGATTGAAGCTATTGAGAGTTGGCCGCAACCCAAAACGGTCACACAAGTGAGGAGTTTTCTTGGCCTTGCTGGATTCTATAGGCGTTTTGTGAGAGATTTCAGCACCATTGCTGCACCTCTCAATGAGCTTACAAAGAAAGATGTGCCTTTTCTTTGGGGTACCGCACAGGAAGAAGCCTTCTCGGTATTGAAAGATAAGTTGACACATGCTCCTTTACTCCAACTTCCTGATTTTAATAGGACTTTTGAGCTTGAATGTGATGCTAGTGGAATTGGATTAGGCGGTGTGTTATTACAAGATGGCAAACCTGTTGCATACTGTTCTGAAAAATTGAGTGGGCCTAGTCTGAATTATTCTACTTATGATAAAGAATTATATGCTCTTGTTCGGACTTTAGAAACATGGCAACATTATTTATGGCCCAAAGAATTTGTTATACATTCTGATCATGAATCTTTGAAACATATTAAAAGTCAAGCTAAACTGAATCGTAGACATGCTAAATGGGTTGAATTCATTGAGACTTTTCCTTATGTCATTAAACACAAGAAGGGAAAAGAAAATGTTATTGCTGATTCATTGTCTCGCCGCTATACTATGCTTTCACAACTTGACTTCAAAATATTTGGTTTGGAGACCATCAAAGATCAATATGTGCATGATGCTGATTTTAAAGATGTAATGCAGAATTGTAAAGAAGGAAGAATGTGGAACAAGTTTGTCCTTAACGATGGATTTGTGTTTCGTGCTAACAAGCTATGCATTCCAGCTAGCTCCGTTCGTCTTTTGTTGTTGCAGGAGGCGCATGGAGGAGGATTAATGGGACACTTTGGCGTGAAGAAGACGGAGGACGTACTTGCTACACATTTCTTTTGGCCAAAGATGAGACGGGATGTTGAGCGTTTTATTGCTCGCTGCACTACATGTCAAAAAGCTAAGTCACGACTCAATCCTCATGGTTTATATATGCCTTTGCCTGTACCTAGTGTTCCTTGGGAGGATATATCTATGGACTTTGTTTTAGGTTTACCTCGAACAAAGAAGGGGAGGGATAGCATATTTGTTGTCGTGGATAGATTCTCGAAAATGGCACACTTTATACCATGTCATAAAAGCGATGATGCTGTTAATGTTGCTGATTTGTTCTTTCGTGAAATTATTCGCTTGCATGGTGTGCCAAATACTATTGTTTCAGATCGTGATACTAAATTTCTTAGCCATTTTTGGAGATGTTTATGGGCTAAGTTGGGGACTAAACTGCTTTTTAGTACTACTTGTCACCCCCAAACTGATGGACAAACTGAAGTAGTCAATAGAACGTTGTCTACTATGCTTAGGGCTATTTTGAAGAATAATAAGAAAATGTGGGAGGAATGCTTGCCTCATATTGAATTTGCTTATAATCGTTCATTGCATTCTACTACTAAGATGTGCCCTTTTGAAGTTGTGTATGGTTTCCTACCTCGTGCACCTATTGATTTGTTGCCTCTTCCATCTTCGGAGAAGGTTAATTTTGATGCTAAACAACGTGCTGAATTGATTTTAAAAATGCATGAGTTAACTAAGGAAAACATTGAGCGTATGAATGCTAAATATAAACTTGCTGGAGATAAGGGTAGAAAACATGTTGTGTTTGCACCTGGAGATCTTGTTTGGTTACATTTGCGTAAGGATAGATTTCCGTATTTGCGCAAAACAAAGTTAATGCCACGTGCTGATGGTCCCTTTAAGGTGTTAAAGAAAATAAATGATAATGCATATAAACTTGAGCTGCCTGTAGATTTTGGGGTTAGTCCCACTTTTAACATTGCAGATTTGAAGCCTTATTTGGGTAAGGAAGATGAACTTCCATCGAGGACGACTTTATTTCAAGAAGGGAAGGATGATGAGGACATCAATACAATTGTTACACCCACAACCCCTGCTGCTATAAATACTGGACCAATTACTAGAGCTCGCGCACGCCAACTAAATTACCAGGTACTTTCGTTTCTTGGTAATGATTCTAATGTTCATGAGAATATGATGCTGCCTAAATTGGATACATTTGTTTTGCTTACAAATGAAGGGCCTAGCTTGGAGAAGGATGAACATTGGATTAAGAACAAGCATGGAGATGATGGCATGCGCAAGGGGAACAAGAACGGAGTTACAAGTGATGATTTCAGGAGTTTGAAGCCACCATAATGGGTGCATGAAGCCTTGGACGAAATATACAAGATGCCACTTCATAAATTTCGTCCCGAGGCTATTATAGGTGCTGCGTCACCTTATTATTGGGCCAGGCCCATGTAATTTCGAAATACATAAGTATAGGCTATTTTTAGAGTCCGTATGTGTGGGGAAACAAGAGATAGGGTTGATTTCGGACCCCTCCACCAAGGGTCACGAAATTCCCCCCTCTTCCTCCATATATACAGCCCTTAGGGCATCGTTCAAACTTTGGGTTTTGTTTAGATTAAAAGTTCGCCATAGCTGCAACTTCGCGTACTTCGTTTGTGTTCAATGAGCAGACAAAGGCGTAATAGAACCCCACCTTGATCAATAAAGCTTTCATCTTATATTCGCAATATCCAGATTGCAATCTCAGTTTCTTGCTTGTTCTTCGTTTGCTCACAGGAAACAGACCCTCGTGGTCAGGTTGATCATGCTCCGGCGTGGTCAATAACCTCTCGGAGTTGGTTTAGCGATTGCTAAGGCGCGACGTCCTCGCACGTTCGTAGTCGGATCGTCAAAGTCGACTGCCACCAAAGCGATATCCATCATCTCATCGAAAGACGGGACACCTTTGCCTCTATCAAAGATGAAGCCCGAAGCACTTACTGATCCACCGCGACATAGTCCACCCTACGCTTGGTGAGCCTAAAACCCGAAAGCGTCAGAGCCTAAGGAGTGGGCACACGGGCTCCGGGAGCAGAAGACAGCGCAGCGGTAGAACCGGAGCCGGTCCCAAGCGGTACCACGTTGGAGGCAGCATATCAAGAGACCAGCGACGATCTACCCCTTGTCGGGATGAGGGGCAGTTCCCTCACCTCCTGGTGGGCGACGACCTCGGCGTCATCTGGCAGGTCATGGACGATGTCGGCTTTTCTCAAGGGGGAGTTCTCCCCCATTCGCTCAGGGATCTCCTCCGAGTCCTCCTCCTCCAATTCCTCCTCGCAGGACTCGTCAGAAGACACCTCCACCGGCTTCGGCGTTGTGGAGGCCCCAGCGTGTGCCGGTGGCACCAGCCTGCGTGCGTCAAAGGTCGGCTTCGAGGCAACAAGTTGCTCCCAGTCCTTGCGAAGGAACAAAGGAATAAAGGCGCTCGGTGGGTACTCTTGGTTGTCCCCAACCAAGAGACGCAGAACTATAGTCAGCTCGTCATCAGGAAAGGCCACCGGGCTCAGAGAAACCTTGTCTTCTTCATCTCCAAGCTTCCACAAAGGGCGTGTGCGCACCTGGAGTGGAGCGACGCACAGTGTCAAGAATTCCCTCAAGAGCATGACCCCCATCACCATGGCCGCCTTCGCATTACCCGGCTTCAAATCAGTCTTCATCTGCTCCAACACCGACAACGCCTGCTCGTCAATGAGCTCTACACGAGACCACCCCTTGTCAGACTGGGGCGCCTCCATGGGCAGTTCCAAGTGTGGATGGGCACACTTGGCACTCATCATGACCCATTTGGCCCTGATGTTGTCAACCCTCTTCCCGGTGTTGAAAATCAAGTTGGTCTGGCCGGCCATGATGAAGTTGGCACACCCGGAGATATGGCCACTGGTGACGCGGAGGAAGAAGAAGTGGCGCAGTAGTGCCACGGACGGCATCACGCCCAGGTATGCCTCGCAATAGTAGGCGAAGATAGACAAAAGAAGAACGGAGTTGGGATGGAGATGCAGCGCCTGCAACCCGAAGTGGTCGAGGACCTCGAAAAAGAAACCAGAAAGGGGGGAACCAACCCGGGGGAGATGCTGCTCATGAAGAAAGGGAAGAAGGTGCTTCCCTCAGGTTCCTGCTCGTCGGAGGAAAGCCGGAGCTCCGTCTTTCCCCTCTCGTTGCTCACCCCCGCCGTCAACAAGCGCGTGGCGGCAAGGTTCTTCTCCGTGACGTTGGGCGCATCGAGGGCTGGGTCGAACGAGGCCGATCCAAGGAGGACTTGACCTTGCGCGACGCCATTGGTCGCCGATGCGGAGCGAAGTTGAAGCGGATCTGGAAGTTCCGGCAGTAAGAAGCGAGAAAGGTGATCCGGAGCAAGGCAAGGAAGAAGCAATGAAGGCAAGCGCTGTCTGCACCAGCTTTTTTGTCAAGACGGGTAGTTGCCAAGGCAACTGGAGAAGAGGAAACGCCCATGTCCAATCAACCACCACGCGTCAACCAAGGCCACAGGCTTTTGGGGCCCGCGGTGCTCCGCGCTTGATCCTTTGGCTTCGCCTCGAAGCCAAGCCCGAGCATGCCTTGGGCCCGGGGCTACTGTCGGCGTCCTGGGAATGGGGGTCCCTAGACTTGCCTGTGTGCGGCCCACGGCGTGGCTGGGCTGGCAGGTCTGTAGGGCCTACCTTCATCGACAAAGCATTCAAGACCCTCGCGAGGGGCCAAGCCTCGTGAGGCGGACGATGCAAGACCTCCTCAGGAGCAGCCTCGCCAGGCAGGCTCACGATGGGTTGAGAGATCAAGGCAAGGCAATCCTCGTGAGGTCCTCATGACATGAGCCATGACGATCAAGACCAGGCGGGCGTTAGGCGGTCGCCAGGGCGTGCGGTGTCCTTGTTTCCCCTTTGGTGCCAAGGGGGCAAGCGTAGGCGTGGAGTACCGAGGCATCAAGAAAAGGTTTCCATATTGGTGCAACGAGACCAAGACCAGAAGGACGGCAGGATGGAGGTCACGATGGAGCCCAAGATAGCGTCATCACCAGAACCTTTGCCAGGGGAAGACCACCTTTTGTCAGGATAACTTGTACTAGATGTCCCCTTTCGAATTGGCCATTGTTGGCTCCCTTCGCGCTCAATATTTGGGGAGAGGACCAGGGCCTGTATAAGTAGAACTAGCCACCATAGTAGATCTTAGAGAGCATCGACCTTATCACAAGTCGAGAGCGGATCCAAGATCATCTCACCCACACAAGTTCACAAAGCACAAGAACACCTCAACCTCGGGAGGCTGTTCTTCCCCTTGTACTGTTCATCATCAGCCCCAGAGGCAATCCACCACCACACTGGAGTAGGGTATTACACCACAATGATGGCCCGAACCAGTATAAATCTTGGGTCTTTCTGTGTTGTGAGTTCGTTGAGTTCATCCACAAGATCTTAGAGAGCTAGGGTGTGGATCAATAGGGAGAAAACCTTCGCGCGCACCCTAGTGTTCGAACCTCAAGGGTTTTCCGGAACCCGTGATCCGACATAAACACCTTTGGAGGAAGATGGATGAGTCTATGTTGGGGAGTCTTAGACGTAGAGTGCCTATTCTTTATGGAGAGTATTTTCATGAGTGGAAAAATGAGATGCTTGAGATTTTCAATGAATATCATTTGAACAAGTACATTACTAGCCCTTGTGCACCTCATGTTGATCCTTTGCACCCTACCCTTGATGAGTCTATTGACATGATCCGTAATCTTAGAACTATCAATTTTATCACTAGAGGTTTGCCTAGAAACTTGCTTGCTAGCTTGCCTGCTCTTGATTGTGCCTACACCATATGGAGATTTCTTGAGGAACGATTTCCAAACTATTCCTTGCAAAACTTGGATGAAATTCTTCATAAGTCTATTGCCTTGAGTAAGATGAGTTCCAATGATCCCAAATTTGGTGATAGTCTATTCGAGCTTATAATCTTACGAGTGCCAAAGGAGATGTTGGAATCATTAGCAATATCATCTCCGAAGCCATTAGAATTCATAAATATGACTATTGTGATGACAATTTATATAATGAATTGCCCTTTCTAAGAATTGATCCGTCACAAGACAATGTTGAACATGGGTACTATGATGAGAATGATGATAGTGACTTTGATCTCGACGAGTCTATGAGACACTTTGGTTTTCTTGGCAAATCTTCGCAGCTACATGGCTGGAGGAAAAGAATGGGTTCTTGATAGTGGGTGTACCGATCACATGACCGGAGACAAGGATATATTTCGTGAGCTTTCTGAAAACAACGGCCCTCGGAAGTATGTCACTTTTGATAATAACTCAAAGGGTAAGGTGGTTGGCCTTGGTAAGGTGGCCATCTCACATGATAGCTCTATACAAAATGTTATGCTCGTTGAATCTCTTGGCTATAATTTACTCTCCGTATCTAGACTTGCTGACTTTGGTTTCAATGTCCTATTTACTGAAGTAGATTGCCAAGTGTTTCGTAGAGATAATCATAAAATGGTCTTTATCGGTATACATAGAGGTGATCTATATATTGTTGATTTCACTAAAAAGTCTCAACCTAGAACTTTCTTAATTGCTAAGTCTTCTAAAGGTTGGTTGTGGCATAGGAGATTAGGTCATGTGGGCATGCGAAATCTTGATAAGCTTATTAAAGGTGATCACATCCTTGGAGTAAAAAATGTTATATTTGACAAGGATAGATTGTGCAGTGCTTGTCAAGCAGGAAAACAAGTTGGAGGAAGCCACCCCGTGAAGAACATCATGACCACGAGAAGACCGCTCGAGCTACTTCACATGGATATCTTTGGTCCCAATGCCTACAAAAGTCTCGGTGGAAACTCATTTGGTCTGGTTATTGTCGATGATTTTTCATGATTTACGTGGGTGTTCTTTCTTGATGATAAATCGCAGGTCCAAAAGATCTTCAAAAACTTCGCTAGGAAGGCCCAGAATCAATTTGGAGTGAAGATCAAGAAGGTTCGCAGCGACAACGGAATGGAGTTCAAGAACGCAAATGTGATTACCTTTCTTGACGAAGAAGGGATTTCACACGAGTTCTCGGCTACGTACACGCCTCAACAAAATGGAGTTGTTGAGAGGAAGAAATGAACTCTTATCGAGATGGCAAGAATGATGCTTGATGAGTACAAGACGCCAAAACACTTTTGGGCGGAAGCGGTTGAGATAGCTTACCACGCAACAAATCGCTTGTACCTTCACAAGCTACTCGGCAAGATGGCATACGAGCTTCTCACCGGTAACAAACCCCAAGTTGGATACTTTCAAGTGTTTGGTTCAAAGTGTTACATTCTTGATAAGCATCGTCGTTCTAAATTTGCTCCTAAATCTCATGAGGGCTTCCTACTCGGTTATGGCTCAAACTCACACACTTACCATGTCTACAACAATTTCACCAGAAAGGTTGAAGAGACGGTAGGTGTGAAGTTTGATGAATCTAATGGCTCGCAAGTAGAGCAATTGCCAATTTATGTAGGAGACAAAGACCCTTCGGAAGCAACCCCAGACTTGTCTATTGGCAAGATTCGTCCAACGGAGGTGAAGGAGGGTACCTCGTCCGTCCAAGTGGAAGCTTCTACGTCACAACAAGGTGAACCAAAAGTTGACATGGAAGCATCCACAAGTGGGACACGCCAAGATGAAGAAAACGAGGAAGTACACCAAGATGAACCTCATCAACCTCCTTCTCCACCTAGACAAGAGAACGCCAACGCCAACAATGAAGAATGCCAAGAAGAAGAACGAGATGATGAACAAGATGCTCCACCCCGATCCAAACAAAAGCTCCCATGAGTTCGAGCAAGAGTTTCATGGGACCATCCCATTGAACAAATGTTCAACGATATTCAAACCGGGAGAATCACTCGCTCTAAAATTCGTTTGGCTAATTTTTGTGAAAATTATTCATTCATCTCTAGCATTGAACCTATGAAGGTTGAACAAGCATTGGAAGATCCGGATTGGATAAATGCCATGCATGAAGAGCTACACAACTTTGAGAGAAACCAAGTGTGGACATTGGCCGAGAAGCTCGACAACAACCACAACATCATCGGTACCAGATGGGTGTTTCGCAACAAGCAAGACGAAGATGGTCAATCATTCGCAACAAATCACGTCTCAGCGCCCAAGGATACACTCAAGTCGAAGGTATGGACTATGGTGAGACATATGCCCCCATTGCTAGACTTGAGTCCGTTCGCATCTTACTTGCCTATGCTAATCACCATGATATCACCTTGTACCAAATGGACATTAAAAGTGCTTTCCTTAATGGTGAAATTGAGGAGGAAGTTTATGTTAAACAACCTCCCGGCTTTGTTAATCCTAAGAAACCCGACCATGTTTACAAACTTCACAAAGCTCTTTATGGTCTTAAGCAAGCTCCCAGAGCATGGTATAAATGCTTAACCAAGTTCCTTATTGAAAAAGGCTTTGAGATTGGGAAGATTGATTCTACTCTTTTTACTAAAAGGGTTAATGGTGAATTATTTGTGTGCCAAATTTATGTTGATGATATCATATTTGGTTCGACTAACCTCATTTTAGTGAAAAGTTTGGAAAGCTAATATCGGAAAAGTTTGAGATGTCTATGATGAGTGAACTCAAGTTCTTCCTTGCTACCTCTGGAGCACTGCGTTGGTTTTCCCCGAAGAGGAAGGGATGATGCAGCAAAGTAGCGTAAGTATTTCCCTCAGTTTTTGAGAACCAAGGTATCAATCCAGTAGGAGGCTACGCGCGAGTCCCTCGCACCTGCACAGAACAAATAAATCCTTGCAACCAACGCAAATAGGGGTTGTCAATCCCTATAGGTCCACTTACAAGAGTGAGATCTGATAGATATGATAAGATCATATTTTTGGTATTTTTATGATAAAGATGCAAAGTAAAATAAAGGCAAATTAAATAGCAAAGCAAATAACTAAGTAGTAGGAGTTTAATATGATAAAGATAGACCCGGGGGCCATAGGTTTCACTAGTGGCTTCTCTCAAGAGCATAAATACTCTACGGTGGGTGAACAAATTATTGTTGAGCAATTGACAGAATTGAGCATAGTTATGAGAATATCTAGGTATGATCATGTATATAGGCATCACGTCCGAGACAAGTAGACCGACTCCTGCCTGCATCTACCACTATTACTCCACTCATCGACCGCTATCCAGCATGCATCTAGAGTATTAAGTTAAAGCAGAGTAACGCCTTAAGCAAGATGACATGATGTAGAGGGATAGACTCATGCAATATGAGGAAAAACCCATCTTGTTATCCTCGATGGCAACAATACAATACGTGCCTTGCTGCCCTTACTGTCACCGGGAAAGGACACCACAAGATTGAACACAAAGCTAAGCACTTGTCCCATTGCAAGAAAGATCAATCTAGTAGGCCAAACCAAAGTGATAATTCGAAGAGACTTGCAAAGATAACCAATCATACATAAAAGAATTCAGAGAAGATTCAAATATTATTCAAAGATAGACTTGATCATAAACCCACAATTCATCGGTCTCAACAAACACACCACAAAAAGAAGATTACATCGAATAAATCTCCACAAGAGAGGGGGAGAACATTGTATTGAGATCAAAAAAAGAGAAGAAGCCATCTAGCTACTAACTATGGACCCGTAGGTCTGAGGTGAACTACTCACACTTCATCGGAGGGGCTATGGTGTTGATGTAGAAGCCCTCCGTGATCGATGCCCCCTTCGGCAGAGCTCCAAAACAGGCCCCAAGATGGGATCTCGTGGATACAGAAAGTTATGGTGGTGGAATTAGGGTTTTGGCTCCAGTTCTGATCGTTTGGGGGTACGTGGATATATATAGGAGGAAGGAGTACGTCGGTGGAGCAACAGGGGGCCCATGAGGGTGGATGGCG
>NC_041392.1:364635781-364668038 GCF_002162155.2 Triticum dicoccoides
CGGTACCGAAGAGGCTAGCAAGGATGGAAGGGTGAGAGTGCGTATAATCCATGGACTCAACATTAGTCATAAAGAACTCACATACCTCGGTACTACGCGCATGCTCCTAGGGGGGATAGATTGGTAGGAAAAGACCATCGCTCATCCCCGACCGCCACTCATAAGGAAGACAATCAAATAACACCTCAGGTTTCAAATTTGTTGCATAACGTTTACCATACGTGCATGCTACGGGACTTGCAAACTTCAACACAAGAATTTCTCAATTTCACAACTACTCAACTAGCACGACTTTGATATTATTACCTCCATATCTCAAAACAATCATCAAGCATCAAACTTCTCTTAGTATTCAAAACACTCTTAAGAAAATTTTACTAATCTTGAATACCTAGCATATTAGGATTTTAGGCAAATTACCATGCTATTAAGACTCTCAAAATAACCTAAGTGAAGCATGAGAGATCAATAGTTTCTATAAAACAAATCCTCCACCATGCTCTAGATATAAGTGAAGTACTAGAGCAAAATTATATAACTCAAAAGATATAAGCGAAGCACATAGAGTATTCTAAAAAATTCCAAATCATGTATGGCTCTCTAAAAAGGTGTGTGCAGCAAGGATGATTGTGGTAAACTAACAAGCAAAGACTCAAATAATACAGGACGCTCCAAGCAAAACACATATCATGTGGCGAATAAAAACATAGCTCCAAGTAATGTTACCGATAGAAATAGACGAAAGAGGGGATGCCTTCCGGGGAATCCCCAAGCTTTGGCTTTTAGGTGTCCTTAGATTATCTTGGGGGTGGCATGGGCATCCCCAAGCTTAGGCTCTTGCCACTCCATGTTCCATAATCCATCAAATCTTTACCCAAAACTTGAAAATTTCACAATACAAAACTTAATGTAGAAAATCTCGTGAGCTCCATTAGCGAAAGAAAACAAAAGACCACTTCAAGGTACTGTAATGAACTCATTCTTTATTTATATTGGTTCTATACCTACTGTATTACAACTTCTCTATGGTTTATAAACTATTTTACTAGCCATAGATTCATCAAAATAAGCAAACAACACACGAAAAACAGAATTTGTCAAAAACAGAACAGTCTGTAGTAATCTGTAGCTAGCGCAAGGTCTGGAACCCCAAAAATTCTAAAATAAATTTATGGACGTGAGGAATTTACCTATTAATCATCTTAAAAAGAATTAAATAAATATCTCTCTCCAAATAAAAATTAAAGCAGTTCTCGTGAGCGCTAAAGTTTCTGTTTTTTACAGCAAGTTCAACAAGACTTTCCTGAAGTCTTCCCAACGGTTCTACTTGGCACAAACACTAATTAAACACAAAAAAACACAACCAAAACAGAGGCTAGATAAATTATTTATTACTAAATAGGAGCAAAAAGCAAGGAATAAAAATAAAATTGGGTTGCCTCCCAACAAGCGCTATCGTTTAACGCCCCTAGCTAGGCATAACAATCACGAATAGATCTTGGTATTGCCATAATAGTAAGATAGATTATTAAAGATCATTTCATATTCTCAACGTTCGGCAGAAAATTTTCTTTGAGGCAATCAAAAGTAATCAAAAGGGCTAAATTTAATGGGACAAAAGTCCCCAAGATCAACCTTGGGAGGTATAGGTTCCTCCTTTGGTCCTTCATATTGCACAACCAATTCATCATTATAAGCATTGTTTTGACAGAACTTTGTGAGCCTATATTCAAGAGAATATCCTAGTTCATTATTTCGAATAGCCAAATCATCATTAAGTTCAGAAATTCTATCAACTAAAACATTGGTAGGAACCCGTTTTCTAAGATTTTCATTGAAAGCAACATAATCTAGAGATTGAAAGCGCATTATTTCTTCTTGATCAAAGAGGATAGCCTCTATGGGAGGACGGCAAGCGTCCATCCTATAATGTGCAAAGATTTCTTTGGCCTCTTTTATTATGAATATAAACTCATGAGCCAAAAATATAGTAGCGGCACATTTAACAGAAGAATGCGCAATATTAGAGAATTCTAGGAAAATCCTTTGTATAGAAGCATGCATGTGCATGAATTGTCTTTCAAGCTCAACTACAAGCATGGCCATAGAGTACGCAAGACTACTAGTTCTATGAAGAATAGAACTACCCATAGAAGGTAAAGCACCAGCACAAGTAAAGAAATCTTGAATAACTCCTTTTCCAATAATATTACCACTACCAAAACGGAATCTTTCTATATGTGAAATAGTGGGTTCTTTAGTAGGAGCATCAGGATTATTATCGACAATAGTTTCCCCAATTTCAGACATAGAAGCAGAAGGTAAAGGACTAGCCATAACGACAAGCAAACAAACTAACACACAAGCAAACAAAAAGCAAGCAAACAAAAGAGGCAAATAGAGAGGGAGGATAGGGAGAGAGAGGGCAAATAAAACGGCAAGGGTGAAGTGGGGGAGAGGAAAACGATAGGAAAATGGCAAATAATGTAATGCGGGAGATAAGGGTATGTGATGGGTACTTTGTATGTTGACTTTTGCGTAGACGTCCCCGGCAACGGCGCCAGAAATCCTTCTTGCTACCTCTTGAGCACTGTGTTGGTTTTCCCCGAAGAGGAAGGGATGATGCAGCAAAGTAGCGTAAGTATTTCTCTCAGTTTTTGAGAACCAAGGTATCAATCCAGTAGGAGGCTACGCGCGAGTCCCTCGCACCTGCACAAAACAAATAAATCCTCGCAACCAACGCAAATAGGGGTTGTCAATCCCTATAGGGCCACTTACGAGAGTGAGATCTGATAGATATGATAAGATAATATTTTTGGTATTTTTATGATAAAGATGCAAAGTAAAATAAAGGCAAAGTAAATAGCAAAGGAAATAACTAAGTAGCAGGAGATTAATATGATAAAGATAGACCCGGGGGCCATAGGTTTCACTAGTGGCTTCTCTCAAGAGCATAAATATTCTACGGTGGGTGAAAAAATTACTGTTGAGCAATTGACAGAATTGAGAATAGTTATGAGAATATCTAGGTATGATCATGTATATAGGCATCACGTCCGAGACAAGTAGACCGACTCCTGCCTGCATCTACTACTATTACTCCACTCATCGACCGCTATCCAGCATGCATCTAGAGTATTAAGTTAAATAGAGTAACGCCTTAAGCAAGATGACATGATGTAGAGGGATAGACTCATGCAATATGAAGAAAACCCCATCTCGTTATCCTCGATGGCAACAATACAATACGTGCCTTGTTGCCCTTACTATCATCGGGAAAGGACACCGCAAGATTGAACCCAAAGGTAAGCACTTCTCCCATTGCAAGAAAGATCAATCTAGTAGGCCAAACCAAACTGATAATTCGAAGAGACTTGCAAAGATAACCAATCATACATAAAAGAATTCAGAGAAGATTCAAATATTATTCATACATAGACTTGATCATAAACCCACAATTCATCGGTCTCAACAAACACACCGCAAAAAGAAGATTACATCGAATAGATCTCCACAAGAGAGGGGGAGAACATTGTATTGCGACCCAAAAAGAGAGAAGAAGCCATCTAGCTACTAACTATGGACCCATAGGTCTGAGGTGAACTACTCACACTTCATCAGAGGGGATATGGTGTTGATGTAGAAGCCCTCCGTGATCGATGCCCCCTCTGGCAGAGCTCCGGAATAGGCCCCAAGATGGGATCTCGTGGATACAGAAAGTTACGGCGGTGGAATTAGGGTTTTGCCTCCTGTTCTGGTCGTTTGGGGGTACGTGGATATATATAGGAGGAAGGAGTACATCGGTGAAGCAACAGGGGCCCATGAGGGTAGTGGGCGCACCTGGGGGGGAGTAGGTGCGCCCCTCTACCTCGTGGACTCCTCTTTTCTTTCTTGACATAGGGCCCAAGTCTCCCGGGTCTTGTTCGTTGATAAAATCACATTCCCGAAGGTTTCATTCTGTTTGGACTCCGTTTGATATTCCTTTTCTTCAAAACCCTAGAACAGGCAAAAAACAGCACTTCTGGGCTGGGCCTATGGTTAATAGGTTAGTCCCAAAAATAATATAAAAGTGGATAATAAAGCCCAATAATGTCCAAAACAGTAGATAATATAGCATGGAGCAATCAAAAATTATTCCAACTTATCATTCCTTTGTTTGCAAATCAAGCAAACTAAGGAGGGTATCTTTGTTTCCCAAACAAAGTATACCAAGGACTTATTCAAGAAGTTCAACATGCACGAAAGCAAAGGTATGAAAACTCCCATGCCTACTAGTGGACATCTTGACTTGACCAAGGATGGCAAACCGGTTGACCAAAAGGTTTATCGCTCTATGATTGGTTCATTGTTATATCTATGTGCATCTCATCCTGATATCATGCTAAGTGTGTGCATGTGTGGACGATATCAAGCAGCCCCCAAAGAATGTCATCTTAAGGTTGTGAAAAGGATAGTGAGATACCTAATACATACACAAATTTTGGCATTTGGTATCCTAAGAGGACTCCTTTTGATCTTGTTGGCTACTCCGATTCGGACTATGCCGGAGACAAGGTTGATAGAAAGTCCACTTCGGGTACTTGTCAATTCCTTGGTAGATCTCTCTTGTCTTGGTCCTCCAATAGACAAAACTCGGTATCCTTATCCACCGCCGAAGCGGAATACATTGCCGTCGGTTCATGTTGTGCTCAATTACTTTGGATGACCCAAACTCTTAAAGATTATGAGATCTATGTGAAACATGTTCCACTGCATGACAATGAAAGTGCTATTAAGATTGCTCATAATCCTATGCAACATTCTCAAACTAAGCATATTAAAGTTCTTCATCATTTCGTTCGAGATCACATTGCTAAAGGTGATATTGATCTTAAGCATGTTCGTACCGACAAGCAATTGGCGGATATATTCACCAAACCGCTTGATGAGAAAGTATTTTACCGTTTGAGAGGTGAATTGAACATCATTGATGCTTCAAACTTGGAGTAGAAACTCCATTCGGATACATGCAAGGCATGAGCCTTTGACTAATCCTTGATATTTCTCTTATGATGATGATCATGTGTCTTGGATATATTTGCACCCTTGCATGTTATCTAACCCTTGTAGGTACTTGGATGAACCAAAATCTATGAGATTGCAAATCACTCACATCTTGAGCAATCTCTACATCACCAAGTCTCTACAATATGGTGGTTGAAGACAAGGAAGCACGAAACCTTTCAACATATCCTTTGACCACTTCTATATATCAAATTTCATTTGGTATCAAATTCATGATTGTCAAATTGGATACACAAGTGCTCTTCCTTGCAATACTAACCCATGTAGGTAGATGAACTCAAACTACAAGTGGTGCTCCTAATTTGATGAGCTACATCAACCTTGAGCATCCCACACAAGTTCAACTACATGATCAAGTTCAACACCACCACCCAAGGTATGTTATTCCGTCTTAGAGAAGCTTTACTCCAAGTCAAGGGTCAAAGAAGCTCAACAAGATGCGAATACATCAAAAGTTTAAACGAAAAATGGTAACCCCATTTTGAGATTAAACGATGAGTATGACTTATGATCAAGTGTTCTCACTTGACTCCTTAGTCAATATACTCTAACATAGGTGACTTTGTCACCGCCCACTTCTGGATGAAGTTCTCTAGTGTTTCTTTGAGTCTTTGCATTTGTCCCTTGCATATTTATTTCCCTTCCTTTATCAAAAAAACTTCATCTAGATTTTGTTTTCTCTGTTTTGTTATGCATCTCTTGCATCCAATTCATTGCAAATCCTTCAGTTAATTCATTGCAAATCTTTGTGAGATCCTTTTTGCCTAGTGATCTGAGGTGACAAATGTTCTCTCTGTCTTGAACTCGGCCATACCGATTTCGTCTCTTTCGGTCAAGCCGAACCATTTTGGTGCAACCGAAAAATATAACTCGGTGTCACCGCTTTCATTGTAGAGAAAACAATTTGCCACTTGTTCCTACACCTTTGTTCCATCTCCACTCGATGATTCTTGTCCTCTACCAGCATCACAATCTATATGATGCTTTGCTCTGTGACTCAAGGACCAAACCTATTTTGACTCACACTCCAGAAGATCCCTTCTTGGAAATTGATGTCAAAGGGGGAGAGAGAGATCACAGCAAATCTTATTCACTTCAAAAGGTGGAGAGAGAGAAAGGTAATCACATCAAAGGCCCCAAATGCTTGGTGTTCAAGAGGAGAGAAGTCACATGTCTTTAAGAGGGAACATACATGTCTATATTTATGATCTGTTTTGCTCTAATTTTGTTTCCCTATGTTCTCCCATTATCCAATACAAGATTCAGGGGGAGAAATACTGCTAGGGAAGGAAGTCTTTGAATTCATTGCATATCTTTTACCTTTGGGAACATGTCTATATCGAATAGAGTACCCAGTACTCACACTCTACATGTCATCCCAATCTTGGTACTCTTGTGGCTTCCATTGTTTGCTCTGTCTAGTAGATGTATCTATGTTATCTAACCTTGTTTACTCAGGTTCAGCTCTTCCTAAGCCAGCTCAAGACCACAAGGTAAGTATATGCATCACACTCATGTGCATGAAGACTTCTTACTAATGTACATATTGTTTGCAAGAAGGAATCATGAACATGAAGTTACACTTCATATATTCATATCATTTGCCCTGATGCATATAGCCAAGATACATGTAGCACTTTGCCTCCTCTATCATGATTATGCATTCACATGCTCTTACATTCCATATTGACATGGATGCATACATGTAGGGGGGGCCTATGCATGTTACATGTCTTTCCAAAGCTTTACTTGTTATCTTCTATATCTTTATCTAAAGATTTGATGTATATTGTCATCAATTACCAAAAAGGGGGATATTGAAAGCACAAGTGCTCCTGGGTGGTTTTGGTAATTAATGTCAACATATCTCTTGATTGGACTAATGTTTTCATCTAGTATATTTCAGACAAGTTCAACAGATGGAGTGGCATGGACAAGAGGATGTGTAACCCCTTTCAAAATGCTAAGGACAAAAGATTGGCTCAAGCTCTAAAGCTCAAGACTCTACATTTTACTTTTAGTGATCCAAGATCACATTGAGTCCATAGGAAAAGCCAATACTATTGAAAGGGGATGAGGTATTGCTTAATGGGTTGCTTGCTCAAAATGCTTAGTGATATGATCCAAAAACCCTCAACCACTTTCCCATATCCACATATGTCCCAAACCACAAGTCAAACTCGGCCCCACCGAAACTTCTATCCGGCGCCACCGAGTTCTCTTGACATAGCCACTGCCATAAACCCTGGGATCTCGGTCTCACCGAGATGGGCTTGCATACTCTTTGTCGCCTATTGCAATAATTTCGGTCTCACCGAGATATGCAATCGGTCCCACCGAGTTTGCTTGACCAAATCTCTGTTTTGCTTATTACCAAAATCGGTCTCACCGAGTTTGCGTAATCGGTTAAACTGAGATGAGTTTTTACCCTAACCCTAGCACATCGGTCCCACCGAGTTGATCATATCGGTCCCACTGAAATGTCTAACAGTCACATTATGACCTAAATCGGTCCGACCGAGTTGTCTGATTCGGTCCCACCGAATTTGGTGATTTGTGTGTAATGGTTAGATTTTGTGTGTCGCCTATAAATACCCCTCCACCCACTCTTCATTTGTGAGGAGAGCCATCAGAACATACCTACACTTCCAGCATACATTTTTTGAGAGAGAACCACCTACTCATGTGTTGAGGTCAAGATAATCCACTCCAACCACATAAATCTTGATCTCTAGCCTTCTCCAATTTTCATTCCACTCAAAATCATCTTACCACCAAATCCAAATCAGTGAGAGAGAGTTGAGTGTTGGGGAGACTATCATTTGAAGCACAAGAGCAAGGAGTGTTGAGGCACGCAGTAATTTTAAAATAATTCCTACGCGCACGCATGATCCATCTAGGTGATGCATAGCAACGAGAGGGGAGAGTGTTTTCCACGTACCCTCGTAGATCGTAAGCGGAAGCATTATGACAACGCGGTTGATGTAGTCGTACGTCTTCATGATCCGATCGATCGTAGCACCGAAGATACGGCACCTCCGCGGTCTGCACACATTTAGCTCGGTGACGTCCCACGAACTCTAGATCCATCTGAGGTCGGGGGAGTGTTTTGTCAGCAGGACGACGTGGTCATGGTGATGATGAATCTACCAGCGCAGGGCTTCACCTAAGCACTGCAACGATATGACCAAGGTGGAAATCTGTGGAGGGGGGCACCACACATGGCTAAACAATCAACTTATGTGTCTATGGGGTGCCCCCCTCCCCCGTATATAAAGGAGTGAAGGAGGGGAGGGCCGGCCCTCTCTATGGCGCGCCCCAAGGGGGATTCCTACTCCTAGTAGGAGTAGGTTTCCCCCTTCCCTAGTTGGAGTAGGAGAAGAAGGGGAAGAGGGAGAGAAGGAAAGAGGGGGGCGCCGCCGCTTCCCTAGTCCAATTCGGACCAGCCCATGGGGGCATGCAGCCACCCCTTGAGGCCCTTCTCACCTTTTCCGCATGGCCCATTAAGGCCCATTACTTCCCCGGCGAATTCCCGTAACTCTCCGGTACTCCGAAAAATACCCGAATCAGTCGGAACCTTTCCGATGTCCGAATATAGCCTTACAATATATTGATCTTTACGTCTCGACCATTTCGAGACTCCTCGTCACATCCGTGATCTCATATGGGACTCTGAACAACCTTTGGTACATCAAATCACATAACTCATAATACAAATCGTCATCGAACGTTAAGCGTGTGGACCCTACGGGTTCGAGAACTATGTAGACATGACTGAGACACATCTTCGGTCAATAACCAACAGTGGAACCTGGATGCTCATATTGGCTCCTACATATTCTACATTGTTCCCAGCAAAGATCTTTATCGGTCAAACCGCATAACAACATACGTTGTTCCCTTTGTCATCGGTATGTTACTTGCCCGAGATTCGATCATCGGTATCATCATACCTAGTTTAATCTCGTTTCCGGCAAGTCTCTTTGCTGATTCCTTAATGCATCATCCCACAACTAACTCATTAGTCACATTGCTTGCAAGGCTCATATTGATGTACATTACCGAGAGGGCCCAGAGATAGACGGAGTGACAAATCCTAATCTCGATCTATGCCAACTCAACAAACACCATTGGAGACACCTGTAGAGCATGTTTATAATCACGCAGTTACATTGTGACGTTTGATAGCACACAAGGTGTTCCTCCGGTATTCGGGAGTTGCATAATCTCATAGTCAGAGGAACATGTATAAGTCATGAAGAAAGCAGTAGCAATAAAACTAAACGATCATTATGCTAAGCTAACGGATGGGTCTTGTCCATCACATCATTCTCTAATGATGTGATCCCGTTCATCAAATGACAACACAGGTCCATGGCTAGGAAACTTAACCATCTTTTATTAACGTGCTAGTCAAGTAGAGGGGACACTCTGTTTGTCTATGTATTCACACATGTACTAAGTTTCCGGTTAATATAATTCTAGCATGAATAATAAACATTTATTATGATATAAGGAAATATAAATAACAACTTTATTATTGCCTCTAGGGCATATCTCCTTCAGTCTCCCACTTGTACTAGAGTCAATAATCTAGTTCACATCGTCATGTGGTTTAACACCAATAGTTCACATCTTTATGTGATTAGTTCACATCTCCATGCGACTAACACCCAAAGGGTTTACTAGAGTCAATAATCTAGTTCACATCTCTATGTGATTAACACCCAAAGAGTGATCATGTTTTGCTTGTGAGAGAAATTTAGTCAACGGGTCTGCCACATTCAGAGCCGTATGTATTTTGGAAATTTTCTATGTCTACAATGCTTTGCACAGAGCTACTCTAGCTAATTGCTCCCACTTTCAATATGTATCTAGATCAAGACTTAGAGTCATCCAGATCAGTGTCAAAGCTTGCATCGACGTAACTCTGTACAACGAACTCTTTGTCACCTCCATAACCGAGAAACATTTTCTTATTCCACTAAGGATATTTTTGACCGCTGTCCAGTGATCCACTCCTGGATCACTATTGTACCCTCTTGCTGAACTTACGGTGAGGTACAAAATAGGTATGGTACACAACATAGCATACTTTGTAGAACCTATGACTGAGGCATAGGGAATGACTTTTCATTCTCTTTCTATTTTCTGCCGTAGTAGGGTTTTGAGTCTTTACTCAACTTCACACCTTGCAACACAGGCAAGAACTCCTTCTTTTACTGTTCCATTTTGAACTACTTCAAAATCTTATCAAGGTATGTACTCATTGAAAATATATCAAGCATCTTGATCTATCTCTATAGATCATGATGCTCAATATGTAAGTAGTTTCACCGAGGTATTTCTTTGAAAAACTCCTTTCAAACATTCCTTTATGCTTTCCAGAAAATTCTACATTATTCCCGACCAACAATATGTCATTACATATACTTATCAGAAATGTTGTAGTGCTCCCACTCACTTTCTTGTAAATACAGGCTTCACCGCAAGTCTGTATAAAACCATATGCTTTGATCACTTTATCGAAGCATATATTCCAACTCCGAGATGCTTGCACCAGTCCATAGATGGATCGCTGGAGCTTCCTCACTTTGTTAGCACCTTTAGGATCGACAAAACCTTCTGGTTGCATCATATACAACTCTTCTTTAAGAAATCCATTAAGGAATGCAGTTTTGACATCCATTTGCCAGATTTCATAAAATGTGGCAACTGCTAACTTGATTCGGATAGACTTTTTAGCATCAATGCGAGTGAGAAAATCTCATCGTAGTCAACACCTTTAATTTTTTGAAAACATTTTTACGACAATTCGAGCTTTGTAGATAGTAACACTACTATCAGCACCCGTCTTCCTCTTGAAGATCCATTTATTCTCAATGACTCACCGGTCATCGGGCAAGTCAATCAAAGTCCATACTTTGTTCTCATACATGGATCCCATCTCAAATTTCATGGCCTCAAGCCATTTTACGGAATCTGGGCTCATCATCACTTCCTCATAGTTCTTAGGTTTGTCATGGTCTAGTAACATGACTTCCAGAACAGGATTACCGTACCACTCTAGTGCGGACCGTACTCTGGTTGACCTACGAGGTTCGGTAGTAACTTGATCTGAAGCTTCATGATCATCATCAATTGCTTCCTCACTAATTGGTTTAGGAATCACTGGAACTGATTTTTGTATGAACTACTTTCCAATTCGGGAGAAGGTACAATTACCTCATCAAGTTTTACTTTCCTCCCACTCACTTCTTTTGAGAGAAACTCCTTCTATAGAAAGGATCCATTCTTAGCAACAAAATATCTTGCCTTCGGATCTGTGATAGAAGGTGTGCCCAACAGTTTCTTTTGGGTATCCTATGAAGATGCACTACTCTGATTTGGGTTTGAGCTTATCAGTTTGAAACCTTTTCACATAATTATCGCAACCCCAAACTTTAAGAAATGACAGCTTTGGTTTCTTGCCAAACCATAGTTCATACAATGTCATCTCAACGGATTTAGATGGTACCCTATTTAACGTGAATGCAGTTGTCTCTAATGCATAACCCCAAAACGATAGTGGTAAATCGGTAAGAGACATCATAGATAGCACCATATCCAATAAAGTACGATTACAACATTCGGACACACCATTATGCTGTGGTGTTCCAGGTGGCATGAGTTGTGAAACTATTCCACATTGTTTCAAATGAAGACCAAACTCGTAATTCAAATATTCGCCTCTGCCATCAGATCGTATAAACTTTATTTTCTTGTTACGATGATTTTCCACTTCACTCTGAAATTCTTTGAACTTTTCAAATGTTTCAGACTTATATTTCATTAAGTAGATATACCCGTATCTTCTCAAATCATCTGCGAAGGTCACAAAATAACGATACCCGGCGTGAGCCTCAACACTTATCGGATCGCATACATCAGTATGTATTATTTCCAATAAGTTAGTTGCTCGCTCCATTGTTCCGAAGAACGGAGTCTTAGTCATCTTGCCCATGAGACATGGTTCGCAAGCATCAAGTGATTCATAATCAAGTGATTCCAAAATTCCATCAGCATGGAGTTTCTTCATGCGCTTTACACCAATATGACTTAAATGGAAGTGCCACATATAAGTTGCACTATCATTATTAACTTTGCATCTTTTGGCTTCAATATTATGAATATGTGTATCACTACGATCGAGATTCAATAAACCATTTATATTGAGTGTATGACCATAGAAGGTTTTATTCATGTAAATAGAACAACAATTATTCTTTGACTTAAATGAATAACCGTATTGCAATAAACATGATCCAATCATATTTATGCTTAACACAAACACCAAATAACATTTATTTTAGGTTCAACACTAATCCTGAAGGTAAAGGGGATGTGCGATGGTGATCTTATCAACCTTGGAATCACTTCCAACTCTCATCATCACCTCGCCCTTAACTAGTCCATGTTTATTTTGCAACTCCCGTTTCAAGTTACTACTCTTAGCAACTGAACCAATATAAAACACTGATGGGTTGCTATAAACACTAGTAAAGTACACATCAATAACATGTATATCAAATATACCTTTGTTCACTTTTCCATCCTTCTTATCCGGCAAGTATCTAAGGTTGTTCCACTTCTAGTGACCATTCCCTTTGCAGTAGAAGCACTTAGTTTCAAGCTTGGGTCTATCTTTGGGCTTGTTCATGGGAGTGGCAACTTGCTTGCCATTCTTCTTGAAGTTCCCTTTCTTTCCCTTGCCCTTTTACTTGAAACTAGTGGTTTTGTCAACCATCAACATTTGATGCCTATCTTGATTTCTACCTTCATTGATTTCAGCATCACGAAGAGCTCGGGAATCATTCATCCCTTGCATATTATAGTTCATCACTAAGTTCTAGTAACTTGGTGATAGTGACTAGAGAACTTTATCAATTATTATCTTATCTGGACGATTAACTCCCACTTGAATCAAGAAATTGTAGTACACAAACAATCTGATTACATACTCACTGGTTGAGCTATTCTCCTCCATCTTGTAGGCAACGTACTGTCACACGTCTCATACCTCTCGACACGGGCATGAGTATGAAATACCAATTTCAACTCTTAGAACATCTTATATGTTCCGTGGCATTCAAAACATTTTTGAAGTCCCGGTTCTAAGCCGTAAAGTATGGCACACTAAACTATCAAGTATTCTTCCTACTGAGCTTGCCAAACGTTCATAATGTCTGCCTCTGCTCCTGCAATAGGTCCATCACCTAGCAGTGCATCAACGACATAATTCTTCTATGCAGCAATGAGGATAATCCTCAGATCACGGACCAAGTCCGCATCATTGCTACTATCATCTTTCAACTTCTTTTTCTCTAGGAACATATCAAAATTAAACAGGAAGCTACATCGCAAGCTATTGATCTACAACACAGATATGCAATTACTATCAGGACTAAGTTCATGATAAATTAATGTTCAATTAATCATATTACTTAAGAACTCCCACTTATATAGACATCCCTCTAATCATCTAAGGGATCATGTGATCCATATCAACTAAACCATGTCCGAACATCACGTGAGATGGAGTAGTTTTCAATGGTGAACATCTCTATGTTGATCGTATCTTCTATACGATTCATGCTCGACCTTTCGGTCTCTAGTGTTCCGAGGCCATATCTGCATATGCTAGGCTCGTCAAGTTTAACCCGAGTATTCTGTGTGTGCAAAACTGGCTTGCACACGTTGTATGTGAACGTAGAGCTTATCACACCCGATCATCATGTGGTGTCTCAGCACGAAGAACTGTCGCAACGGTGCATACTCACGGAGAACACTTATATCTTGAAATTTAGTGAGGGATCATCTTATAATGCTACCATCGTACTAAGCAAAATAAGATTCATAAAAGATAAACATCACATGCAATCAAAATATGTGATATGATATGGCCATCGTCATCTTGTGCCTTTGATCTCCATCTCCAAAGTACCGTCATGATCTCCATCGTCACCGGTGATGACCCACAAGTATAGGGGATCTATCATAGTCCTTTCGATAAGTAAGAGTGTCGAACCCAACGAGAAGCAGAAGGAAATGATAAGCCATTTTCAGCAAGGTATTCTCTGCAAGTACTGAAATAAGTGGTAAGAGATAGTTTTGTGATAAGATAACAAGTAACAAAAGTAAATAAAGTGCAGCAAGGTGGCCCAATCCTTTTTGTAGAAAAGGACAAGCCTGGACAAACTCTTATATAAGGAAAAGCGCTCCCGAGGACACATGGGAATATCGTTAAGCTAGTTTTCATCACGTTCATATGATTCGCGTTCGGTACTTTGACAATTTGACATGTGGGTGGACCGGTGCTTGGGTGCTGTTCTTACTTGAACAAGCATCCCACTTATGATTAACCTCTATTGCAAGCATCCGCAACTACAACAAAATTATTAAGGTAAACCTAACCATAGCATGAAACATATGGATCCAAATCAGCCCCTTAAGAAGCAACACATAAACTAGGGTTTAAGCTTCTGTCACTCTAGCAACCCATCATCTACTTATTACTTCCCAATGCCTTCCTCTAGGCCCAAATAATGGTGAAGTGTTATGTAGTCGACGTTCACATAACACCACTAGAGGCTAGACAACATACATCTCATCAAAATATCGAACGAATACCAAATTCACATGACTACTAATAGCAAGACTTCTCCCTTGTCCTCAGGAACAAACGTAACTACTCACAAAGCATATTCATGTTCATAATCAGAGGGGTAATAATATGCATAAAGGATCTGAACATATGATCTTCCACCAATTAAACCAACTAGCATCAACTACAAGGAGTAATTAACACTACTAGCAACCCACTAGCACCAATCCCGGACTTGGAGACAAGAATTGGATACAAGAGATGAACTAGGGTTTTGAGATGAGATGGTGCTGATGAAGATGTTGATGGAGATTGCCCTCTCCAAATGAGAGGAGCGTTGGTGATGACGATGGCGATGATTTCCCCCTCTGGGAGAGAAGTTTCCTCGGCAGAACAGCTCTGCCGGAGCCCTAGATTGATTCCGCCTCGTGGCGGCGGAGTTTCGTCCGGAAAGGTTGCTTCTGGTTTTTTTTCTCGACGAAAGACTTCATATAGCAGAAGATGGTCATCGGAGAGCCACCAGGGGGCCCACGAGGTAGGGGGTGCGCCCTAGGGGGCGCGCCCTAGGGGTGGGATGCCCCCCACCCTCGTGGACAGGGTGTGGGCCCCCTGGTCTTCATCTTTGGCAAGGGTTTTTCATTATTTATTATAAGGTATTCCATGGAGTTTCAGGAGTTTTGGAGTTGTGTGGAATAGGTCTCTAATATTTGCTCCTTTTCCAGCCCAGAATTCCAACTGTCGGCATTCTCCCTCCTTATGTAAACCTTATAAAATAAGAGAGAATAGCCATAAGTATTGTGACATAATGTGAAATAACAGCCCATAATGCAATAAATATCGATATAAAATCATGATGCAAAATGGACGTATCAACTCCCCCAAGCTTAGACCTCGCTTGTCCTCAAGCGAAAGCCGATAACAATAAATATGTTCCTATGTTTAGAGGTAGAGGCGTCGATAAAAATAAAATACGGACATGAAGGCATCATGATTATTCTCATAACAGCAACATATATAGATATTGTCATATGATTACTTATGTTCAAGTGATGATCTATTCACAATGCAAAAGTATGAATCAGAAACCTTATTAAGAACCAACAAACTGTAACCTTAGTCATTGAAGCAATTGCAATTTATCATAACATCAGAAAGAGTCTATGTCAGAGCTAAAAAGCAAGTCCACATACTCAACTATCATCTAGTCCTTCATAATTGCTAACACTCACGCAATACTCGTGGTTATGGAGTTTTAATTGGACACAGAGAAAGATAGGGGCTTATAGTTTCGCCCCACAATACCTCGAGGGTAATGTCAACAATAATAACTCATGCCCCCCTACATCTAATTAGATATATATATCAGGTTCTTTCCAACATGATGGGTTTGCCAAAGGATAAAATGAAAAAGGGAGAGGTGAAGATCACCTTGACACTTGCATAAGGTAGAAGATAATAAGAAAAGATAGGCCCTTCGTAGAGGGAAGCAGAGGTTTCCATGCGCTTTTATGGTTGGATGCACAAAATCTTAATGCAAAAGAACGTCACTTTATATTGCCCCTTGTGATATGAACCTTTATTATGCAGTCCGTCGCGTTTATTACTTCCACCTCACAAGATCGTATAAAGCTTATTTCTCCCACACTAATCATACATATTTAGAGCAATTTTTATTGCTTTGCACCGATGACAACTTACTTGAAGGATCTTACTCAATCCATAGGTAGATATGGTGGACTCTCATGGCAAAACTGGTTTAAGGGTATTTGGAAGCACAAGTAGTATCTCTACTTGGTGCTGAGAATTTGGCTAGCATGTGGGGAAAGGCAAGCTCAACATGTTGGATGATCCCTGACAACATACTTTATCTCAGATATAAGAAAACATAACCCATTACATTGTCTTCCTTGTCCAACATCAACTCTTTAGCATGTCATATTTTGATGAGTGCTCCCAATCATAAAAGATGTCAATAATAGTATATTTATATGTGAAACCTCTCTTTCCTTAATACTTCCTATTAATTGCAATGATGACCAAAGCTATGCCTGCCAACTCCCAACAACTTTTAATTATCACAATCTTTCTATGTGAAGTCATTACTATCAATAAGATCAATATGATCTCTTGTTTGTTCTTATTCTTTTTCTCTTTTCTTTTATTCACCCAAGATCATAGCAAGAAAATCAAGCCCTTGACTCAACACTAATCTTTATTATATAGCTCACGGACTCGATTACATAGAGAGATCATAAGGCAAAACTCAAAACTAGATCATGACATAAACTTTATTCTACTAGATCAAAATACTACTAATAGGATCGAACTAAGGAAAACGGTAAAGATATGAGTTGTGATTGTGATATGATACCGGGGCACCTCCCCCAAGCTTGGCTGTTGCCAAGGGGAGTGCCCATACGCACGTGATTATATCTCCTAGGTTGGTGAAGAAGGTGGAGGTGTTGTTGATGATGCGGGCTTGTCATCCATCTTCCAAGGCATGGGTTCACCATCATAGAAGGATGATCGAGTCTCCGGAATCCCCGAATCTGCAGCCGAACTCATTCTTTTGAATCTATATTCATACTCATAGTTTTGGTTTTGCGGGTCATAGATTTGGGCTTGGAGGTGCTCGATCTTCTCATGTAGCTTGCAGATGGCCTCCTCGGTGTTCTTGGCATCCGGCTTGTAGTTGTTAGTGAACTCCACGAGCATCGTGTGGCTAGCGTTGATCCCATGCTCCACCATCCCCTGGCACTTGAACACTTGTTGCTGCATTGCTTCGAGCCTTGTCTCCACGCTTCCGGTTCCCTTTGGTCCCTCGGCATCACGGATGTGCAGCAACCCATCATGCATCTCAATGGTTTGAGGGTGTTGCAGCACCTCCACGAGGTAAGGGTTGATGGCCTTCTCAAAGAACTTGTCCTTGGAAGCACTTGGGGACGTCATGATAATCTAGATCTGTCAGAAAAACAGCTCGAAACAAGAACAGAGAATATTTGCGTGATACGGGAGTCAAAACCTTCGGGAGAATATATAGTGAGTTTTTACCGACCAAAATACGTATCGTGCAAGAAAACGGAGTCCGGAAGGCACACGAGGTGCTCGTGAGGTAGGGGGCGTGCCCATGGGGGTAGGGCACGCCCTCCACCCTCGTGGGGCCCTCGTGTCCTTCCCGGACTGCTGCTTAATTTTCTATTTTTCTAAATATTACAAAACGGAGAAATATTGCCTTAAAAATTGTTTTGGAGTCGGTTTACTTACCGTCCCACATACCTATTCCTTTTCGGAGTCTGAAACGTGCTGGAAAGTGTCCCTTATGTATTCCTCCGGGGTTATGGTTTCAATAATATTGGTTTCAATATTTATGGGATTACCTGAGATATAGTGTTTAATTCTCTGACCGTTTACCACCTTCGGATTTGTGCCTTTGAAGTTGTTGATTTTTATGGCACCGGAACGATAGACCTCCTCGATAACATAGGGGCCTTCCCATTTAGAGAGAAGTTTTCCTGCAAAAAATCTTAAACGAGAGTTGTATAGCAATAAATAATCACCTACATTAAACTCATGCTTTTGTATCCTTTTGTCATGCCATCTTTTAACCTTTTCTTTAAACAACTTGGCATTTTCATAAGCTTGGATTCTCCATTCATCAAGTGAGCTAATATCAAATAAGCTCTTTTCACCGGCAAGTTTGAAATCATAGTTGAGCTCTTTAATAGCCCAATATGCCTTATGTTCTAGTTCGAGAGGTAAGTGACATGCTTTTCCATATACCATTTTATACGGAGACATACCCATAGGATTTTTATATGGAGTTCTATAGGCCCATAATGCACCATCAAGTTTCTTGCACCAATTCTTTCTAGACCTATTGACAGTCTTTTGCAAAATTAATTTGAGTTCTCTATTACTCAATTCTACTTGACCACTAGACTGTGGGTGATACGGAGATGCAATTCTATGATTGACGTCATATTTAGTAATCATTTTACGGAAAGCGCCATGAATAAAATGTGAACCACCATCAGTCATTAAATATCTGGGGACTCCAAACCTCGGAAAAATAACTTCTTTAAGCATTTTAATAGAAGTGTTATGATCAGCACTACTAGTTGGAATAGCTTCTACCCACTTAGTAACGTAATCAACAGCAACTAAAATATGTGTATATCCATTAGAGGCAGGAAAAGGTCCCATATAATCAAATCCCTAAACATCAAACGGTCCAATAACAAGTGAATAATTCATAGGCATTTCTTGACGTCTACTAATATTACCAATTCTTTGACATTCATCACAAGATAGGGCAAACTTACGGGCATCCTTGAAGAGAGTAGGCCAATAAAAACCGGATTGCAATACCTTATGTGCAGTTCTATCTCTCGCGTGGTGTCCTCCATAAGTTTCGGAGTGGCACTTGCGTAGGATATGTTCCTGTTCATGCTCAGGTACACAATGTCTAATAGCATCATCTACTCCTTCTTTATAAAGATGTGGGTCATCCCAAAAGTAATGCCTCAAATCATAGAAGAACTTTTTGTTTTGTTGGTATGTGAAGCTAGGTGGTATGAATTTAGCAACAATGTAATTAGCATAATCAGCATACCAAGGAGTACTACGAGAAATACTTATGACATTTAATTGTTCATCAGGAAAGCTATCATCAATAGGTAGTGGGTCATCAAGAACATTCTCTAACCTAGATAAGTTGTCTGCAACGGGTTTCTCAGCTCCTCTTCTATCAACAATATGCAAATCAAATTCTTGTAGCAAGAGAACCCATCTAATAAGTCTAGGTTTAGCATCTTTCTTCTCCATAAGATATTTAATAGCAGCATGATCAGTGTGGATAGTTACTTTAGAATCAACAATATAAGGTCTGAACTTATCACAAGCAAAAAGAACTGCTAAAAGTTCTTTTTCAGTAGTAGCATAATTTCTTTGAGCATTGTTTAGAGTCTTACTAGCATAATGGATAACATTTAATTTCTTATCAACTCTTTGCCCTAGAACAGCACCTATAGCATAATCGCTAGCATCACACATAATTTCAAAGGGTAAATTCCAATCAGGAGGCTGAACAATAGGTGCAGAGACTAATGCTTTCTTAAGTATTTCAAATGCTTCTACACAATCATCATCAAAGACAAATGGTATATCTTTTTGTAATAAATTAGTCAGAGGCCGAGAAATTTTTGAGAAGTCCTTAATGAACCTCCTATAAAATCCGGCATGACCAAGGAAACTTCTTATACCTTTGATGTCCTTGGGACACGACATCTTTTCAATAGCATCAACCTTGGCTTTATCAACTTCAATACCTCTTTCAGAAACTTTATGCCCCAAAACAATACCTTCATTAACCATAAAGTGGCACTTTTCCCAATTCAAGACAAGATTAGTTTCTTCACATCTCTGCAAAACTCGATCAAGATTGCTCAAGCAATCATCAAAAGAAGATCCATAGACGGAAAAGTTGTCCATGAAAACCTCACAAATCTTTTCACAAAAGTCAGAGAATATATCCATCATGCATCTTTGAAAGGTAGCAGGTGCATTACATAAACCAAAAGGCATACGTCTATAAGCAAAAGTACCAAAAGGGCATGTAAAAGTAGTCTTTGATTGATCTTTAGCCGACACAGGTATTTGAGAGCAACCAGAATAACCATCTAAAAAGCAGTAATGTGTATGTTTGCATAATCTTTCTAGCATTTGATCGATAAAAGGTAAGGGGTAATGACCTTTCTTAGTAGCCTTATTTAATTTGCGGAAATCAATTACCATCCTATAACCTGTAATAATTCTCTGTGGAATCAATTCATCTTTATCATTAGGAACAACAGTAATACCTCCCTTCTTAGGGACACAATGAACAGGACTTACCCACTGACTATCAGCAACGGGATAAATTATACCTGCCTCCAGAAGCTTTAGTATTTCTTTTCTTACCACTTCTTTCATTTTAGGATTCAGACGTCGTTGAGGATCACAAACTGGTTTGGCATCTGCTTCCAAATTTATTTTATGTTGACATAGAGTGGGACTAATGCCCTTAAGATCATCAAGAGTATATCCAATAGCATCACGGTGCTTCTTCAGAGTTTTCAATAATCTTTCTTCTTCATGCTCTGAAAGTTTAGCACTAATAATAACAGGATATATCTTCTTTTCATCAAGATAAGCATATTTAAGATTATCAGGCAACAGTTTAAGCTCAAAGACGGGATCACCCTTTGGTGGAGGAGGATCCCCTAGGATTTCAACAGGCAAATTGTGTTTCATAATAGATTCCTATTTAAAGAATACTTCATCTATTTCCCTTCTTTCATTCATAAACATATCATTCTCATGGTCTAGCAAATATTGTTCTAAAGGATCACTAGGAGGTACGGCAATAGAAGCAATACCAATAATTTCATCCTTACTAGGCAATTCTTCTTCACGGTGTTGTTCACTAAATTTAGAGAATTAAAATCATGAGTCATATCATCTAAGCCGACAGTAACAACATCCCTTGTGCAATCTATGGTAGCATTAACAGTATTCAAGAAGGGTCTACCAAATATAATGGACAAAAGCTATCTTGTGGGGAACCAAGAACAAGAAAATCAGCAGGATATTTAGTTTTCCCACACAAGACTTCAACATCTCTAACAATTCCCATTGGTGAAATAGTATCTCTATTAGCAAGTTTAATAGTGACATCAATTTCTTCTAACTCAACAGGTGAAATGTCATGCATAATTTCTTTGTATAGTCAATAGGTATTGCACTAGCATTAGCACCCATATCACATAAGCCATGATAAAAATGATCTCCTATTTTGACAGAAATAATAGGCATGCCTACCATAGGTCTAGGTTTATCTGTATCACGGGGTTTAGCAATTCTAGCAGTTTCATTACAAAAGTAAATAACATGCCCATCTATATTATCAGACAAGAGATCTTTAACAATAGCAATATTAGGTTCAACTTTAACTTGCTCAGGAGGTGTATTTGTTTTAATATTGCTTTTACGAACCACAGTTGAAGCTTTAGCATGATCCTTTATCCTAACAGGGAAAGGTGGTTTCTCAACATAACAAGTAGGAACAATAGGATCATTATAAGTGACAGTCTTTCTTCAACTTTAATAGGTGCAGCTACTTTTACTTCTATGGGAGGATGATATTTAAACCACTTCTCCTTAGGGAGATCAACATAAGTAGCAAAAGATTCACAGAAAGAAGCTACTATCTCAGAATCAAGTCCATATTTAGTACTAAACTTACGGAAAATATCGGTATCCATAAAAGATTTAACACAATCAAACTTAGGTGCCATACCTGACTCCTTACCTTCGTTGAGATCCCAATCTTCAGAGTTGCGTTTAACTCTATCCAATAAATCCCATCTAAATCCAATAGTCTTCATCATAAAAGAGCCAGCACAAGAAGTATCGAGCATGGTGCGATTATTTTTAGAAAGTCGATCATAAATTTTTTGAAGAATTGTTTCTCTTGGGAGCTCATGATTGGGGCATGAATATAACATTGATTTAAGCCTCCCCCAAGCTTGAGTGATGCTTTCTCCTTCGCGAGGCCAAAAATTATATATATATAATCGCGGTCACGATGAACAAGATGCATAGGGTAATACTTTTGACGAAATTCCAATTTCAATCTTCTATAGTTCCATGATCTCGTATCATCACATAGCCTATACCATGTGATGATACCTTCTTCTTAGCAACATCATCGGGTATACCTACAAGCTTAAATAATCCACAAACTTCATCCACATATATTAGGTGTTCATCAGGATGCTTTGTTCCATCTCCTGTAAAAGGATTAGCTAGCAATTTTTCTATCATACCCGAAGGATACTCATAAGGAATTTCATTTTCAATAGGTTCAGTAGGTTGATGAGAAACTCTTTGCTCTACTGGTCGGGATGAAGATACCCCGAACAAGCCCCTCAGAGGATTACTTTCCATAGTAACAAGTGACAATAAATTTCAGCACACTACGTAAATTTTTCCTACCAAATTCCACCTACCAAAGGCGCTTCACTCCCTAGCAACGACGCCAGAAAAGATTGTTGATGACCCACAAGTATAGGGGATCTATCGTAGTCCTTAAGTAAGAGTGTCGAACCCAACAAGGAGCAGAAGGAAATGATAAGCGGTTTTCAGCAAGGTATTCTCTGCACGTACTGAAATAAGTGGTAACAGATAGTTTTGTGATAAGATAATTCGTAACGAGCAACAAGTAACAAAAGTAAATAAAGTGCAGCAAAGTGGCCCAATCCTTTTTGTAGCAAAGGACAAGCCTGGACAAACTCTTATATATGGAAAAGCGCTCCCGAGGACACATGTGAATATCGTCAAGCTAGTTTTCATCACGTTCATATTATTCGCGTTCGGTACTTTGATAATTTGACATGTGGGTGGACCGGTGCTTGGGTGTTATTCTTACTTGAACAAGCATCCCACTTATGATTAACCTCTATTGCAAGCATCCGCAACTACAACAAAAGTATTAAGGTAAACCTAACCATAGCATGAAACATATGGATCCAAATCAGCCCCTTACGAAGCAACGCACAAACTAGGGTTTAAGCTTCTATCACTCTAGCAACCCATCATCTACTTATTACTTCCCAATGCCTTCCTATAGGACCAAATAATGGTGAAGTGTTATGTAGTCGACGTTCACATAACACCACTAGAGGCTAGACAACATACATCTCACCAAAATATCGAACGAATACCAAATTCACATGACTACTAATAGCAAGACTTCTCCCTTGTCCTCAGGAACAAACATAACTACTCACAAAGCATATTCATGTTCATAATCAGAGGGGTAATAATATGCATAAAGGATCTGAACATATGATCTTCCACCAATTAAACCAACTAGCATCAACTACAAGGAGTAATTAACACTACTAGCAACCTACTAGCACCAATCTCGGACTTGGAGACAAGAATTGGATACAAGAGATGAACTAGGGTTTTGAGATGAGATGGTGCTGATGAAGATGTTGATGGAGATTGCCCTCTCCCGATGAGAGGAGCGTTGCTGATGATGATGGCGATGATTTCCCCATCTGGGAGAGAAGTTTCCTCGGCAGAACAGCTCTGCCGGAGCTCTAGATTAGTTCCGCCAAGGTACTGCCTCATGGCGGCGGAGTTTCGTCCCAAAAGGTTGCTTCTGGTTTTTTTCTCAATGAAAGACTTCATATAGCAGAAGATGGTCATCGAAGAGCCACCAGGGGGCCCACGAGGTAGGGGGCGCGCCCTAGGGGGGGCGCCCTCCACCCTCGTGGACAGGGTGTGGGCCCCCTGGTCTTCATCTTTGGCGAGGATTTTTCATTATTTATGATAAGGTATTCCGTGGAGTTTCAGGAATTTTGGAGTTGTGCAGAATAGGTCTCTAATATTTGCTCCTTTTCCAGCCTAGAATTCCAGCTGCCAGCATTCTCCCTCCTTATGTAAACCTTATAAAATAAGAGAGAATAGCCATAAGTATTGTGACATAATGTGAAATAACAGCCCATAATGCAATAAATATCGATATAAAAGCATGATGCAAAATGGACGTATCAACCGGCATGACACCATGATCTCCATCATCTTGATCTCTATCAATGTGTCGTCACATGGTCGTCTCGCCAAATATTGCTTTTGCAACTATTGCTATCGTGTAGCGATAAAGTAAACCAATTATATGGCGCTTGCATCTTATGCAATAAAGAGACAACCATAAGGCTTCTGCCAGTTGCCGATAACTTCAATAAAACATGATCATCTCATACAACAAATTATATCTCATCACGTCTTGACCATATCACATCAAAACATGCCCCACAAAAACAAGTTAGACGTCCTCTACTTTGTTGTTACAAGTTTTACGTGGCTGCTACGGGCTTTGCAAGAACCGTTTTTACCTACGCATCAAAAACCACAACGCGGTATAGTGATTGCTTTTTGTTCTTCAGAAAGAACCCTGTTCATTGAACCCGATTCAACTAAAGTTGGAGAAACTGACACCCACCAGCCACATGTATGCAAAGCACGTCGGTAGAACCAGTCTCGCGTAAACGTACGCATAATGTCGGCCTGAGCCGCTTCATCCAAAAATACCGTTGAATCAAGAATCAACTAGTGACGGCAAGCAATATGTATATACCCACGCCCACAACTCCTTTGTGTTCTACTCGTGTATATAACATCTATGCATAGACATGGCTCGGATGCCACTGTTGCGGTACGCAGTAATTTCTAAAAAGTTCCTATGCACACACAAGATCCATCTAGGTGGTGCATAGCAACGAGAAGGGAGAGTGTTCTCCATGTACCCTCGTAGACCGTAAGCGGAAGCGTTATGGCAATGTGGTTGATGTATTCGTACGTCTTCACGATCCGGCCGATCCTAGCACCGAAGATACGGCACCTCCGCGATCTGCACACGTTCAACTCGATGAAGTCCCACGAACTCTAGATCCAGCTGAGGTTGGGGGAGAGTTTCGTCAGCACGACGGCATGGTGACGGTGATGATGAATATACCAGCACAGGGCTTTGCCTAAGCACTGCAACAATATGACCGAGGTGGAAATCTGTGGAGGGGGGCACCGCACACAGCTAAACAATCAACTTGTGTGTCTATGGGGTGCCCCCCTCCCTCGTATATAAAGGAGTGGAGGAGGGGAGGTCCATCCCTCTCTATGGCACGCCCCAAGGGGGATTCCTACTCCTAGTAGGAGTGGGTTTCCCCCCTTCCCTAGTTGGAGTAGGAGAAGAAGGAAGGGGAAGAGGGAGAGAAGGAAAGAGGGGGCGCCGCCCCTTCCCTAGTCTAGTTAACACCAGGGGGGCGCACAACCACCCCTTGAGGCCCTTCTCTCCTTTCTCGTATGGCCCATTAAGGCCCATTACTTCCCCGGTGAATTCCCGTAACTCTCCGGTACTCCGAAAAATACCCGAATCACTCGGAACCTTTCCGATGTCCGAATATAGCCTTCCAATATATCGATCTTTATGTCTCAACCATTTCAAGACTCCTCGTCATGTCCGTGATCTCATACGGGACTCCGAACAACCTTCGGTACATGAAATCACATAACTCATAATACAAATCGTTATCGAATGTTAAGCGTGCAGACCCTACGGGTTCGAGAACTATGTAGACATGACCGGGACACATATCCGGTCAATAACCAATAGCGGAACCTGGATGCTCATATTGGCTCCTACATATTCTACGAAGATCTTTATCGGTCAAACCGCATAACAACATACGTTGTTCCCTTTGTAATCGGTATGTTACTTGCCCAAGATTCGATCGTCGGTATCATCATACCTAGTTCAATCTCGTTTCCGACAAGTCTCTTTACTTGTTCTGTAATGCATCATCCCGCAACTAACTCGTTAGTCACATTGCTTGCAAGGCTCATAGTGATGTACATTACCGAGAGGGCCCAGAGATAGATGGAGTGACAAATCCTAATCTCGATCTATGCCAACTCAACAAACACCATTAGATACACCTGTAGAGCATCTTTATAATCACCCAGTGACGTTGTGACATTTGATAGCACACAAGGTTTTCCTTCGATATTCAGGAGTTGCATAATCTCATAGTCAGAGGAACATGTATAAGTCATGAAGAAAGCAGTAGCAATAAAACTGAACGATCATTATGCTAAGCTAACGGATGGGTCTTGTCCATCACATCATTCTCTAATGATGTGATCCCGTTCATCAAATGACAACACATGTCCATGGCTAGGAAACTTAACCATCTTTGATTAACGAGCTAGTCAAGTAGAGGCATACTAGGGACACTTTGTTTGTCTATCTATTCACACATGTACTAAGTTTCCGGTTAATACAATTCTAGCATGAATAATAAAAATCTATCATGATATAAGGAAATATAAATAACAACTTTATTATTGCCTCTAGGGCATATTTTCTTCAAGGAGTTCATCATCGACACACCGTCTGTCGTGGTTCTAAGTCTGACAGTAGTGTAGGGGGGTAAGTATGGAGAGGCAAGATCTTAGCTATGGAGAAGTTGTAAGCATGCAAGGTTTACGAGTTCAGGCCCTTCTCGAAGGAAGTAATAGCCCTACGTCTCGGAGCACGGAGGCGGTCGACTGGATTATGTGAGTATGAGTTACAGAGGTGCGAACCCTTCTCTCGGAGGAGGGGGGTGGCTTATATAGAGCGTGCCAGGACCCCGGCCAGCCCATGTTACAAAGGGTTCAATGTACATTAAGGCAGGGTGTTACTGGTAACGCTAGTAATAAAGTGCTATGATGACCATAAAAGGTACTTAATGACCGACCGTTAGTGTGCGGAGTGACTTCAGGTCCCATGGCCGTCGAGTGGTTGGATGTTGGTCGAGTGATTGCTTCTTGGTCGAGCGTCTTCGAGTCTGTCGAGTGGAACACCTCCAAGTCGATTGAAAGGTGGTTTCTTCTAGAGATGTCCTTGGGTAGGGCAGTTAGGACAGGTCCATGACCCTACCCTAGGTACATAGCTTCATCATTAGCCCCCGAATGGATCGAGGTTTGAGTGGGGAAGGAGTTGAGAACATCTCCGGCTTGTTTTTCATGCTGTGAGCATATCTTGTTCCGGATCAATGGACCTGAGTGATGACAGCAACTTCCTTTTCAGTCGCCTTGATCCATTCTTAATTCTTCGTCGAGTGAGTTTCTTCACTTGTAAGGCTCCGAGTGACGGTGCGGAGGAGATCTTTTAGTCTGACAAGTTTGTTTGCTGCCCGCAGATTTCGTGGGATCCGAATTTTGGGAAGCACGCGGGACGGGGGAGGCCGCAGTAATCGGATGGGATAGAGCAGAGACGCCTCGATCCCCGCGCCGCCTTTTTTGCCACGTACTGCGCGCGCGATCGTTACGGGATTTGACAGAGCCACCTGGGCCTACCCGTCAGCCACTCGGAAGTGGCCTCATATAATGTGTTGGACCAGGGTCTCCCGAACAGTGCGTTCCCATTTCCTCTTCTCCTCTTCACGCCCCTCTGCTGCGCTCGCTCTCGCCCCAGCATCACCGCTCCGTACGCGTCTCACCGGTGACAATGGGGAAGGAGAAGACGGCGGCTCTGGAGCGGGCAAAGAAGGCGACGGCGAGGTCGAAGGGGAAGGCGACCAGCCGGGGCGGATCTTCCTCGCAGACCGGCCTGCCGAGGGGCTGGATCCAGGGCGACTGGATCCACTCGAGGATCACCCAAGAAGACCTCGACGACCTGGCCGAAGGGGAGCTGATCCCCTATGACTCGGCGCGGCTTCCGGGGAAGGAATCTGAGCCGCAACCTCGGGAGGGTGAGCGTGTTCTTCTTGCCACCCACGTCGACCGTGGATTTTCCTTGCCTCCTCACCCTTTCTTTCGAGGGTTTCTGAACTTCTTTGGGGCACAACTCCACCATTTTACCCCCAACTCGATCGTTTATCTCGCCGCCTTCATTTCTTTGTGTGAGAATTTCCTAGGTTGCCGGCCTCACTGGGGTCTTTTCAATCATATTTTCACTTGTCGCTCCCAGACAGTGAAAAAGGCTAATCCGAGTGATGAGAGGACCCAAGTGATCCAGATGTGTGGGGGTCTTGGTATCCAGACGAGAGGGAAAAGCTCCTTTCCGGCCATGATTCTTCCTGACTCGGTTTGCGGATGGCAGTCGACCTGGTTTTACTGTAAAGACCAGTCGACGCCAGGGCAATCGACTGGCCTCCCTCCCTTTACCATGGACCGAGTGGAGAAACCCTCCCCTTTGAAGGTGCTCCTGGAGGAGAAGGTGCACGTGAAGCTGTTGGTTGATCGAGTGGTCCAGCTTATTCATGACGGGGTCACTGGTATGGATCTCTTGGAGGTCTTCCTTCAGCGGCGCATCCAGCCTCTTCAAGCTCGAGACCATCCGATGTGGATGTATTCGGGTCTTGAAGACTCCACTCGGATCCACCCGGAGGAGGTCGACGACGACACACTGGAGAAGTGGCTGTCGGGCATTACCAGGAACAAGGACAATCCCAGGGGAGCTAGGAGAGTTCCCCCATTCGACCAATCTCATGCACGAGAGCAGGTCTGATTCTGAGTTTTTGCTTGTAATCTGAATTCACTCGCGCAGCTGCCTATATTGCGTCGGCTGACTTTGTTCTCCTTGCTTCCTTTCAGGCTATTATTGAAATGTATTCAATGCCCCACGGGGAGCAAGAGCAAGCACTGGAAGGTGAGGCGAGTGGCGGCGACAGTGGCGAGTGGACTTCCGATGGTGAAGGGGATAGACGAAGCGACGGCTCAAGTGATGGAGAAGAAGTCGAGTCGCCCCCTCGCAGGGAGAGGTGATCCAAGCTCGACCAAGAACGGCCGAGTGCCCGCGACAAGGCAACTACTCAGGCTGGTCAGTCTTCGAAGTGTCCTCGGATCTCTTCACCAACCCCGACTGAGAAGGCGCCAAAGCACCCCAAAGTTGCAGAGCCGAGGACTCGGAAGGCGTTGCCGAAGATCAAAATTGATATCCCCATCGCCTCCGCATGAGTGTCTCTCTTTGTATTCACTCGACGCTCCGCGCTGTTTGTTTTTCTTGTTTTGACTGGACGAACTTTGGAATTGTCAGCGCTGCCACTTCCGGGACCTCAGCTTACAGGGATGATGATGAGGTGATGGAGGATGCAGTCACTTCTAATTCGGGTATGATTTCTGCCATGCTATCTTTACTCGGTCGATTCAACTGCAATGTGCATCATTGGGTGACGTGATTTTGGCAATTGAACTTTGCACAGCTCCCAACATTATTGACCTCCCTGATGATGATGAAGAGTCCGAGAGGCCTTTGACGAGGAAGAATAGGTGAGCTCCTGTAAGTGAGGCGCTACAGTCGACGCCGAGGGCAGATCCAGTCGTTCAGGACACTGGCGACGTCAATCGGGGTTCTGTTACCTTCGCCGAGCCACTGCCGAGTGCCTTGCCTTCTTCGTCGACTGCTCGAGCCCCTGTCGACCCGCCTTCACTTTTTGCGACCCATCATGTCCCAGAGGACGAGGTGAACGCTGCTAGGGAAGCCATACGCCAGGCAGGCATTATGATGGAGAAGATGAAGACGGTGCGGGACGCCAGCCAAGCCGCCTATGATGCCAGCTCGGATCTCCAGAGCAATGTTCAGGTTAGTTGGTCGCCGCTTGTTCTGTTAGGATATGCTACCTGAAGATTCTTTCCGAAAACCTTTGCATCTGTACACCCATTGGGTGCGTCGATTGAATTTTTGGACTAGTGGGGGCACGCTGAGTGCACCCACTGGGTGTAGTCCCCGAGACTACGGTGGACTGCTGGCAGTCGACTGTAGTCTTTGTATTTTTCCGAATGCATAAACCAAACTGGTAGTTTGTCTCTTCCACTCGGTCTGGTCGAGTGGGATCAGAACCGGTGGGGGCACGCTAAGTGCACCCACTGGGTGTAGTCCCCGAGACTATGGTGGACTGCGGGCAGTCGACCGTAGTCTTAGTATTTATTGCCTTTGTTGTTTTTTGCTGTAAAAATAACTTCTACCCTTTGATTTCAGAAATCTTGTGATCTTGGAGCTCGCTTTGCTGACTTGGAGAAGCAGCAGATTCAACTAAACCTTGACTTGGAGCTGGCCAAGACAGAGCTGCAAAAGGTCAGAGACGGCGCCGCAGGTAAGACGAGTTTGTCGACTGGTGGCTTGAGTACCCTTCTACTATTTCTGAATCAATCATCATTTCTTTGTAGAAAAACTGAGAGAAGCTCTGGTGAAGAAGGATCAGGATTTGGCCGCTGCTCGTAAGGAGGCTGACGACAAGACCGCTCTGGCCGAACAGAAGCTGGCTTCGGTCGGCCAGTTGGAAGAAGAGAATACCAGGCTGAAGACCGCTCTGAATGACTCCAACAAGGAGTGCTCGCGCTGGAAGAAGGCGAATCTCATCCAGGGCGAGAAAATGGAAGGCATTGCTCGCAGGAGGGATGATCTGGAGAGCTATCTGAGAAGTCTTGCCAAGAAGTTGTTCATCAAGCTTGAAGGTGCACATTTTGTTCCGACTGATTTTTTTGTGTCGACTCAGTGTACGAAAATTGACTTATCCTTGGATCGTGAATGCAGAGTTTTGCCAGAACTTTGAAGAGGAGGCTAGGCGGATTGAACCAGGTTTGGATCCAATCAACTCTCCCGTGAAAGATGAAACTGCCATGAATCTGCTCCGTCTGGAATCTTGCATCGACAGTACCGTGGACTACTTGGCTCGACTGAAGGTCGCCATGTTGCGGATTGACCCGGCACTTTGGCCAGAGGCTGTGCTCCAAAATGATATTGAGTCCCTGATGACTCGACTAAATGAAATCCCCGACCGAGTGCAGGAGTGGAAGAAGTCTGCTGCTTGGTGTGGCGCTGACGTGGCTCTGTCTTTGGTTCGTGTCCACTGCAAGGAGGTGCGAAAAGACAAACTGGCAGCAATCAAGGTCGCCAACACCCAGAAGCATGACTTCCGAACCTTTATGGAGACTTTCATCACTGCAACCACTCGGATAGCCGATGGCGTCGACCTGGATGAGTTCATCGAGCCTTCCAGCCTTCCTCCCGCGGAGTGAACAAACTCTTATGTCCCACCTTCAATTTGCCTCGGAATCCCGAGTGGTTTTTGTGACTGTGAAACTTTTTCGGGCTGCATGCCCGAGTACTTCGATCTGTGATCTGGAACCTTTGGAATTTACCCAAACTTGGTTTACCGTTGAATATCTTTATGAATCTCCTGCTAAGTGAACCAATTCTTCATTCGAGACAACTTTTGCATTCGCAGCGCAGCTCCGAAGGAGAGGTAAGCAGTCGACCCATGTCTTGTATTTGTGGAGAAGCTCCCCAGGGGAAGGCGGCGGTCGACCCACACCCTGTTACTGCAGAGTGGGACAGAGCGCACATTGTATTTGTGGCGAAGCTCTCCAGGAGAAGGTGGCAGTCGACCTGCACTTCGTTACTATAGAGCGGGATGAATCGCGCATTGTATTTGTGGCGAAGCTCCCCAGGAGAAGGTGGCAGTCGACCTGCCCCTCGTCGTCCTTGAGGAATGAGATGCGTTTCATACTTAGGCGAGTTCTGGACTGCAGCTAAGCCCCCGAGTGGGAGGATTGCTCTCCACTCGGTAGGATTTTTTTTCAAACTTAGGCGAGTGCCGGACTGCAGCTAAGTCTCTAAGTGAGAGAACTTAAGTGAGTACTGGACTGCAGCTAAGCCCCCGAGTGGGAGGATTGCTCTCCACTCGGTAGGATTTTTTCAAACTTAGGCGAGTGCCGGACTGTAGCTAAGTCTCTAAGTGAGAGAACTTAGGCGAGTACTGGACTGCAGCTAAGCCTCCGAGTGGGAGGATTGCTCTCCACTCGGTAGGATTTTTTCAAACTTAGGCGAGTGCCGGACTGCAGCTAAGTCTCTAAGTGAGAGAACTTAGGCGAGTACTGGACTGCATCTAAGCCTCCGAGTGGGAGGATTGCTCTCCACTCGGTAGGATTTTTTCAAACTTAGGCGAGTGCCGGACTGCA
>NC_041392.1:364668279-364688038 GCF_002162155.2 Triticum dicoccoides
AGTGAGAGAACTTAGGCGAGTACTGGACTGCAACTAAGCTCCCAAGTGGGAGGATTGCTCTGCACTCGGTAGGATTTTTTCAAACTTAGGCGAGTGCCGGACTACAGCTAAGTCTCTAAGTGAGAGAACTTAGGCGAGTACTGGACTGCAGCTAAGCCCCCTAGTGGGAGGATTTCTCTCCACTCGGTAGGATTTTTTCAAACTTAGGCGAGTGCCGGACTGCAGCTAAGTCTCCAGTGAGAGAACTTAGGCGAGTACTGGACTGCAGCTAAGCCCCCGAGTGGGAGGATTGCTCTCCGCTCGGTAGGATTTTTTCAAACTTAGGCAAAACGGATTCGCAGCTAAGCCCCCGAGTGGGAGGCTGGCTCGCCACTTGGTAGGAAACTGTTTTTACAAACTTAGGCGAAGCGGATTCGCAGCTAAGCCACCCACTGGGGGATTTCTTACACCAACAAAAACAATAATAATCACTGGGAAAATTATAATGCTCTTGTCTTTGATAAATAAACTACAGGAGTTTTTCTTATTACATCTCATCCGAGTGAGAATTCAAGTATAAAAGGGGCGGAGTAGCTCCACATTCCAGGCTCGTGGCTCATCAATCTGGCGATCGACATTGTAGAGGTGGTATGCTCCATTGTGGAGGACTCTGGTGATTATGAAGGGGCCTTCCCAAGTAGGAGCGAGCTTGTGTGGTTTCTGCTGATCCACTCGGAGGATTAAGTCTCCTTCTTGGAAGGCTCGACTCTTCACGTTTCTGGCATGGAGTCGACGCAAGTCTTGCTGATAGATGGTCGATCGAATCAATGTCATTTCTCTTTCTTCTTCTAGGAGGTCGACTGCGTCCTGTCGGGCTTGTTCTGCTTCATCTTCTGAGGAGAGCTCGACTCTGGGAGCGTTGTGAAGCAGGTCACTCGGTAAGACTGCCTCAGCTCCGTAGACCAGAAAGAATGGGGTTCTTCCGGTCGATCGATTCGGGGTTGTCCTCAATCCCCAAAGGACTGATGGAAGCTCGTCGACCCATGCACCTGCTGCGTGCTTGAGATCGCGCATCAATCGGGGTTTCAGTCCTTTGAGAATTAGGACGTTTGCCCTTTCTGCTTGCCCATTCGACTAGGGGTGAGCGACCGAAGCATAGTCGACCCGAGTGCCCTGAGAAGCGCAAAAGGACCTGAATTTGTCGGAATCGAAGTTTGACCCGTTGTCGGTGATGATGCTGTGTGGAACTCCATATCTGAATATCAACTCTCTGATGAAACTGATAGCGGTGCAAGCATCAAGATTCTTGATAGGCTTGGCTTCAATCCATTTGGTGAACTTGTCGACTGCTACCAGCACATGAGTGAAGCCGCTCCTGCCTGTTCTCAGTGGTCCAACCATGTCCAACCCCCAAACAGCGAAAGGCCAGACGAGTGGAATGGTTTTCAGGGCTGATGCGGGCTTGTGCGGCATATTGGAGTAATACTGACATCCTTCACATTTGTCGACTATCTCTTTGGCCATCTCATTGGCTCTTGGCCAGTAGAACCCTGCTCGGTAGGCTTTAGCCACAATGGTCCGAGAGGATGCATGATGACCACAGGTTCCCGAGTGGATATCGTTAAGGATCATCTGACCTTCTTTTGGTGTAATACACTTCTGGCCGACCCCAGTCGCGCTTTCTCTATATAACTGTCCCTTTATGACTGTAAAGGCCTTGGATCGACAGACGATCTGTCGAGCCTCTTCTTTGTCTTCTGGGAGTTCTTTCCTTAGGATGTACGTGATGTACGGTCCTGTCCAGACGGGAGTGATAACCAAGTCTTCCATGATCAGGTGGACCACAACTGGAACTTCAACTTCAGTCGGATCCGTGGCACTTTTTGGCTGTGGGGCCTCTTCAGTGAAGGGATCCTCCTGGACTGATGGTGTGTGGATGTGTTCCAAAAACACATTGCTGGGAATGGCTTCTCTTTTGGAACCTATTTTTGCCAGATCATCAGCTGCTTGATTTTTCAGTCGGGCTATGTGATGAAGCTCTAACCCCTCGAATTTCTTCTCCAGCTTTCTCACTGCATTGCAATAACCAGTCATGGCTGGACTTCTGACGTCCCATTCCTTCATCACTTGATTGACCACCAAATCTGAATCGCCATAGACCATGAGGCGACGGACGCCGAGTGAAATGGCCATGCACAACCCATATAAAAGTGCTTCGTATTCTACCTCGTTGTTAGAGGAATCAAAGTGGATTTGAAGAACATATCTGAGTTTATCTCCTCTGGGGGAGACCAACACCACTCCGGTGCCGGAACCATTTAGCATCTTGGAACCGTCAAAGAACATGGTCCAATGCTCCGAGTGAACCTGAGTCGGCAGTTGCTGTTCAATCCACTCGGTGACGAAATCCGCGATTGCCTGGGACTTGATAGCTTTCTTTGCCTCAAACTTGATATCAAGAGGAAGAAGTTCAATCGCCCATTTTGCCACTCGACCAATTGCGTCCCTGTTATGCAAGATCTTTGACAACGGAGCGTCGCTGACGACTGTAATGGAATGATCAGAGAAGTAGTGGGCAACTTTCTTTGTGGTCATGTAAATCCCATATACAATCTTCTGATAATGAGGATATCTTTGCTTCGATGGGGTCAAGACTTCAGAAATATAATACACTGGGTGCTGAACTTTGAAGGTTTTCCCTTCTTCTTCCCGCTCGACCGTAAGTACCATATTGACGACTTGTCCTGTGGCTGCAATGTAAAGCAGCAAAGGCTCCTTGCTGATTGGGGCAGCAAGCACCGGCTGGGTGGAGAGCAGAGCTTTGAGCTCTGCGAACGCTGCGTCAGCTTCAGGAGTCCACTCGAACTTGTCAGACTTCTTCATCAATCGGTAAAGAGGCAATGCCTTTTCACCGAGATGAGATATGAATCGACTTAGGGCGGCCAAGCAACCAGTAAGCTTCTGAACATCGTGCACTCGCACAGGACTTTTCATTCGGAGTATAGTACCAACTTTTTCTGGATTGGCGTCGATTCCCCGTTCGGAAACGAGAAAACCGAGTAACTTTCCGCCAGGAACCCCGAATGTGCATTTTGATGGATTAAGCTTGATATCAAACCTTCTGAGGTTGGCAAAGGTTTCAGCAAGGTCAGTCAGCAGGTCGGAACCCTTCCGTGACTTGACCACAATATCATCCATGTACGCCTCCACATTCCGACTAATTTGGGTGAGCAAACACTTCTGAATCATCCTCATGAATGGGGCTCCAGAATTCTTGAGGCCGAATGGCATGGTAACATAACAGAAGCACCCGAAAGGAGTGATGAAATCTATTTTGATCTCGTCAGGCCCATACAGACGGATCTGATGGTACCTGGAATAAGCGTCTAAAAAAGACAGTCTCTCACATCCCGCAGTCGAGTCGACTATCTGGTCGATGCGGGGGAGAGGAAAATGATCTTTCGGGCAGGCCCGATTGATATGTTTAAAGTCAATGCACATGCGAAGTGACTTGTCCTTCTTGGGGATCATGACAACATTGGCGAGCCACTCAGAGTGATAGATTTCTCGGATGAATTCCGCCGCTAAGAGCCGAGCTACCTCTTCGCCAATGGCCTTTCTCTTCTGGATGGCGGACCGTCGGAGGTGTTCCTTGACAGGTTTTATTTTTGAGTCGACCTTAGGCGGTGCTCAGCCAGCTCCCTGGGAACACCCGGCATGTCAGAGGGCTTCCATGCGAAAATGTCCCAGTTCTCACAGAGGAACTGGATGAGCGGTTCTTCCTATTTGGAGTCGAGTGTTGTTGAGATATGAGTTGGAGCAGCGCTGGGGTCGGTCGGGTGGATGTGAGCTGTCTTCGTATCGCCAGTCGACTGAAAAGCTGACTCTGTAGCGGGCTTCTTGGCTCGCAAAAAATCACTTGGGTCTACAGTCTTCTGGTACTCCTGCAACTCCACACTGCCATCTGAGCATCGGCGATCTTCGAACCTTTCTGAAAACATTCTTCCGCTTTCTTCCGATTGCCCGTAATAGTGATCACACCTTTGGGGCCAGGCATCTTCAATTTGAGATATACATAACATGGTCGGGCCATGAAGCGTGCATAAGCCGGCCTGCCCAAAATAGCGTGGTAGGCACTCTAGAAGTCTACAACTTCAAATGTCAACTTCTCTTTGTGGTAATTCTTGGAATCACCGAAAACCACATCAAGAGCAATCTGGCCGAGTGATTCAGCCTTCTTCCCAGGAATGACTCCATGGAAACTCATGTTGCTGGCACTGAGCCTGGACATCGGAATGCCCATCCCTTTCAACGTCTCAGCATACAATATGTTCAAACCACTGCCACCATCCATCAAGACTTTGGTCAGTCGAGTGCCTTCAACCACTGGGTCGACCACCAGAGCTTGCCTCCCAGGGGTGGCAATATGCGTTGGGTGATCGGACTGGTCGAACGTGATGGCAGTCTGGGACCACTTCAAATAACTTGGTGTCGCCGGAGCAACCATATTCACCTCTCGGTTGATGACTTTCAGTCGACTTTTGCTGTCAACATCAGCAAAAATCATCAAGGTGGAATTGACTTGAGGGTATCCGTCATCACTGTCCTCTTTGTCCTCGACCTTGTCTGACTCCTTTTCCTTACCTTTGGGCTGCTTGCCCTGGAACTGCTGGATCAAGAGTCGACACTGTCAAGTGGTGTGTTTCGAGTAAATGAAATTACCCTCTTCATCTTTATTTGTGTGGACGAGACATGGCAAGTACAACACATCATTTCCGTCCTGGTCTTTAACCTTTTTGGGGTTCCAAGGCCCTTTAGGTTTCCCTTTAAACTTTCCTTGGGTTAAAGCCAAGGCTTCCCCGGGAGCCGTTGGCTCGGCTTTCCGCTTCTGTTTCGGATTGGAATTGCCTCTGGGTTCTTGGGCGACTGACTTGAGTTTGCCACTCCTGAGTCGATCCTCATCTTCGCCATTAGCGTACTTGGTGGAAATCTCCATCATCCGATTCAGGGACATATCCCCGGTTCGACCGAATTTCAAATTCAGTTCGCTGTACTTGACGCCTTCCTTGAAGGCACAAACTGCTTGGTGGTCAGGCACATTCTCCACCGAGTGATGTAACGTGATCCACCTCTGGATGTAATCCCTCAAAGTTTCATTCGGCTTCTGTACACAAGACCGCAGTTCCGTCAGCCCTGCCAATCGCTTGCACGTGCCTTCAAATGTGGTGACGAACACTCGGGAGAGATCCTCCCAAGTGTAAATGCTGCTAGGTGCTAACTGGTTCAGCCACGCTCTGGCCGAGCCCTCCAACATGAGAGGCAGGTGCTTCATGGCCACTTCATCATTGCCGCCGCTGATCTGGACGGCCACTCGGTAATCTTCGAGCCAAGTATCGGGCTTGGACTCGCCAGTGAACTTACTAACTCTAGTCGCCAACCTGAAGTTGGGAGGAATCACAACGGCCTTGATGGCTCTAGTACAGCACTCTGGCCCCAAAACATGTACTCTGCTGCTGGTAGGTGCATCTCTGTCGTGACCTTCTCGGTGAGCCCTCTTCCTGTCGACCAAACCCTGGACGATAACGGATCTCGCGTCAAAGCCTGGCCCTCTGGGGTCGACTGGGATCCTTCGCCCACCACTATGAGGGCGCATGTCATCCTACTGGCGAGGCACATACGACCCGCTCCTCGGGGGAGGCGTGGGCACTCGACATCGACCGTCACAATCGACTCGGTGATCATACTGCTCATGGTTCCCATACTGGTCACGCCGGTCTCCACGTCCCTCAGACCTCGGGGGCGATCTCGGGCTGTGAGCCGACTAGACTGCGTCTGCGGCAACGGATCTGCTGTGAATCTTGTTCCGCGACTGAGAAACAGCGGAATTCTGATCTCCTGCTGCCCGGAGTAACGCTCTGATCTACAGCAAGCCTCAGCCAGCCTCCGACTGGGAAGGCTGAATCGACTCCGCTATACGGGTCGCAGCTGCTAAATTCTGAATCGGAGTTCGATATACCTGCGGGGGCGGGAAGAGCTGACGTCAACTGGATTCGGGAACCCGTTGTCGCGCACGCTCGTTGAGTGCTCGCTGGAGGTTCTCCAGTCGAGTGCGCTCGGCCAAGTTTGCCAGGCACGCGTCCTCCAAGGCGCGAGCCTCGGGGGTTTCTCCAACGATAGGAGTCTGCAGTGCATCCATGTTCCGGCGGCGAAGTTCTTCTCTCTACAGCGACGTGAGAGGCTCGGGACGATACTCCTCATGGAGACGCGACGGGTCGCCTCCACCTGCGCCTCCGTCGGTGCGGGGAAAACCAGGAGGACTGGGTGGTCCATCGACCATCAGAACCTCCGCCGCCGGATCGTTGCTGTCACACTCTGATGCGGTCTCTGCGGAGCCAGTCGACAGGTCGAACAGGACGTAGAGGGATTCGTCGGGCTCGATTGCCGCGACTTGAGGGGTGGCCGACTGACGTGCCACCGCATGCCTCACCCACCGCTGAAGTCTCGGCCGACTGGAGCGCTTGCGCCGGCGGGAAACGGGGAGGGAGGACAACACAGGAGCTGACCGGTAGGGGGTCGACGGTTGCCGCAGGAGAACGCCACGGAGCTAAAGTGTGTTGCCCCGCGAGCAGGGAGTGCGTCCACGTCGAGCGGAGCCTCCTGGAGCCAAGCAGAGTCGTCGACGATGAACGTGAGCACGCCGAGACGGATCTCGCGGCCCTCCACCGAAACTCCACCGAAAACCATGATGATTCGGGTCGGAAAAGGTCGCAACTCCTCCAACAAACGCTAAAACACCGGCCCCACGGTGGGCGCCAACTGTCGTGGTTCTAAGTCTGACAGTAGTGTAGGGGGGTAAGTATGGAGAGGCAAGATCTTAGCTATGGAGAAGTTGTAAGCACACAAGGTTTACGAGTTCAGGCCCTTCTCGGAGGAAGTAATAGCCCTATGTCTCTGAGCCCGGAGGCGGTCGACTGGATTATGTGAGTATGAGTTACAGAGGTGTGAACCCTTGTCTCGGAGGAGGGGGGGTGGTGTAACACCCCGGATATGATTTACCCAATATGTATTCCAACTCTTGCCATTTCCGGCCTTAAGTTATTTTATTTTCTCGGGTTCGGGTCTTTGTCTCCGTGTGTTGTTTTCGTTGTCATGCTTCTCATATCATGTCATCATGTGCATTGCATTTGCATACGTGCTCATCTCATGCATTCGAGCATTTTCCCCGTTGTCCGTCTTGTATTCCGGCGCTCCATTCTCCTCCGGTGGTCGTTTCTACCTTTCTTTCGTGTGTGGGGATTAAACATTTCCGGATTGGACCGAGACTTGCCAAGCGGCCTTGGTTTACTACCGGTACACCGCCTGTCAAGTTTTGTATCATTTGGACTTCGTTTGATACTCCAACGGTTAACCGAGGGACCGAAAAGGCCTCGTGTGTGTTGCAGCCCAACACCCCTCCAATTTGGCCCAAAACCCATCAAAACCCTCTCCATCATCTAGAGCGTTCGATCGCGATCGCGTGGCCGAAAATCGCACCTCATTTGGAGCCTCCTAGCTCCTTCTATGTATAAATAGGCCTTCCCCGTCCAAATCCCGGATCTCCTCTCCCCCTAACCCTAAATTCCACCTCGCGCGCCACCGGACAATGTCCGTCCCGATCCGGACAACCGCCGCCGCCGCCCGCATCCACTGAGGAGCCGCCACCTGGCAGCGGGCGCCTCCCTCCGCCGAGGCCCGCGAGGCCCGCCGCGGGCCCTCCCGGCCCAAAGCCACTGCCGCCCGCGCCCGTCTACCCCGTCGCCTCCTTCCCCGATTTCGCCGCCCGACGCCGCCGCGCCCTTCGCCGCTCTGCCGCGGCAAGTTCGCCGTCGCCGCCACCTACCCTCGCCGGCGCCGTACCAGGCCGCCGCGGCCACCGCCACACCCCGACACCGAGCGTCGCCCCGCGCCGCCACCAGCCTCCACTCCGTCGTCCTCGCTCCGGGCCGGCCTCCCTCGCTCCCGCCGGCCTTAGTTCTTCTCCGGCGAACAGGACAAGTCCGGCGAACCTTGTTTTCCGCGCAGCCTGGATCTGGATCTGAGATCCACCTCGGTTGACTTTTTGCCCCGAAACCCTAATAATTTCCTCCTGTTCATCGCATCGTAACTTTGCATTCGTAACTCCATTTTGGGCTTATAGCATATCAAAATGTTCGTCTCAGAGAGCACATCATTTCATCTCATTGCATCATTTTCATTTGAGTTCATCTTGATGCCCGAAATGCTGTTAGAAGAGTGCTACTTGAGATAATTGTCAGATCTACTACATTTAGATATTTGTCATTTTTGACATGATTAATGTGTGCATGATATGCCCATGAGCTCTACATATGTTTTGTTAAGGGTTTTGCCATCTTTCCAGAGGTGCAACCGATTTATTTTTGTGATGTGTGGGGTGACTAGCACAAGCTTGCAAAGTGAGGCACTTGGTAATGCTGATTTCAGGGACTTAGCATTTCCACTAAGTCCTTGGACTATTTATCTCATATGGCCATATGTTCATGTTGTTTCCGAGTGATCCGTGCATCTTTTGAGGATGATCAGTAAGGATGTTTTGTTAATCTTGTAGTGCTAAATCCATCCATGTCTTTTTTTGCAATTATGGAGCACACTAGCTTGAGTCAATCGATCTCTACTTTTGCTACTTCGTGAATCTGGGCAGATTGTTCACTTGTTAGCGATTTTGCCAAGAATGTTATAGTTGATCCGTGCATGCTATGCTATTGTTCTTGCCATGTCTAGCTTTCATTTTGTGTATTTTTGATGGGTGTATGCTTAGCTTGTCATGACTTGCTCTGTAGTGAGTGCATCGAGCTCGTAAACATGCCTACTTGATATCTGTTTCAGCATGCTCCAGTTTTCACCAAGTCCGAGAACTGATTATGTTTTTGCCATGTTCACATGCTTGCAATTGTATTTTCTGACCCCTTTTGGCTCAAGGTCACTAAGGGACTTTTGTTAAGCTCTTTGAGTATCTCCATGCCATGTTTTACTTTGCCATGTTCAGGTCCTGTAGCATATAGTTTTCATGCTCCGAAGAGTGCTACCTGATCTGAAATTCCAGACAAGTGTTAATTTCACTAAGTCTGAAATCTGTTTACCGTATGCATTTTTGCCATGCTTGTTTGAACCTGTTTATGGATGAATTGGCCATAGCTCAGTGCTAGACTTTTGTTAAGAATCTTGAATTCATCCCTGCCATGTATTTTGTTGTCATGTTTGGGTGCCTTAGCATGTTCATCTTGTTGCATTTAGATGACTACTTGCTGTAAATCGCATAACGTGGTCATATTTGAATCGCTTGCCATTTCCAAACCGTAACTCCGATTCCGGCGTTCTTTATATCATTTTCAAGCGATTTCATCTCATCTTTCCAGTGGCACACTTGGATTCCCAAGTTGCGTCCAGGTTCATGCATCCCTTGTCAAATCTTGCATATGCATCCCGCATCGCATCCCGCATAGCATACCATCTTTGCATCATATTGTTTGAGCTTTGCACGTGGTTGATTGTGTTCCGTTTGCTTGTTTGTCTTGTTTGGGTACAGCCGGGAGACGAGTTCGCTAATGAGGATCCCGTTGAGTTTGCTTTCGACGATCCAGTCAACTCTGACAACTTTGCAGGCAAGATGATCATACCCTCGAAATCACTACTATCTTTGCTTTGCTAGATGCTCGCTCTTTTGCTATGCTATTGCTACGATGCCTACCACTTGCTTTCAAGACTCCCAAATTGCCATGTCAAACCTCTAACCCACCATGTCCTAGCAAACCGTTGATTGGCTATGTTACCGCTTTGCTCAACCCCTCTTATAGCGTTGCTAGCTGCAGGTGAAGATTGGAGACCGTTCCTTGTTGGAACATTATTTACTTGTTGGGATACCATTATTTTATATTGTTATCTTAATGCATCTATATACTTGGTAAAGGGTGGAAGGCTCGGCCTCTCGCCTAGTGTTTTGTTCCACTCTTGCCGCCCTAGTTTCCGTCATATCGGTGTTATGTTCCCGGATTTTTGCGTTCCTTATGCGGTTGGGTTATAATCGGAACCCCTTGATAGTTCGCCTTGATTAAAGCTTTTCCAGCAATGCCCAACCTTGGTTTTACCATTTGCCACCTAGCCTCTTTTTCCCTTGGGTTTCCGGAGCCCGAGGGTCATCTTATTTTAGCCCCCCCCCCCGGGCCAGTGCTCCTCTGAGTGTTGGTCCAAACTAGAGTCCTGTGCAGCACCCCCTCGGGGAAACTCGAGGTTTGGTTTTAGTTGTATGGAGAGCTCATCTGAGTGTGCCCTGAGAATGAGATATGTGCAGCTCCTATCGGGATTTCTCGGCACATTCGGGTGGTGGTGCTGGTCTTGTTTTAACATGTCGAAGTGTCTTGAAGAACCGAGGTACCGAGTCTGATCGGAACGTCTCGGGAGGAGGTCTATTCCTTCGTTGACCGTGAGAGCTTGTCATGGGCTAAGTTGGGACTCCCCTGCAGGGATTTGAACTTTCGAAAGCCGTGCCCGCGGTTATGGGCAGATGGGAATTTGTTAATGTCCGGTTGTAGATAACTTGAACTTTAACTTAATTAAAATGAATCAACTGAGTGTGTTACTGTGATGGCCTCTTCTCGGCGGAGTCCGAGAAGTGGACACGGTGTTGGAGTAATGCTTGCGCAGGTTGCCCTCTAGTCTCTCGCTCGCGCTTTGCCTCCTCTTCTCGCTCTCTTTTGCGAACAGGATAGGCACCATATTTTCTAGTCGCTTGCTGCAGCTCCACATATTTACCTTGCCTTACCTATAAGCTTAAATAGTCTTGATCGCGAGGGTGCGAGATTGCTGAGTCCCTGTGGCTCACAGATTACTATTACACCAGCTGCAGGGCCTGATGATTCTGCTCCAGGTGACGCGCTTGACCTCAAGTGGGAGTTGACGAGGACTCTCAACGATACTACGTGTCTTTCCCTGATGATCAGTAGTGGTGCCCAGTTGGGGGTGATCGGGACCGTGTCGCATGTTGGGTTATCTTTTATTTTGGCGCCGTAGTCGGGCCATGAGTGTTTGGATGATGTAATGTTATTTATGTACTTGATTGACGTGGCGAGTGTAAGACAACTATGTTATCTTCCCTTTTATTATCTATATATTACATGGGATGTTGTGAAGATTGCCTAACTTGCGACATATGCCTTCAATGCGATTATGCCTCTAAGTCGTGCCTCGACACGTGGGAGATATAGTCGCATCGAGGGTGTTACAAGTTGGTATCAGAGCCTTCCCCGACCTCAGGAGCCCCATTGCTTGATCGTTATTAGCGGCCGAGTTGTGTCTAGAAAAATGTTTTGAGTCATTTAGGAATTATATATCTAAGAGTTTAGGAATTCTTTTTACTTCCCAGTCTCCTCATCGCTCTGGTAAGGCATCCTAACGTAGAGTTTTGACTCTTCTCTTCTCAAATTTCACTAGAAAAAATTTAGGATCACGCGGGTATCTTGGAATCGTTCCGATGGTTTTATGACAAGAACATTGTCTTGGTGCCTCCTGTCAGGGGTTTTGTGGAAGTGTCCCGGGGAGTTGAGCTCTGAGGTGTTGTCGTCATAATTTTATCATTGCAGTTCTGGAATACCTGAGTTTAGTACACCGACAACGAAAATCTCTTTTATGTAGTTCGTCGGTGAGATAACCTCGACGCCACCCAGTACTGGGGCGGGAGTTCGGGAGTATCGCCATAACTTATATAACGGATGCTTTTCGAAGGTTGAGGTAGATGGTTTCCGAAGTTTTCTCGGTTATGTGTTGAAGGATGGATACAGCTGGGTGTAGGATTTCCTAGATTTGGGTGAGATATTATGCTTCCCCTGTATCCCCAACACCTGATTGCATAACCGGAAAGGTTCGAGAGTTTCATAGGTGGGAATTCTTGTAGCTCTAGTTCTTCTTCCACGGATATTTGGTTTGAGATTGGGATTTCTTAACGAGTATTCGTTCTTGATCCGTACCTTGTTGATTTATCTCTCTACCTAAATTCTAAGTGGCTTCTCAATTTATGGATATGTGAACATTTCAAGAGGAATGCATTCGTTCATTTTGTTCGGATGTGAAGACTATATGTTGCAATTTTCATTCCGTTGGATTCAGCTTCATTTTATCTGTCTATGTGCTAACGGTGGTCAACCTCTTCAGGATGGCTCCCGCTAAGAGCACCAATCAGAATCAGAATCAAAATCCGCCACCACCTCCTCCTCCTCCGGAGGCATGGCAAGCTGTGATGGCCGCAACCTATGAAAACACATAGTTGATCATGAAAATTCTCCAAGAGCACAATCAAGGCAACCAAGGGAACCAAGGCAACAATCAGAATCACTTTGCTACACTCAACCAGTTCCTTGCTAGCGGGCCAAAGACTTTCAGCAATTGTGTTGAGGCAACCGATGCTGACGATTGGCTCGTGGATCTATGCAAGCATTTCGAGTGCAGTAACGTCAGGCCTGAGGACTTCGTCAAGTTCGCTTCCTTCCAACTCAAAGATCAAGCTGCAGAATGGTTCCAGCAGTACAAGGATTCCAGAGGTGGACGTGTGATCACATGGGATGAATTCCGTCAAGATTTCAGAGCTCACCATATCCCTCAGAGCGTGGTTGAAAGCAAGCGTGAGGAATTCCGCAACCTGAAGCAAGGCTCTTTGTCTGTCTATGACTACAACAAGTTGTTTCAGAAGCTCGTCCGCTTTATCAAGCAGGACGTACCAGATGAGAAGAGCATGATATACCAGTTTAGGGGTGGTCTCAGAGAAGAAATTCAGCTAGCTCTTGTTCTCTTTGAGCCCTTGAGGTACGATGAGTTCTACAACATGGCATTGAAGCAAGAGGCTGTTCAATTGAGGTGTGATGCTTCCAAGAAGCGAGTCAGAGACACTACTCCTTCTTCCTCTACTCAAGTGGCCAAGCAGCAGAAGTATTGGCTTCCTCCTCCTCCGTTTCGTCAGCCGTATCAGCAGAAGAGCAAAGGTGGCAATGGATCTTCCCACCCACCCAACCCTGGCTTTCAGAACAAGACTTCGTCTCAAGCTCCAAGATCGAGTGCTCTGTATCACCGTCCGCTTTCAGAGGTCACGTGCAACAAGTGCCAACAGAAGGGTCACTATGCCAACAAGTGTCTCAACTAGAGGCATCTTCCTCCTCCTCCTCCTGTCAGATCGGCAAGTACAGCTGTGGTCAAGCATAACCCCAAGCACGCCAAGGTCAACTTGATGAACGCAACTCAGGCAGAGGATTCGTCAGATGTCATCATGGGTAACCTTCCTGGTAACGATGTCCCTGCAAAAGTTCTTTTTGACACTGGTGCATCGCATTGTTTCATTTCCAAACCTTTTGCATCGAAGTATGAGTGCTATTATCAGTATCTGCAAAATTCCTTGCAAATTGTGTCACCGGGCAAGCAAATGACAGCTAATTTCTGCGTCCCAGATATTACTATCACGTTGCGCGACTACAAATTTCTAGCTTCTCCTATTGTTCTGGGTGACTCAGATATTGATCTTATTCTCGGAATGGATTGGCTTTCTAAGCACAAGGCGCATCTTGATTGTGTTGCCAGGCAGATTCAATTGACTCATTCGTCTGAGGATGTAATTGTCTTTGCCGCTCGTGATGATACCATCTGTCTATTTTCTCTCAATGAGAAGGGTGAACTGGATGCTATCTCGCAAATTCCAGTCGTTTGCAAATATCAAGACGTCTTTCCAGAAGAGCTTCCAGGAATGCCTCCGCACCGGCCAGTTGTCGTTATTGATCTTGAGCCTGGCACGGAACCTGTGTGCAAGCGTCCTTACAAGCTTGGACCTGAAGAGTTGAAGGAGCTGAAGAAGCAACTCGATATTCAAGAGAGAATGGGTCTCATCTGGCCTAGTTCTTCTCCGTGGGGTTGTGGTGTTCTTTTTGTGAAGAAGAAGGATGGAACGGACCGACTTTGTGTTGATTATCGTCCATTGAACAAGAAGACCATCAAGAACAAATACCCACTTCCCAACATCAACGAGCTGTTCGAACAACTCAAAGGTGCCAAAGTATTCTCCAAGCTTGATCTCCGTATGGGTTATCATCAGATTCGAATCCGTGAGCAAGATATTCCCAAGATGGCTTTCAGGACAAGCTATGGTTCATATGAGTACACTGTCATGTCTTTTGGCCTTGTCAACGCTCCTCCGACTTTCTCTCGCATGATGAACTTCATCTTCAACGCCTACACCAATGACTTCGTTTTGGTCTATCTCGATGACATTCTGGTTTTCTCGAAGAACAAGGAAGATCATGTCAAGCACTTGCGTTTGGTACTCGATAAGTTGAGGGAACACTAGTTCTACGCCAAGTTCTCCAAGTGTGAATTTTGGCTCGACGAGGTTCTTTATCTTGGTCATATCATCTCTGCCAAGGGCATTGCGGTGAATCCTGAGAAGGTGTCTGCAATTGTGAATTGGGAACCTCCTCAGAACGTGAAGCAACTCCGTAGCTTCCTCGGTCTCGCAAGCTATTGCCAAAGATTCGTTGAAAACTTTTCTAAGATCGCGAAGCCTCTCTCAAATCTTCTCCAGAAGCACGTCAAGTACGTTTGGTCTCCGGAGTGTGACATTGCTTTCAACACTTTGAAAGAGAAATTGATCACTGCTTCAGTTCTGACTCTGCCTGATGAATCCAAGCCGTACGAGGTCTTTTGTGATGCCTCTCTCCAAGGTCTTGGCGCAGTGTTGATGCAAGACAAGAAAGTTGTTGCTTATACCTCTCGCCAGTTGAAGCCCAATGAGAAGAACTACCCCACTCATGATCTCGAGTTGGCGGCAGTTGTGCATGCTCTTTTGACTTGGAGACATCTCTTATTGGGAAGAAAAGTGGACATCTTCACTGATCACAAGAGTCTCAAGTACATTTTCACTCAGCCTAATCTCAACCTCAGGCAAACTCGATGGGTCGAAATGATTCAAGAGTATAATCCGAGTATCGAGTATACTCCAGGCAAGGCCAATGTGATTGCTGACGCATTGAGCAGGAAAGCTTATTGCAACAGCCTGATTCTTAAGCCTTATCAACCCGAGCTTTGTGAAGCTTTCCGCAAACTTAATCTGCAAGTTGTTCCTCAAGGATCTCCTACCTTGGAAGACCAGATTCGCCAAGCCCAGCTTCTTGATGCTATGGTGAAAAAGGTGAAGATTGGGATTGCCAAGAGTCAACCCAAGTACAAGTGCTACCCCCTTGATGACAAGGACACTCTCTTCTTCGAGGATCATATTGTTGTAACCAAAGGTGACCTTCGTAAAGTGATCATGAACGAGGCTCACAATTCTCTCCTCTCCATCCACCCTGGGAGCACGAAGATGTATCAGGACCTCAAGCAGGCTTATTGGTGGACTCGAATGAAGCGCGAGATTGCTCAGTTCGTGAATGTATGTGATGTCTGCAGAAGAGTGAAGGCAGAACACCAAAGACCAGCGGGTCTCCTCCAACCTCTTGCCATTCTAGAATGGAAGTTTGACCACATTGAGATGGACTTCGTGACTGGGTTTCCAAAGTCCAAGCGTGGCAATGATGCTATATTCGTTGTCATCGACAAACTCACCAAAGTGGCTCATTTTCTGCCTATCAAAGAGTCAATCACTGCAGCTCAATTGGCGGAACTCTATACCTCTCGTATTGTCTCTCTGCACGGTATTCCATAAGTGATCTCTTCAGACTGTGGCAGCATCTTTACCTCCAAGTTTTGGGATTCTTTTTAGAAGGCCATGGGCACGAACATCCGCTTCAGCACAACTTTCCATCCTCAAACTAGCGGTCAAGTCGAGCGTGTCAACCATATTCTTGAAGTTATGCTCAGGGCTTGTGTGATCTCCTTCGGCATGAAGTGGGAGGATTGTCTTCCTTATGCTGAATTCTCCTACAACAACAGTTTTCAAGCAAGTTCGCGCAAGGCCCCATTTGAAATTCTGTATGGCAGGAAGTGCCGTACCCCTCTCAACTGGTCTGAAACTGGTGAACGTCAGCTTTTGGGAAATGACTTAATCACAGAGGCAGAGGAAATGTGCAAAGTCATTCGAGATAACCTCAAAGCAACCCAATCCCACCAGAAGAGCTACTATGACAGTAAGCACCGTGATTTGGCTTTCGAGATTGGAGATCATGTTTACCCCCGCGTCTCTCCTATGAAAGGTACTCATCACTTCAGTATCAAAGGGAAGCTTGCCCCCAAATACGTGGGACCTTTCAAGATTGTCAGCAAGAGAGGCGATCTCGCCTACCAACTCGAGCTTCCTTCAAACTTTGCAAATGTTCATGATGTGTTCCATGTCTCTCAGCTCCGAAAGTGCTTCAAGACTCCTGACCGCACCGTCAACTTCAAGGACATTGAGCTCCAAGAAGATCTCTCCTATCGTGAGCACCCAGTTGCTATTCTTGAAGAGACTGACCGCAAGACTCGCAACAAGTCAATCAAATTCCTCAAAGTCAAGTGGTCACACCATTCCGACCGTGAAGCTACCTGGGAACGCGAGGATCACCTCCATTCCGAATACCCGGCGTTCTTTCCGTCCTAGATCTCGAGATGAGATCCTTTCGTAGTGGTGGAGTGTTGTAACACCCCGGATATGATTTACCCAATATGTATTCCAACTCTTGCCGTTTCCGGCCTTAAGTTATTTTATTTTCTCGGGTTCGGGTCTTTATATTTGTGTGTTGTTTTCGTTGTCATGCTGCTCATATCATGTCATCATGTGCATTGCATTTGCATACGTGCTCATCTCATGCATTCGAGCATTTTCCCTGTTGTCTGTTTGCATTCCGGCGCTCCGTTCTCCTCCGGTGGTCGTTTCTACCTTTCTTTCATGTGTGGGGATTAAACATTTCCAGATTGGACCGAGACTTGCCAAGCGGCCTTGGTTTACTACCGGTAGACCGCCTGTCAAGTTTCGTATCATTTGGACTTCGTTTGATACTCCAACGGTTAACCGAGGGACCGAAAAGGCATCGTGTGTGTTGCAGCCCAACACCCCTCCAATTTGGCCCAAAACCCATCAAAACCCTCTCCATCATCTAGAGCGTTCGATCGCGATCGCGTGGCCGAAAACCGCACCTCATTTGGAGCCTCCTAGCTCCTTCTATGTATAAATAGGCCTTCCCCGTCCAAATCCCGGATCTCCTCTCCCCCTAACCCTAAATTCCACCTCGCGCGCCGCCGGACAATGTCCGTCCCGGTCCGGACAACCGCCGACGCCGCCCGCAGCCATTGAGGAGCCGCCACCTGGCAGCCGGCGCCTCCCTCCGCCGAGGCCCGCGAGGCTCGCCGCGGGCCCTCCCGGCCCAAAGCCACCGCCGCCCGTGCCCGTCTACCCCGCCGCCTCCTTCCCCGATTCCGGCACCCGCCGCCGCCGCGCCCTTCGTCGCTCCGCCGCGGCAAGTTCGCCGTCGCCGCCACCTACCCTCGCCGGTGCTGTACCAGGCCGCCGCGGCCACCGCCGCACCCCGACGCCGAGCGTCGCCCCGCGCCGCCACCGGCCTCCACTCCGCCGTCCTCGCTCCGGGCCAGCCTCCCTCGCTCCCGCCGGCCTCGGTTCTTCTCCGGCGAACAGGACAAGTCCGGCAAACCTCGTTTTCCGCGCAGCCTGGATCTGGATCTGTGATCCACCTCGGTTGACTTTTTGCCCCGAAACCCTAATAATTTGCTCATGTTCATCGCATCGTAACTTTGCATCCTTAGCTCCGTTTTGGGCATATAGAATATCAAAATGTTCGAATCAGAGAGCACATCATTTCATCTCATTGCATCATTTTCATTTGAGTTCATCTTGATGCCTGAAATGCTGTTAGAAGAGTTCTACTTGAGATAATTGTCAGATCTGCTACTCCATTTAGATATTTGTCATTTTTGCCATGATTAATGTGTGCATGATATGCCCATGAGCTCTACATATGTTTTGTTAAGGGTTTTGCCATCTTTCCAAAGGTTCAACCCATGTATTTTTGTGATGTGTGTGGTGACTAGCACAAGCTTGCAAAGTGAGGCACTTGGTAATGTTGATTTCAGGGACATAGCATTTCTACTAAGTCCTTGGACTGTTTATCTCATATGGCCATATGTTCATGTTGTTTCCGAGTGATCCGTGCCTCTTTTGAGGATGATCAGTAAGGATGTTTTGTTAATCTTGTAGTGCTCTATCCATCCATGTCTTTTTTTGCAATTATGGAACACCCTAGCTTGAGTCAATCGAGCTCTACTTTTGCTACTTCGTGAATCTGGGCAGATTGTCTACTTGTTAGCGATTTTGCCGAGGATGTTGTAGTTGATCCGTGCATGCTATGCTATTGTTCTTGCCATGTCTAGCTTGCATTTTGTGTATTCTTGATGGGTGTGTGCTTAGCTTGTCATGACTTGCTCTGTAGTGAGTGCATCGAGCTCGTAAACATGCCTACTTGATATCTGTTTCAGCATGCTCCAGTTTTCACGAACTCTGAGAACTGATTATGTTTTTGCCATGTTCACATGCTTGCAATTGTATTTTGTGATCCCTTTTGGCTCAAGGTCACTAAGGGACTTTTGTTAAGATCTTTGAGTAGCTCCATGCCATGTTTTATTTTGCCATGGTCAGATCCTGTAGCATATAGTTTTCGTGCTCCGAAGAGTGCTACCTGATCTGAAATTCCAGACAAGTGTTAATTTCACTAAGTCTGAAATCTGTTTACCATATGCATTTTTGCCATGCTTGTTTGAACCTGTTTATGGATGAATTGGCCGTAGCTCAGTGCTAGACTTTTGTTAAGAATCTTGAATTCATCCCTGCCATGTATTTTGTTGTCATGTTTGGGTGTTGTAGCATGTTCATCTTGTTGCATTTAGATGACTACTTGCTGTAAATCGCAGAACGTGGTCATATTTGAATCGCTTGCCATTTCCAAACGTAACTCCGATTCTGGCGTTCTTTATATCATTTTCAAGCGATTTCATCTCATCTTTCCAGTGGCACACTTGGATTCCCATGTTGACGCCAGATTCATGCATACCTTGTCAAATCTTGCAAATGCATCCCGCATCGCATCCCGCATAGCACACCATCTTTGCATCATATTGTTTGAGCTTTGCACGTGATTGATTGTGTTCCGTTTGCTTGTTTGTCTTGTTTGGGTAGAGCCGGGGACGAGTTCGCTAATGAGGATCCCGTTGAGTTTGCTTTCGAGGATCCAGTCAACTCTGACAACTTTGCAGGCAAGATGATCATACCCTCGAAATCACTACTATCTTTGCTTTGCTAGATGCTCGCTCTTTTGCTATGCCAATGCTACGATGCCTACCACTTGCTTTCAAGCCTCCCAAATTGCCATGTCAAACCTCTAACCCACCATGTCAGTGCAAACCGTTGATTGGCTACGTTACCGCTTTGCTCAGCCCCTCTTATAGAGTTGCTAGTTGCAGGTGAAGATTGGAGACCGTTCCTTGTTGGAACATTATTTACTTGTTGGGATATCATTATTTTATCTTGTTATCTTAATGCATCTATATACTGGGTAAAGGGTGGAAGGCTCGGCCTCTCGCCTAGTGTTTTTTTCCACTCTTGCCGCCCTAGTTTCCGTCATATCGGTGTTATGTTCCCGGATTTTTGCGTTCCTTACGCGGTTGGGTTATAATGGGAACCCCTTGATAGTTCGCCTTGATTAAAGCTTTTCCAGCAATGCCCAACCTTGGTTTTACCATTTGCCACCTAGCCTCTTTTTCCCTTGGGTTTCCG
>NC_041392.1:364688375-364709417 GCF_002162155.2 Triticum dicoccoides
TCCAAACTAGAGTCCTGTGCAGCGCTCCCTCGGAGAAACTCGAGGTTTGGTTTTAGTTGTATGGAGAGGTCATCTGAGTGTGCCCTGAGAACGATATATGTGCAGCTCCTATCGGGATTTGTCGGCACATTCGGGCGGTGTTGTTGGTCTTGTTTTAACCTGTCAAAGTGTCTTGAAGAACCGAGGTACCGAGTCTGATCGGAACGTCTCGGGAGGAGGTCTATTCCTTCGTTGACCGTGAGAGCTTGTCATGGGCTAAGTTGGGACTCCCCTGCAGGGATTTGAACTTTCGAAAGCCGTGCCCGCGGTTATGGGCAGATGGGAATTTGTTAATGTCCGGTTGTAGATAACTTGAACCTTAACTTAATTAAAATGAATCAACTGAGTGTGTTACCGTGATGGCCTCTTCTCGGCGGAGTCTGGGAAGTGGACACGGTGTTGGAGTAATGCTTTTGCAGGTTGCCCCCTAGTCTCTCGCTCGCGCTTTGCCTCCTCTTCTCGCTCTCTTTTGCGAACAGGATAGCCACCATATTTGCTAGTCGCTTGCTGCAGCTCCACATATTTACCTTGCCTTACCTATAATGATGAGGACATGGCTACCACAGTTACATCCATATCCCCTGCTGTTTTACCTCTTAGAACAATTGCTAGAGATCGCATATGCCAGTTAAATTACCAGGTACTTTCGTTTCTTGGTAATGTTTCTAGTGTTCATGAGAATATAATGATGCCTAACTTAGATACATTTGTGTCTCTTGCAATTGAAGGGCCTAGCACACACAAGAAGGATGGACATTGGAGCATGAGCAAGTACGGAGATGAAGGTGCGTGCGAAGAGAACAAGAACGAAGGTTCTAGTGGAGATTTTCGGACTTTGAAGCCACCATGATGACATACGAGAAGATGGAAAAAATATACAAGATGGACTTTCATAAATTTCGTCCATAGCTTATTATTGGTGTTGCGCCACCTTATTTTGGGCCAGGCCCAAGTAATCTATTTTTTAGAGTCTGTTTTGTAGGGGAAACGACTTAGGAGGTGTTTTAGTCCCACCTTGCCAAGGGTGGACGAAATCCCCTCTCTTTTCCCTATAAATATAGCCCTTAAGGCATCGCTTAGACTTGGGTTTTGTTTAGATTAAAAGTTCGCCATAGCTGCAACTTCGCGTACTTCGTTTGTGTTCAACGACCAGACAAAGGCGTCACAGAACCCCACCTTGATCAATAAAGCTTTCATCTTATATTCGCAATATCCAGATTGCAATCTCAGTTTCTTGCTTGTTCTTCGTTTGCTCGCAGGAAACAGACCCTCGTGGTCAGGTTGATCGTGCTCTGGCGTGGTCAATAACCTCTCGGAGTTGGTTTAGCGATTGCTAAGGCGCGACGTCCTCGCACGTTCGTAGTCGGATCGTCAAAGTCGACTGCCACCAAAGCGATATCCATCATCTCATCGAAAGATCGGGACCCTCGCTTCTATCAAGTGGTATTAGTTTTCAGGTTGCTCGGTGAGATTTTCGAGTTTTTCATAGTTTAGATCGCATTTGTTCTTCATACCTAGAGTCCAAAAAACCAGCCACAAAAAAAGTTAGACTAGTTCATCCATGTCCCAGACAGTTTGAGCGTTTTTGCTATTACCACTTCGTTTTTGCATTGTTGAATTTTTGGTTGCATCGCGTGTCGAGTTGCTGGTTTTAGTGTCTAAACTTTTAGAGTTTCGAGTTCTAGTCACGTTTTGTTCACACCGCATCCACACATACACCATTGCCCACTTCATTGTCATATTCCGCTGTCACATATTATTTCGATCGCCGCTGACACCATTCACCGTCATCATATTCATCTTTGTGTACGTCACATAGCAGACATAAGCAAAGGGAGAGAGAAGTTAATAGAACTGCGGGTTGCCACGTTTGGCTTGGGACTTGTTTCCCACATTGCTTTATCTTTGGGAAAGAGATATGTTGTGTTGTTTGGAAAGACATAAAGAATAGGCTGAAAAGAAAAGGGCAACCGCAGATCTGTTTGCTGACACTTTTGGAAGGTGGTAAGAAAAAAGTCTAAAAAAATATAGCAGGAGATATTCGCGTGGAGAGAAGTAAGGAAAAAGGAACGTGAAAGACAAGCTGCCACGTTTGGATTTGGGGAGTCTGATCCCTTTGTTGAAAAAAAAATCTGGTTTGTTGACCGCCTCATAATCCTAGCTGCCACGTTTGGATTTGGAAGTAAAAAATAATTGACCGGTCAATTATTAGAGCTGATCCGAATAGTCAAGAAAAAAAATTGAGAAAGGAAAGAGATTAAAAGGAGAAAGTTTGTCCATCGCTTGTTTGTATTTGGATGTTTTAATTAGCTGCTACATTTGTGCCTTGTTATTTTCGGCAGGAAAGGAGAGAGAATTACGTTCAGATCTCTTACCCCGTACAAGGAAAGAAACTTTGGATACTTGGAAGGTTCAGATTAGGATATAAAAAAAGGCAACTGCCAATCGGTTCGGTTGGAAGACAACGTGAATAGTGGCTTCGATATTGAGGTTGTTGGCGTGAGGTTCTTGGAAGAAAAAAAAGGAAAACCAAATTTCAGTTGGAGGTTTCCAAGTCTGGCCGTGTCTCAAAAAAAAGAGATAACGTAAGAAATTTGGAAGGTTTGGATCAGTTAAAAAAAGAGAGGAGGAATTATAGCAGATCAGTTGTCTTTTTGGGACGTTGCCAACAAGGAAAGATAGAAGAGAAAATTGAGAGAGATTTTTAAAGATTCTGCCATAGTTGCTGCGATTTTTAATGCTGTTGGGTTGCTTGGAAGGGCAAGTTCGGTCCTGTTGAAAAGGCAAGTCTGATAAAAAAATGGATTAATTCAACGAGATATTAGAGAGAGTAGTAGGGAAGAAAAAAAAGGAAGTGCAGGGGGATTTGTTGCCTTGGAGTTGAGGATCATGTTGGAGATAAAAAAAGGAAGGATTGCAAGTTGGCTGATTCGGTTTGGATTCCCAAGAAAGGTGTACGTGCAGTTTAGATTTGTTTTTCTTTTGGAGAATCCTAGTGGACACGTTTGGACTTTGGAGAGAGAGAAAAAATTAGTGGTGCTTTGTTGTGATATAAACAGTACGCACTAATAACTTTGGAGTGGTGAAAAAAGTGGAAGGAGGCTTGTACCAAAGTGTGATGTTGGCAACATCTTGTGAATTCGTCTGTGTCTTAGGCTCGCGTCTCTAGCACGGTCTAGCCTAGGGCCAGCACTCGACCACTTTGAGCGAATTTTCAGCTTGCATTAATTAACATGGTTGTAGCATTTTTTACCACATATATCAAGCCAACCCAGCTCCACATATTTCTACACCGTGTATACATACGTTCACCTGGCAATCGCTTTACCCAACTTTTGGAGTTATTTGACACTGCTGGTTGCCGGTCACCACCTACTGCATGGTAAGAACTTGTAAGACTTTGATTTGCTGTACTGTGAGCGCTTTACCATCACATCCCAGTAGTTCATAGGAACATTATTTTTGGATTTTGTTTCTTGTTTCTACTAATCATGACAGGATCCAGAGTCGGTTCATGGGTTTTGTCGATCGTGGGAGACGTGCCACCACCTATGCAAGTATCACAACCGTCACGAGAGGTGCACAAACATCCAGATGCCCATGATCAGGTTAATGTTTCTATACCACCATTTAATGGCCGTTTTAGACCTGCTTTATATATTGAATGGGAGTTCGGCATAAATAATATATTTGCTTCCCATAATTTTGATGAACGTAAAAAAGTTAAGGTTGCGGTTGGTTCTTTCACTGGTTATGCTTTAGTTTGGTGGAGTGAATATTGTCGGTTACACCCTAATGATATACCTTCTACTTGGGATGATTTGAAACTTGCCATGCGACATACATTCGTTTCCGCTTATTATACTCGTGACATGATTAAAAAGTTGCAACATTTAAAACAAGGTAGTGACACCGTAACAAAATATTATGATGCTTTACAAACTACCTTGTTGCATTCCTCTTTAGAAGAAAGTGAAGAAGATTTTATGGATAGATTTTGGGGAGGTTTAAACCGTGATATTCAGGAGATACTAATTCATGAAGAGTGTTATCCTATGGATCGTTTGTTTCATCTTGCTTGTAAAGCTGAACAGGAAATAAAATGACGTGTTGCCCTCAAAGAGAACAAGCACAAGGTGCACATTCTAAGAGATGATGATACGGTTGTTCCTTCAACTACTAGGCGTGCTATGACAACCACATCCGTTGTTGCATCACCTCCACCATGTGACACAGCACCATCGATAGTGCCTACATCTGAGTTGATCATAAGAGGTAATGACAAAGGTACTGATCTCCCACCTCCACATGAGTATGATGAATGCCTTGTCAATTTTAATGAACCATACGATGAGCTACCCACTACTATGATCACACCAGCTATTTTAGAAGACTATGTTCATGATTTGACTTTGTCATGTGATCAAACAATTTTAAGTGAACCCATTGAATTAACTATTGATGCGAAAGAACCATGTGAATCCAGGAATAAATCAGATTTGGATCAAATATGTTTGAAAATAGTTGTGCCAATGTTTAATCATTTTGATATGACCTCTAATCTTGATGATGGTTCATCAAGGTTGGGATGGTTTAATGATGAGCATTGCCAATCTTTTGGTACGAGTAAGAGCTTCACTTATATGTGCAAACTGAGTTGCAATATTTTTATACATTTGACTTCTTCTGATAATATATTGGTTTTATATTTCACGACTTTAGAAGGGTGCTCTTGTATAACTGTCTCACATGTGCCACAACTGAGATCAGTCAAAATGGATGACATATACATATACAACGTGTACACCTTGTCTCTTTTTTAGCCACATTTCAGGTTAAGCAACGCCGAGGATGGCTTTGTTTTCAAGAAGGGGAGGATGATGAGGACATGGCTACCACAGTTACATCCATATCCCCTGCTGTTTTACCTCTTAGAACAATTGCTAGAGATCGCATATGCCAGTTAAATTACCAGGTACTTTCGTTTCTTGGTAATGTTTCTAGTGTTCATGAGAATATGATGCTGCCTAACTTAGATACATTTGTGTCGCTTGCAATTGAAGGGCCTAGCACACACAAGAAGGATGGACATTGGAGCATGAGCAAGTACGGAGATGAAGGTGCGTGCGAAGAGAACAAGAACGAAGGTTCTAGTGGAGATTTTCGGACTTTGAAGCCACCATGATGACATACGAGAAGATGGAAAAAATATACAAGATGGACTTTCATAAATTTTGTCCATAGCTTATTATTGGTGTTGCGCCACCTTATTTTGGGCCAGGCCCAAGTAATCTATTTTTTAGAGTCTGTTTTGTAGGGGAAACGACTTAGGAGGTGTTTTAGTCCCACCTTGCCAAGGGTGGACGAAATCCCCTCTCTTTTCCCTATAAATATAGCCCTTAAGGCATCGCTTAGACTTGGGTTTTGTTTAGATTAAAAGTTCGCCATAGCTGCAACTTCGCATACTTCGTTTGTGTTCAACGACCAGACAAAGGCGTCACAGAACCCCACCTTGATCAATAAAGCTTTCATCTTATATTCGCAATATCCAGATTGCAATCTCAGTTTCTTGCTTGTTCTTCGTTTGCTCGCAGGAAACAGACCCTCGTGGTCAGGTTGATCGTGCTCTGGCGTGGTCAATAACCTCTCGGAGTTGGTTTAGCGATTGCTAAGGCGCGACGTCCTCGCACGTTCGTAGTCGGATCGTCAAAGTCGACTGCCACCAAAGCGATATCCATCATCTCATCGAAAGACGGGACACCTTTGCCTCTATCATATAAGCTTAAATAGTCTTGATCGCGAGGGTGCGAGATTGCTGAGTCCCTGTGGCTCACAGATTACTATTACACCAGATGCAGGGCCTGATGATTCCGCTCCAGGTAGCGCGCTTGAGCTCAAGTGGGAGTTCGACGAGGACTCTCAATGATACTACGTGTCTTTCCCTGATGATCAGTAGTGGTGCCCAGTTGAGGGTGATCGGGACCGTGTCGCATGTTGAGTTATCTTGTATTTTGGCGCCGTAGTCGGGCCATGAGTGTTTGGATGATGTAATGTTATTTATGTACTTGATTGACGTGGCGAGTGTAAGCCAACTATGTTATCTTCCCTTTTATTATCTATATATTACATGGGATGTTGTGAAGATTGCCTAACTTGCGACATATGCCTTCAATGCGATTATGCCTCTAAGTCGTGCCTCGACACATTGGAGATATAGTCGCATCGAGGATGTTACAGGTGGCTTATATAGAGCGTGCCAGGACCCCGGCCAGCCCATGTTACAAAGGGTTCAATGTACATTAAGGTAGGGCGTTATTGGTAACGCTAGTAATAAAGTGCTATGATGACCATAAAAGCTACTTAATGACCGACCATTAGCGTGCGGAGTGACTTCAGGTCCCCTGGCCGTCTAGTGGTTGGATCTTGGTCGAGTGATTGCTTCTTTGTCGAGCGTCTTCGAGTCTGTCGAGTGGAACACCTCCAAGTCGATTGAAAGGTGGTTTCTTCTAGAGATGTCCTTGGGTAGGGCAGTTAGGACAGGTCCATGACCCTACCCTAGGTACATAGCTTCATCATCGTCTATTACCTTTTGGAGAGTGGTGTCTCCTAGATTATGGTGTCACTTGGGAGCCTCCTCAAGATTGTGGAGTTGAACCAAGAAGTTTGTACGGGCAAGGAGATCGCCTACTTCGTGAAGATCTACCCTAGTGAGGCAAGTCCTTTGTGGGTGATGGCCATGGTGGGATAGACAAGGTTGCTTCTTTGTGGACTCTTCATGGATGGAGTCCTCCGTGGACTCGCGCAACCGTTACCCTTCATGGGTTGAAGTCTCCATCAACGTGGATGTACGATAGCACCACCTATCGGAACCACGCCAAAAATCTCCGTGTCTCCAATTGCGTTTGCACACTCCAATCCCATCCCTTTACTTTCTTGCAAATTGCATGCTTTACTTTCCGCTGCTCATATACACTTGCCATGCTTGCTTGAGTGTATTGTGGATGTTTAAACTTGTGCTAAAACTATACCTTAACTTGAAGAAAATAAAAACTGCAACTTTTCTTTGTTAGGAGTCTATTCACCCCCCTCTAGACACCTCTTCTCGATCCTTCCACACCCACCTCACTTCAGTTCGCTCCACTCGGACCCCCCAAATTCCTCACCTCACTCCTACAGAAAAGCCCAGCTCCCCTTCTTCCTCACTACTACAGAAAAAACACCAACTCCCCTTCTTCTTCACTCGCACTACAACTAGGCTCGTCATTTGTTACTCTGCTCAAATCCGTGAGCGCGACGTGACGCCTTTGAGGAAAATGGAGTCGGCTGACCCCAGCGCTAAGAAGATGAGGCTCCCGCCAGCGGCGATGCCTATTGTAGATACCGCACTTGGCAGCGCGGGGAGAAGCGGCGACCCCACCCCCACCGGATCCCAGGAAACCGTAGAATCTCGGGTGGACCACATCAGCGATCTCTCGGACGCCATCCTTGGGGAGATCATCTCGCTTATCCCCACGAAGGATTGCTGCCGCACCCAAGTCCTCTCAATTCGGTGGCGCCCTCTATGGCGTGTTGTGCCCCTTAATCTCGACTGTCGTCCGCTATCTCTCTTCAATGGTTTTGAAATCCTCAGAGCCATCATCTCCTCCCATGAGGGCTCCGTTCAAAGCCTCTGCATCCTGTCATGCTACCTGAGAAACCATACCATGCCCTGGACGGTGGACGCCTGGCTGAAATCCCCTGAATTCACAAAACTACAGCTGCTTGAGTTCTACTATTCCCCTGGAAATCACCTACCAGATACCAAATGCCATGTACTTGTGCCCTCAGCACCGATGTCCATCTCGCGGTTTTCCTCCTCTCTCCACACTGCCACCTTTGCGTTGTGCTTCCTACCAGACAATCTGGTACTAAACCTTCAACTCCCATTTCTCAAGAAACTTTCACTTGTGTGGGTTCATATACAGGAGGCCTCAATCCACAACGTCATCCACTCCCGTTGCCCTGCCCTCGAATGCTTGGTGCTTGTTTTCATAGTTAGAATTGGTTTTCTCCAAATAAAGTCGCCTAACCTTGTAGGAATTGGAATTTCTTTTGACGGAAGGCAGCTCATCATCCAAGACGCCCCTTCACTTCAAAGGTTGATCCTTGATTCTAGTTATTCACCATCGCAAATAACCATCCTCTCTGCGCCTAAACTAGAGACCTTGGGTGTAATACATGATCTCTGTGCTCATTTCAATATGGTGTTTGGCTCCACAGTTGTTCAGGTACTTTATATTATCATCTACACTTGTAACCATAAGCTGCATTTTAAATTTCTGCGCATAAGTTATATATCATCTCAGAGTACACATTTTGTACTAATATTATGTTCTATGCTCAATGAATGTTTCTCCATAGATAGCCTATCAATGATGTTGGATTCTGTCAAGATCTTATATATCCAAATGAATAGTTTTGATCTGAACATGATTATTGGCTTGCTGCAATACTTTCCATGTCTAGAGAAGTTGTATATAAAGGTGATAATTTCACGCACATTGGAAGCCTGCATATTGTGTACTAGAATTAACCGTTCAGCTGTTGCTCTTTCGACACTCTTTTTTGGACCTTAACTATTTTCAATCTTCATGTCTATTTAGGCAATATGATGGGGTAAGAAAGTTATAACCAATCCGTGGATTCGTAAGCACCGGGATTTTCTCACTTCTCATGACATTCGACTGAAGACAATAACGCTAGAATGATACGTAGCCAACCATCCAACACTAGATTTGTCACATTCTTCCTGCTGAATGAGAGGTTAGTATTGTCCATCAAGCTTAAGTCTATCAGCAGCATGGTTTTGACGGATGGGTATGTCAAAGAGCAAAAAAAGGAGTTTCGGGTGGGCAAAAGAGCTTCTGAACGTGTTGGGCTTCTATTTACAACATATTGTGGTCATAATCCAGTAAATTTTACGACCCAGGATGTTCATTCTATGGACCTGACCAATCCATTTGACTGTGACTGCCAAAAATATTGCTGGAGTTAGATGTTGTTGCCCTTTTCAACCTGGGTTTTGTCTAAACCTGATGAACAATTAACCCTCGTGCTTTTGTACAGTTTGTAAGCTGGGGTTAGATGTTCTTGCCCTTTTCAACTCGGCCGTGACTATCATATTTTCTTTGAAACAAGGTAAATGGATTTCCATTCATTTAATTTAGAGTGAACTATTGTAACAAATCCCAACCAAGGGAAATAACATCACTCTCACCGGCTGCTTGACTCACTGTGCATTACAGAAGCCAAGTAATTAGGCCCCACCAGCACCCACAAACTTATTTCGAACTAGCACACCAAATGGGATGTAAATTTTCATAGGAAAGGCTGCATCACCGTGACAGATTTGGATTCTGACATTTGGGACCCACGAGGAAATAGCCTATCCAAGGTGGTGTCGACTTACTAGCTAGTCAACAAACGATTCTACCTACCAGCCGTTGGATTAACATCCAACATCTGTCGTATATCTTCTATCTCTTGTCTTCTTCCTCCAGCCGCACAAACCAAACCACCCCATTGGCTCTGCCTGCTCCCGCCTCCCAGGGCTGGCTGTGCCTCCGCCGCCCTACCGTACCCTCCAATGTTGGCCAGTCCCTCCCTCTATTCCCCCACACGTCCTGCTGTTCTCCAGTGACGTCAGCCCCAACACGCACGATCAACCGAACCAGTCAACCCTCGTACTCCCCTCCGCTTGCGACTGCATCAACACATCTTCCACAGCTCGTGTTTGTTCTGTCCAAGTCCTCGCTGTCGTCCTCCGCCTTGGTTCGCTCACCGTGTGTGGTGCGCCGCCCTCTTGCATTGTCAGCGTCGTCAACAACCGAGAGGAATAAGGAGATGACTGTACGTGGAGAGGATGAGAGTAGGGACCCACCAGCATCATGGCAGTACGCAAGCAAGTGACTCATTATTACAAGCCCAAAAAATGGTTCCTCCTAATGGTTGGACATCTGGGGATCACGCCATTGTCAACATAGTCAATAAAGGAGAGAATTACACAATGAGCGGCTGACACCAGGGACTCAGTAGGTCGCGCAGTTGTTATTTACTTTTTTTTAGAACCAAGCAGTTGTTATTTATACTAGTTTTAGCGATAGATCAGGGTAACAACGGGGTTGTGTGGGGGATGTGGCTCGTCTAGCCAGGGTTTTATTTATGTTTACCACATCATGAGCCCAGTTGTGTTTTTTTTCTTGCTAAAAATGGCTAGCCTAGTTATATTTTTTTTAAAGAAATAGCCAAACGAGGCCTACTTGCTTTATCAGCCCTGCTGGGCTGCAAATCTTTCAAGACGAGGAGAGTTTCATTCGGCTTGCCCAGAAGTGGGATGTACATTTTTAAAACACATCAAACCGGGAATTAGTTTCAATTTTTTTTCATTACAAGATTTTAAATTCCATTGATTTTTATGCATGGACAATTATTTGGATTTTATATTTATATAAATTATTTTTCAAAATAGTTTGAATGTGACTCGATATTTCAGGATTAAAAACACTGGACCGCACCGAAATATGCAAAATATTGTATAATTTTTAACCGTGGCCACAATATGGGATGTAATGCTAACAAAAAGAAGGTGGGCTCCAAAAAAATTCTTAAAGATTAGCAAATGGGTTGTAAATTATTAGAAATAATGGCAAATGGGTCGTATGCTGTTTTCCACAGATTTGAGGCTGACTTGTGCGCCTACTACAGGTTGACGCATATGCTTTCCTAAAAAAAAGGTTGACGCACACGCAACACCGTGTCAACTTAGTCAACACGCGAGAGTAGTGACTGTTGGATGTCCATCCAACGGCCGTCGTGCTTCTTCAATCTCTGCTCTTCTTGCTCCAGCCGCTCAAACAAGCACCGGCGGGACTGCCTGCTCCCTCCTCCCGCGGCTGGCTATGCTACCGCGTAGGCCTCACCGCCCCACCATACTCCCATTGCTGGCCTAGCCATCCCTCTACTCACCCACACCTGCTGTTATTCTCCGGCGACGGCAGACGAACCAGTAAACCCTCGTACTCCCCTCTGCATGGGAAATAACTACCGACTCTTCCCTGGCTCTGTGTCGTTCCCATCCTAGGCCTCGCCGTCGTCCACCACCCTGGTGCTCTCGGCGCGGAGTGGTCAATGTGGTCAAAGAACGACATCCATCGGAAGTGGACTATATGTGGAGAGGCTGATAGCTAGGTCCACGGTCACACGCAAGGAAATGCTTCCTCATTACGCAGAAAATAATGATCCTCCACCTGAAAGCTAGGACCCATCGGAAGGGCCTCTATATTTCATGAAAAAACGTTCCCCACGCTGACAGGTCGGACCCACCAGCTATATATTTGCACGCAAGGAAGTGTCTGCTTATTACGCACAAAAAAAGAATACCCCCTACTAGCTGGGACCCACCATAGTGGGAGGCTGACTTGTGGGCCTACTAAGTTGACAGGGATGGAGGGCTTTGTCAACTTAGTCAATATGAACGATTCTAGCTCCAGTGACCGTATGATGTCCATCCAATGGCCGTAGTGCTTCTTCAACCTCTGGTCTTCTTGCTCCAGCCGCCCAAACCAGCGTCGGTCGTGCCGTGTGCTCCTGCCTCCCGTGGCCAGATGTGATGCCACAGAGGCCTCACTGCCCCCAACTACTCCCACCGCTGGCCAGACCATCCACTCACCCAGCCCCCCTGTTATTCTGCGGCGACGGCAGCCTCACACCGGAGCCGAACCAGTGAACCCTCATACTTCTCTCCGCGTGGGCTTCCACTGCCGCGTCCTCCCTGGCTCCGCGTCGTCCGGTTCCTAGGCCTCGCCGTCGTCCACCGCCTTGGTGTTGTCGGCGCGGCGTGGTCAACATGGTCAATAAATGACTTCCATCGGAAGAGTACTGTACGTGGAGAGGCTGACAGCTGGGTCCATGGCCGCAGCAAGGAAGTGCCTCCTTATTACACATAAAACAATGATTCCTCCACGTGACAACAAGGACCCACCGTACGGGCCACCATATTTCGTGAAAAAAACGTTTCCTCTTGACTGTTGGGACCCACCAGCTACATCTTCGCACGAAAGGAAGTGCCTGACAGTCGGGACCCACCTGGTTGAAGCGTACGTGGCGTTGTCATTCTGGTCATGAATGTGTACGTACATACTGGTCGATCGGTCTGTCTGCAGGCTGCAGCGATGAACTGTGACCATGTAAGGAAGGGCATGTGTCATAGTAGAGGCGTGCATGTATCGTAGTAGAGGCGCACACGTAGCATGTACACGTACATACAGGTAGGGTGCAAGAAAGTAAATACGGTCACATATGTACATATGGGCAGGGTCTCAAACGCCTACTCACGCATATGTACTGATAGAGGCACAGGTGTCCCGTATTTTGATGAGATGGTGGCTATCGTTTTGGAGGAAGTCCACTTTGACGATCGGACTACGAACGTGTGAGGACGTCGCACCTTAGCAATCGCTAAACCAGCTTCGAGAGGTTATTGACCACGTCGGAGCACGATCAACCTGAGCACGAAGGTCTTTCCTGTACGCAAATGAAGAACAAGCAAGAAACTAATATTGCAATATGGATATTGCGAATATAAGAGGAAAGCTTTATTGATCAAAGGTAGGGTTCTGTGACGCCTTTGTCTGGTCGTTGAACACAAGCGAAGTACGCGAAGTTGCAGCTATGGCGAACTTTAATCTAAACAAAACCCAAAGTCTAAACGATGCCCTAAGGGCTGTATATATGGAGGAGAGAGAGGGGAATTTCGTTGCCCTTGGAAGAGGGGTCCAAAACCAACCCTAACTCTTGTTTCCCCACACATAGGGACTCTAAAAACAGCCTATAATCAAGTATTTCGAAATTACATGGGCTTGGCCCAAAAATAAGGTGATGCAGCACCTAGGATAGCCTCTGGACGAAATTTATGAAGTGGCATCTTGTATATTTCATCCAACGCTTCATGCACTCATTGTGGTGGCTTCAAAGTCCTGGAACCATCACCTGTAACTCCGTTCTTGTTCCCCTTGCGCACGCCATCATCTCCATGCTTGAACTTGCTCCAAGGTTCATCTTTCTTGTCCAAGCTAGGATCTTCATTTGTAAGCACAACAAATGTATCCAATTTAGGCAGCATCATATTCTCATGAACATTAGAATTGTTACCAAGAAACGAAAGTACCTGGTAATTTAATTGGCATGCGTGAGCTCTAGTAATTGGCCCAGTATGTATGGCAGCAGGGACTATGGGTGTAACAATGGTATTGATGTCCGCATCATCCTCCCCTTCTTGAAATGAAGTTGTCCTCGATGGAAGCTCATCTTCCTCACCCAAATAAGGCTTCAAATATGCAATGTTAAAAGTGGGACTATCCCCAAAATCTGCAGGCAGCTCAAGTTTATATGCATTATCATTTATTTTCTCTAACACCTTAAAAGGACCATCAGCACATGGCATTAGCTTTGATTTGTGCAAATTAGGAAATCTATCCTTACGCAAATGTAACCAAACAGGATCTCCAGGTGCAAACACAACATGTTTTCTACCCTTATCTCCAGCAAGCTTATATTTAGCATTCATACGCTCAATGTTTTCCTTAGTTATCTCATGCATTTTTAAAATCAATTCAGCACATTCTTTAGCATCAAAATTAACCTCTCCGAAGATGGAAGAGGCAACAAATCAATAGGTGCACGTGGTAGGAAACCATACACAATTTCAAAAGGGCACATCTTAGTAGTAGAATGCAATGAACGATTATAAGCAAATTCAATATGAGGCAAGCATTCTTCCCACATTTTCTTATTATTCTTCAAAATAGCCCTAAGCATAGTAGACAATGTTCTATTGACTACTTCAGTTTTTCCATCAGTTTGGGGATGACAAGTAGTACTAAAAAGCAGCTTAGTCCCCAATTTAGCCCATAAACATCTCCAAAAGTGGCTAAGAAATTTAGTATAATGATCTGAAACAATAGTATTTGGCACACCATGCAAGCGAATAATTTCATGAAAGAACAAATCAACAACATTAACAGCATCATCGCTTTTATGACATGGTATAAAGTGTGCCATTTTTGAGAATCTATCCACGACAACAAATATGCTATCCCTCCCCTTCTTTGTTCGAGGTAAACTTAAAACAAAGTCCATAGATATGTCCTCCCAAGGAACACTAGGTACAGGCAAAGGCATATATAAACCATAAGGATTAAGTCGTGACTTAGATATTTGACATTTAGTGCAGTGAGCAACACAACGCTCAACATCCCATCGCATCTTTGGCCAAAATAAATGTGTAGCAAGTATGTCCTCCGTCTTCTTCATGCCAAAGTGTCCCATTAATCCTCCTCCATGTGCCTCCTGCAACAACAAAAGATGAACGAAGCTAGCTGGAATGCATAGCTTGTTAGCATGGAACACAAATCCATCATTAATGACAAACTTGTTCCATGTTCTTCCTTCTTTACAATTCTGCATTACATCTTTAAAATCAGCATCATGCACATATTAATCTTTGATGGTTTCCAAACCAAATATTTTGAAGTCAAGTTGTGAAAGCATAGTATAGCGACGAGACAATGCATCAGCAATAACATTTTCTTTACCCTTCTTGTGTTTAATGACATAAGGGAAAGTCTCAATGAATCCAACCCATTTAGCATGTCTATGATTCAGTTTAGCTTGACTTTTAATATGTTTCAACGATTCATGATTAGAATGTATAACCAATTCTTTGGGCCATAAATAATGTTGCCATGTTTCTAAAGTCCGAACAAGAGCATATAATTCTTTATCATAAGTAGAATAATTCAGACTAGGCCCACTCAATTTTTCAGAAAAGTTTGCAACAGGTTTGCCATCTTGTAATAACACACCTCCTAATCCAATTCCACTAGCATCACATTCAAGCTCAAAAGTCTTATTAAAATCAGGAAGTTGGAGTAAAGGAGCATGTGTCAACTTATCTTTCAATACCGTGAAGGCTTCTTCCTGTACGGTACCCCAGACAAAAGGTACATCCTTCTTTGTAAGCTCATTGAGAGGTGCAGCAATGGTGCTGAAATCTCTCACATGCCTATAGAATCCCGCGAAGCCAAGAAAAATCCTCACTTGTGTGACCGTTTTGGGTTGCCGCCAACTCTCAATAGCTCCAATCTTGGCTTTATCAACTTCAATTCCCTGTGGAGTAACAACATAGCCAATAAAAGATACTCGATCGGTGCAGAAGGTGCACTTCCCAAGGTTACCAAACAAACATGCATCATGTAGAGCAATAAAAACAGCACGTAAATGTTCCAAATGTTCCTCCAAAGATTTGCTATAAATCAATATGTCATCAAAGTAAACTACCACAAATCGTCCAATGAAAGCATGTAAAACTTTGTTCATTAATCTCATGAAAGTACTAGGTGCATTAGTTAACCCAAAAGGCATGACTAATCACTCATATAATCCAAAGTTAGTTTTAAATGTTGTTTCACATTCATCTCCCAATTTCATACGAATTTGATGGTATCCACTAAGCAAATCAACTTTGGAGAATATTGTAGAGCCACTCAATTCATCAAGCATATCATCTAGCCTAGGAATAGGATGACGATAAAGAATAGTAATATTATTATTGCCTCTACAATCAACGCACACACTTGACGTACCATCCTTTTTCGGCACTAAAATGATAGGAACAACACAAAGACTAAGGGATTCGCGTATATAACATTTGTCGAGCAGCTCCTGTACTTGACACATAATCTCCTTCATCTCCTCTGGATTGGTACGGTACGGCGCACAGTTGGGTAATGATGCACCGAGAGTTAAGTCAATTTGATGCTCAATCCCTCGAATAGGTGGTAATCCCGGTGGCACGTTTTGTGGAAAGACATCAGCGAACTCCTGCAAAATGTTAGTGACAACAGGAGGCAAAGAGGAAGGCATGTCCTCAAATGAAAATAATGCCTCTTTGCACACAAAATCATAGCAAACAGATTTGCTAAAATCTAGATCATTGATATCAGATTTGGTGGCAAGTAAACATGCACTTTTCAATTTAATTTCAGAAGCAACACTAGATGGTTTATTATTAGGCTTCATTTGTTGCTCAAATTCTTTTGCCACAATCTGATATTCACTCTTATTTTACTCCTGTTTTGCTTTATTAGCCCTATTAATATCATCTTTCAAAATGGAATCAGGAGTCATAGGAAGCAAAGTAATATTTTTGTCCTTATGAACAAGAGTATACTGATTAGTTCTACAATGGTGTACAGATTTTTTATCAAATTTCCATGGTCAACCAAGTAATAAGGAACATGCTTGCATAGGTACCACATCACAATCAACATAATCAGCATATGTAGAAATACTAAAATGCACACGAATGGTACATGTTACCTTAACGTTGCCGCTGTTGTTGAACCATTGGATGTAGTAAGGATGTGGATGCGGTCTTGTGGTGAGAGAGAGATTCTCCACCATCTCCATGCTAGCCAAGTTGTTGTAGCTCCCTCCATATATGATGATGCAAGCAGAACGTTCCTTCAAAACTCCCTTTGTACGGAACAAATTATGCCTCTGATTTTTCTCAACTTGTGTAACCTGCACACTCAAAACACGTTGAGCAACTAAACATTCATACATGTCAGCATCTTCAGCAGCCATGTATTGCGTCTCATGATCAGAATCATCTCCACCGTGTTCTTCATGTGTAATAATAGCCAAAGTCTCCTCATCATAGTCACTAGAGGACTCATACCCACCATCCTTAGTAGCAATCATCACACACTGAGATTTGCATTCTCTGGAAAAATGTCATCTTCCCTTACAACGGTGACAAATAAGTCACTTGTGTGCCCTGTTGATGCCATGGAAGAAGAAGAGCTCTGCGCAGGCCCGACAGGTGTGCTCTTGGCAGATAGTGGTGGTTGTGCCTGCTTTCTTGTATCATGGCTGGAGGTGGCACCTGATGGAGATGCTGGTGTAGTGGAAGTATAGGATGCATGTGGTGTCCACGATGAAGATCGACCTGCAGAAAAGTTAGTTCGCGCCAATGCCTGTCGATCCTGCACTTCACGTTCAGCTTACAAGCAAGATGGAATAAATGAGTGATATTATTATACTCCTTATACTCTAGAATGATCCGAATCTCTCAATTTAATCCACCCACAAAACGTGCAAGCATAGCTTCATTCTCCTCAACAATACCACATCTAATTAAGCCAGTTTGTAATTCCTGATAATATTCTTCTGCAGAATTTTTTCCTTGTCTTAAACGCTGCAATTTTTGAATTAATTCACGTTGATAATATGGTGGAACCGAATGAGTACACATAGCAGTTTTCAAAGTAGCCCAAGTAGCTGGAATAGGATATAATCTACAATGTTCAGACCACCAAACACATGCAAAGCTAGTGAAAGCACAAACAGTAGCAGGAACACGTCTCTCCTCAGGATATTGTAAACATGTAAATCGTTGTTCACTTTATAACTCCCAAGTAAGATATATATCAGGAACATATCTACCCTCAAATGGTGGAATATTCAATTTCAGTTTAGGGAGATGGTCATGATCTCGTACCTGAGGGGGAGCCCTACCATTGCCATTATTTTCATGTGGATGACCTGGTGGTTGTGGTGCTGGTGGTTGCACGTAGTTCTGATTTTAACCAACCTCATCCTCGTAATCGCCCGCATAATGATGCTCCTCCGCATTAGCAGCAGGAGCCAGAGAAGTATCAACAGCAGCACCAACAGTTTGGCCAGGCACAAGAGGGACATAGCTCGCTCGGCGGATGCTGTTTCGCGATGTGGAGGTAGTCATTGTAGTTGTTGTTGTTGTTGTTGTTGTTGTTGTTGTTGTTGTTGTTGTTGTTGTTGTTGTAGAGGTGCGTTAGGTGCAGCCGGTGGTGGTGGTGGAAGACACGCTAGCAATTCATTAAACCTGTTATTGAGCTTTGTTTCGAACGTATTCTCCATGCCATCTATCTTCTCCATGGCCTTTTCTAATCTGTTTAGCACATCTTGCACATGTCCACTCATCATTTGCAGAAATTTATCATGCAACTCCGTATTCGTCATGTTCTCCCAGTCAGTCTCGTCGGCTTGTGATCTTGCCATGGTTAGCAGCAATAGAAACACACAAGAATATGATCCTACAGACTACTAACAAGAGGTGGTGGTGGGTGTCACAAATCTATCAAGCAAATCTCAAATTCTTACCAGTTCTTACCCAGCAGTAGGCGGTGATCGGCAGCCGTCATTGTCAAAACTCTCAAAGCTTGGATAGAGCGATTACCAGGAAGAGTAAAACACACGACGTAGATGTATGTGGAGCTGGGAAGGCTTATAATATGGTAGCAAAAAGGCTCGGCAATAATCAATTTAGAGATGCAAAGTTGAATAAACGCTCAACGATGGTACTGTGCTGGTCCTAGGCTAGACCGGGCTAGAGACGCGAGCCTATAACAGTAACAAAATCACTCTAAATTTTTTTCTTTTTTCTTTTTTTGCACTTTTTTCCTCTCTTTTTTGCTCTGCAACAATTTTTTTTGAAAAAGTCTACAAATGGTCTAAAAACTGCCTAGCCAAAATTTTCCAGACTTAGTTGTTTTTAGTTGGAACTATTTTTCTACTGCGGGTAGCATGGAATCTCGGGAGTCCTACTCTGACACGACTCGAAGTATCGCGTGATCTGGAACTCGAAAACAAAGTGAAAAATACTAGACTCGGACTAGGACTGGTGGCGGATATGAATCTGGTGGAACTCGGATTGGTGGCGGCGATGAATCTGGTGGAACTCGGACTGGTGGCGGATATATGTTGCAGGTGGACTAGGATTGGCGTGATGGGGGCGGATATGTGGTGGCGTATATGGACTCGGATTGGCGGTGAATATTTCGTGGTGGTATATGGCAGCGGCGATGAAGTTGGTGCGGTGGTGGTATACGACAGCAACGATCATGATGATGCGGTGGTGATATATGGCAGCGGTGACGTGACAACCTGTGAATAGAACTCGAAACTCTAAAGGATTAGACGCTAAGACCAGTAACTTGACATGACGATGCAACCGCAAATTCAACAAAGCAAATGCATAAAAGATTATGCAAAGGCTCAGATGGGTTCGGATAGGATGAACTAACCCTAATTCTTTTTGGCTTTTTCATGGACTGTAGGTATGAAGAACAAACTCGATCTAAACTACAAAAAACTGTAAAATCTCACCGAGCAACCTAGAAATCTGATACCACTTGATAGAGGCAAAGGTGTCCCATCTTTCAATGAGATGGTGCCTATCGTATTGGAGGAAGTCGACTTTGACGATCCGACTACGGACGTGAGAGGACGTCGCGCCTTAGCAATCGCAAAACCAACTCCGAGAGGTTATTGACCACACCGGAGCATGATCAACCTGACCATGAAGGTCTGTTTCCTGCAGGCAAACAAAGAACAAGCAAGAAACTGAGATTGAAATCTAGATATTGCGAATATAAGAGGAAAGCTTTATTGATCAAAGGTTTGGTTTTGTGGCGCCTTTGTCTTGTCGTTGAACACAAAAGAAGTATGCGAGGTTGTAGCTATGGCGAACTTTAATCTAAACAAACCCAAAGTCTAAACGATGCCCTAGGGGCTATATATATGGAGGAGAGGGGGGTGGGGATTTCGTGGCCCTTGGAGGAGGGGTCCAAAACCAAACCTAACTCTTGCTTCCCCACACATACGGACTCTAAAAACAGCCTATAATCAAGTATTTCGAAATTACATGGGCATGTCCCAAAAATAAGGTGACACAGCACCTAGGATAGCCTCTAGACAAAATTTATGAAGTGGCATATTGTATATTTCGTCCAAGGCTTCATGCACTCATTGTGGTGGTTTCAAAGTCCTGGAATCATCACTTGTAACTTTGTTCTTGTTCCCCTTGCGCACGCCATCATCTCCACGCTTGAACTTGCTCCAAGGTTCATCTTTCTTGTCCAAGCTAGGCTCTTCATTTGTAAGCAAAACAAATGTATCCAATTTAGGCAGCATCATATTCTTTTGAACATTAGAATTGTTACCAAGAAACGAAAGTACCTGGTAATTTAATTGGCGGGCGCGAGCTCTAGTAATTGGTCCAGTATGTATAGCACTAGGGACTATGGGTGTAACGATGGTATTGATGTCCTCATCATGTATGGCTAGGTCTCGTGTACATGGCTGGGTCGGAACAGAGAAACTGCGTCGTCATGTTCATCGGGAGGCAACGGAATGCGTCGTGTTCATCGGGAGGCAATGGAATACGTCTTGTTCATCGGGAGCCAACCTGCTTGGACGGAATAGCCGATCAAAACAAGGCCTGGTGTACCACGGAACGGAGGAAATGGCCTTGTGTTCGACCGGCCATGGTCGAAACGAGATCCTATTCATTGGGAGGGGTCTGGCGTACCGCAGAATGGAGGAAACAGACTTCTCTTGGACCTTCTATGGTCGAAACGGAGTCCTGTTGATCGGGAGGGGTGTGGCGTACCACAAAACAGAGGAAACAAACTTGTGTTCGAGCGCTACGGTCGAAACGGGGGTCCTGTTCATCGGGAGGGGTGTGGCGTACCACAAAACGGGACTCCACGGGATACTGTTCATCTCCACCGTCGACCTCCTCCAGCCTCCACGAGCTATTGTTCATCCACTGTCGACCTCCTCTAGCCTCCACCTGTGAGTGTTCATCCACGGGCTCCTGTTCATCTAGCCTTCACCGCTCCTCCACCGGCTACTGTTCAACCAGCCCTCTCCACGGGGTCCTATTCAACCACCCCTCCACGGGCTATTGTTCATCCTGCCCTCCACCGTCTACTATTCAACCCGCCCTCCAAGGGGTCCTGTTCATCCAGCCCTCCACGGGGTCCTGTTCATCCACCTCCAACCGGCTCGATCGGGGTCCTGTTCATCCAGCGGCAATGGCCTCTACTACCACATGGTCCTATTCATCCAACCCCCACCAGG
>NC_041392.1:364710115-364818395 GCF_002162155.2 Triticum dicoccoides
AACAATGCTCACTGTTCATCAAGGGAAGGAGGCAGCAGGGTTCGATCGGCTTCAGTTAGCAGCAGTAGCGAAGGAATCACTTGGGTTTAGTTAACAGCAAGGGATCAATTGCTCGGGTTCAGTAACGTAGCTAGTGTAATCGCTCGGGTTCAGTTAGAGCGCAATGCCTCGCACACATGCACGTACGTGTACGAGAGAAACGCGAATCACTCGGCCCCCGACCACCCACCATAACCGGGAACTCCCCGATATTGTCCTCGCCCTCACTTCTACCACGGTTTTTTCTGTCATGGACGTCCCAAAGAATGTCATGCAGCTGCGTCTCTGGCCCGCCCAGGACGAAAAGCCCATTTTCCGTCATGATATTTTTTTCATAGAAGTAGGAGCCCACCACATCTATGATGATACTGGGTTTTGTCACAATTATCATCATAGAAGTATCATAAGCATGACAGAATTTTTTTTCGTTCGGCCCAAAATGTCGCGGATGTGTCTTTTTTTGTAGTGATGAGTAGCGCAATTTCTTATCATTAATTTCGTCCTCTCCCAAGATTGGGCAACATGTTCATGATCAAGTTGCTTAAAATTCACAATCTGTTTTCTAAGATAAATAATTTTCGCGGGAGGAAAATACTTGGCAATAAAAGCATCTTTATACTTATCGCAAGAATCAATACTATTTCGTGGCAATGATGAAAACCAAGTTTATCGAGATCTCGTAGTGAGAACAAAAATATTTTCAATTTTTCAATATCACGTCCACATATTTTTGTTCTTTTGCATGTCACACAATTCAAAGAAAGTGTTTAGATGGGACGTGACATCTTCATGAGGACTACCGGAAAATTGTTCTTTCATAACAAGATTTAGCAAAGCCACATTAATATCACAAGACTCTGCACTAGTGCTGGGAGGAGAAATCGGAGTACTAATGAAATCATCATTTTTAGTATTGGAAAAAGGACACGATTTTGTATTTTCTTGAGACATCATGACTACGCAAATGAGATAACAAGCAAACAAGCAAAAGGCAAATGGAAAATATTTTTGTATTTTTGTGAAAATATTTTAGAAGTTGGGGTGATGAAAATGAGAGGCAAATGACAAATAAAGTAAATGCAAGGAGATGAAAGTTTATGCGATGGTACTGGATAGATGTTGATGATGTTTCCCCGACAATGGCGCTAGAAATTATTCTTGGTACTTGTGAGCTGTGTTGTGATTCCCTCGAAGAGGGGAGAATGATGTAGTAAAGTAGAGATAAGTATTTCCCTAAGTTAAGATCAAAGGTTATCAATCCAGTAGGAGAACCATGCAACACCTCGTTAGCAGTACCTACACACAAAATAACAAATCCTTGCACCCAGCGTGAAGAAGGGGTTGTCAATCCCTCGGCGGTTACTTGCAAGATTAAATTGCATGGTGATAGATATATAATTTAAAAAAATTACAACAAGGTATTTTTGATTTCAATACATGATAAAAAGTATACCAGGGGGGCATACTTTTCACTAGAGGCTTCTCTCTTGAAAATAGCATATGGTGGGTAAACAAATTACTGTTCGGCAATCGATAGAAAAGAAAATAATCATGATGATATCCAAGGCAATTATCATGTATATAGTCATCACGCCCGAGACAAGTAGGCCGAAACGATTCTGCATATACTACTATTACTCACATCGACCGCTATCCATCATGCATCTAGAGTATTAAGTTCATGAAGAATGGAGTAATGCCTTAATCAAGATGACATGATATAGAGAAAGTAAACTCCCTCTATAATTTTTTATTGTTCCATGCTGTTATATTATGAATCTTGGATGTTTTATATTCATTTAGTGGAAACTTTATATCATTTTTGGGACTAACCTATTGACATAGTGTCTAGTGCTAGTTGTTGTTTTTTTGTTTTTTTTACTTTGCAGAATATCCATATCAAAAGAAGTCCAAATGCAGTGAAACTTTTTGGAGATTTTTTTCTGCCCGAAAGAGACCCAGGGACCCTGGAGGTATACTAGAGGAGGCCCATGGGGCCCACAAGACACTATGGCGCGCTAGAGGCCCTAGGGGCGCCCTGATGCCTTATGGGGCCTACGTGATCTTTTCCATTGCCTCTAAGCTCTATAAATACTCAGATATTCCAGAAACCCTAGGGGAGTTCACAAAACACAGTTCCATCCGCCACAAGTTCTAGAACCATGAGATCCACTTTAGAGCCCTTCTCCGACACCTCGCCAAAGGGGGAAACGACCACGGAGGGGTTCATCATCCTCATTGGTGCTCCTTTGATGATTTTTGAGTAGTTTACCACAGACCTACGGGTTCATAGGCAGAAGCTAGATGGCTTATTCTATCTTTTTTATCTTCAATACAATGTTCTCCTCGATGTTCTTGGAGATCTATTTCATGTAATGACTTTTTGTGGTGTGTTTGTTGGGATCCGATGAATTGCGAGTTTATGGTCAGTTCTATCTATGAATATTATTTGAGTCTTTTATGAACTCTTTTATGCATGATCTTTATAGCTTGATATTTCTTCTCCAAAACTTTGGTTTGGTTTGGCCAACTAGATTGATTTTTCTTGCAATGGGAAGAGGTGCTTTGTGATGGGTTCGATCTTGCGGTGCTTATTCTCAGTGTGAGAAGGAGTCATGACACGCATGTATATCGTTGCCATTAAGGATAAAAAGATGGGGCCTATCCCTACATGAATAGATCTTGTCTACATCATGTCATCATTCTTATTGCATTACAACGTTTTTCCATGAACTTAATACAATAGATGCATGCTGGATAGCGGTCGATGTGTGGAGTAATAGTAGTAGATGCAGGCAAGAGTCGGTCTACTAATCTTGGACGTGATGCCTATATACATGATCATTACCTTGGATATCGTCATAATTATTTTCTCTTCTATGCTTTGCCCAAAAGTAATTTGTTTACCCACCATATGCTATTTTACCTAGAGAAGCCACTAGTGAAATCTACTGCCGCGGGGTCTATTTCCTATCATATTATTTTTAGATCTATTATAGGAAAACCCAGAAATACATTGCTGCACTTTTTCTTTATTTTTTGTGTTTTTAACAGATCTATTTATCAAATCTCATACAATTTTATCTATCTAAATACTGAGGTGGGATTGACAACCCCTCTTACGTGTTTGATGTAGGGTGGAGCCCTATACGGTCGATCTTTCATGAAAGGAGCGGACCCCACGAAGAACACGAAAAACACGGGGAAGAACGGAGAGAAAGCACAAGGGGAAACACTCAAGAACAAGTCCAATTACACATCCACTAGACAATCAAACAGACAAGATCCACGAGGTACATGAACAACAAAGGGAAAGATACAAGGGAAGGTTCATATCCATGAGGAGGTCTTGATGGTAGAGTTCATCCCAAATCCAAAGGAGATGGGGGCTTGAATCCTACAAGGATCTTCCCACAAGGGGGTCTTGAATCCAAGGTGGATCTTCTCCGAAGAGGGGCCGCAGTCTCTCTCGTGGAGTAGATCCGTAATGGATGAGCAAAGCTCTATCTCTAATGAGCTACTACTTTGCTAACCTTAGTATGGAGCTAGGAGACAAGTATATATAGTCCAAGGGGTAAGTTGGGGGATACATGGGGTGAAACCCCTCTCACTACGCACAGGCAGGGCGGTTGTACCGAATATGTGAGTGGTTGTACCGCTAGGAGCTCAGGTACTGGTTTCTGGGGGTGTACAAGAATGTAGGGAGCTTGTACTCGTGGTAGGACCGGTTGTATCGGTCTAGTCGCAGCTGGGCGGAAACCGGGGCTGTACCGGCCTTGCACCGCTCGAGCACAGAAGTTGGGCCGGTAGTTGGGCTGTAGTCGAGCGGTTATACCGCCCATGTGTCTTCAGCGGCAGTACCGCCTGGTGTGGGCGGTAGTACCGCTCATTCCAGACTGGGCGGGTCCTCTTCTTCCTTCTCTTCCATGCTTCTCTCGCGGATGGTGTAGTTGTACACTTGTGCTCGCACTCCTCCTCCTCGTCCATGGTGTTCCGACAATACCTATGCAAGCACTCGAGAGGAGTGTCAAGTAGTATACCATCCTCGAAGGGGTCAAGTGAACACCCGTAAAGGAGATGATTCACCTTTATGTATGTGAAGTAGATGTCGCACGTGTCGCTTGCCGAACGGACTCTTGACATGGTGATGTCCATAGGATGCTCCGCATCATCCCCTCCTCCTTGGGAAAGATCCGACCTCGGATTGTAATCCAAATCACCATGGGAAAGATATGGCGTCGCCATGTAGGAGTGGTCGATCACCAAGTTCTCATCATCTTGAAGCTCGAAATGGGCACTCTCCAATGTCGCACCAACTTGGGATTACTTCAAAAGGAGCAAAGACAACAAACACTTGGAAAACAAATGTAGTTAGCGTTAGTGCAAAACCAAGAATTCAAGAGGTGATTCACCCAACAAGTGCCGTCGTCATGCAAAGCATATGGTTTGACAAAGGATTGTGACATGGTATGTAAGCATATCAATCGAGCACAAGCAAAGAAAGCATGGGGACAAGCATGTGTATGTGAGGTAGTGATGCAAATATGTGTGACAAGAGAAGAAGCATCTACCTCAAGTTCATAACAAGCATTCACAAATTGTTCAATGAAAGGTCAATGGTAGGCCCCATGTAGGGACCAAACAAGGCAAGCATGTAGCAATCAATGGGACATGGCATATGTGAGGCAATCAAGGCAATCACGTGTGAGGCAATCAAGGCAAGCATGTAGCAATCAATGGGACATGGCATATGTGAAATGATGACATTGTTGCAACCAAACATATGGGAGGAGCAAGTAACCAAGAATTGGATGCAACACACAAGGCATATATATCATGATGCATGGAATGGTGAAAATGACAAGTCAAAGCAAGATCTCTAACAAGTGTGCAATCATGTGGTCCAAGATGAATAATAAGTTTCATGCGGAAAGAAACACAAGTAGTGTGATCCATAATATCCATGCTCATGGTTTGGAGTTTCTCAAAACAGAATGATATCACCTTGAAAGGATGTCCTTGTGCGTCCTTCACAATGCTGAAGTACAAGCAAGTGCGATGTAGAATCGTCGTGGTAGAAGGTGGTTCACTCTCAAGAGCTTGGATTGTCAACTCACGTGACGTGGAAGTTGGCACGAAGTCCAAGTTTCCTACACATGCACAAAACAAAGCAAAGAACGTATGCGCATGGTAGATAAACACATCATCCATCATGATGGTTCTCCACTATTGCACATAACCATTAGTAGCACAAGTGCATGAATAATATGATGCAGTAATGGCTATATTCATGGCACTAGGTATATGGTGCAAAGAGGCAAGACAAGCATGCTTCACAAGCAAAATGTCAAAATCTCCAATCATATGTGAGAACTAGCGGTGTGACCCGTGCATTTACGCGGCTAGATTTAATACAATGTTATGTGTGATGTTGTTTTCCAGCACTTCCTTCCTCGCAACACATTATCCGATTTGATTCGTGAAGACAATATCTTTGTTGTTCGATTTGATTTGGAACACCATTAATATTTACAATAATTTCTATGTTTAATCTTTTAGTCATAATCTCTCGATGTCTTTATCCTCCCAACAAACTTTTCATGGGAGTTGATCTACCAAGAATTAAACCTAACATTATCAAAGACTTTTTATGGTCGTATGAATGCACCTATCATATTTATTGAATTCTAGTTGTTCATGCATATTTGGATGATCATTACCTAGATGTCCCTCACTTTATGCATCATATTACTAGAAAATTCATGCCCCAAAAAGGAGAAGCACGGTTGGATGATTTCCTTTCTGATTTTATTGATGTTTTAACCAAGAATTAAGTATAACAATAATGACTCTTATCTCGAACCTTTTTTTCTTTCTTCATTCGCCTGCTCAGTGGTTGTATATAGTATATAATCATCAAATATATGGATCTTTTTAACACTTCTTACAAAGTTTTTACAGCAAGTGGTCCTTTTTGAATTCGGATCCTTGGACTATTGATATAATATTATTTTTCTGTTGGCCCATATACTACTTCATCTATGTTTTCATCTTCTATTTTTTGTAGTGCATATCATGGTATGCTTGTATAAACTTGTACGTGCAGCTACTCATGTGCCTAGTTTCCAAATTGTCTACATCATTGGTGTCATTCAGATCAAACACCAATATATTTGAGTGCATGCTAGCTTGTCTACCCGTCGTCTCTTCAAAGCAAGCTTGCCTGTATGCTTTGTACAATTGAAGTCGATCGGCCCAAGCAAGGTGAAGGTCTCCAGTAAACCATAACGACAAAACTTTGTTACTCTCACTAATCTTCTCTTTAAAAAGGTTTTTTAAGCATTTTGTAACCATTGTAGATGTAAAAATTTATTATATTTTCTTTATAGATTTAAAATAACACCGTTTAGAGCCTATCGGGTTTCTTTCTAGCGCAAAAATTAGTATTAAATCACTGTCGTGCATATCACATGTGATTGCAGCAACAGCGGGAAGCTCCGGGGATCACCTAATGATTGCTAGCGTGCATGAAAATGCTAGCACATCATGGTTGATGAATGTACTCCTACCATTGCATGAGTAGTATGCATGGTTCTCAAAAAGGACAGTTTCCACACAAACATAGTACAGTTTCGTAATGCAAAAAGTAACTTTGTACTACTGTCGCGGGAGAGATACATTGAAATTTTATAATGTGTCACCTCTCCTCTGGGCTACTGCACAGCGTGAGCGACGTATGGGCTGTGGCCCATGCGATAGCCGGTTGGGGAGTAGTGTGCTTCGTCGGGACGGGCGAATCTTTCCCTGCTCCTGCTCGAACGATGGAACGACGCATGAAACGTGAACAGTTTCTTTTCATTTACCGATGGTATGGTGGGTAATTATTGACAACTTCGGAGGTAATTTAGATGACGGTGAGCAGGCGGGCAGAAGCAATAGCCGCTTTATTATTATTACTACTATTATTATTAGGGAAAGATTAGAGATTGTTCTTATTATTTTTATTTTATTTTTGTACTGGCTTCTTTTTTATTGAATACGAATTGTTGCTTTAATATTGTCATATTTGGGATGTGTATTTAAAAAAAAAAGAACTGCCCTATATATGCGTATAGACGTGAGAATTTCACGGACACGGATATGTAGTTCTTCTTCGCAAAAAAACATAGATGTCCTAGCACATCACGATTTGCATTAGTCTATGACATCAGTAGTATGTGTTCTTTTTCTTGAGAAACACATCATCAGCATGTGCAATTAGCCCAGACTTTTTTTTCAACGCATGCATCTTGGGTCGTGCTTTTTTCAACGTCTCCAACCCGGACCTGGACTCTCGTTCTTTTTAACATGTGTGATTTGGTCGCTCTATACGGTGCACTTGTAATTCTTTCCACACTTGTAATTCCATTTTTTACTTGCACTAATTATAACTCGTGTCAGACACCAATTCATGTGTCGAGCGTGTCAACAAAACATATGTATGCACCTCTATATTGTTGTACGTAACTCTTGATTTTTTTAGTTTAGCCCTTTTAATTCAGATCAACGCATCAAATATTTTTAACCTATGGGGATTAACGTGATGACTTATTTGCTGCCCGGAGATTTCTTTTTTGCTAAAATCATCAGTGATATTAGCGTACGCAATGAGATGAATCAAAAATGCGCCTAATTTTTTTTGAGAGGTTGCTTCATGTGACCATATCTTACAATAATACATTAGTTTTATTGGTGTAATAGTCTTTCTGCACAAACCGGACTGCTTTCCGTTTGCTATGTTTTTTAAGTCTTCCTCTAGTCATGTACACATACGAGAGATTGTTTAAATATGTGTAGCGTGCCTTTTTTTAGGCAGTGCCTATTACTTTTTTTCTTTGAAAATAGTGCCTATTTCTTTTTTGTTTCCTATTCTCTCGTTATGCTTTTTTCTATTTTATAGAACTTTTCTCTAGTTATGTATGGACATGAGATTGTTTTTTTCTGAAAGCACGTACGTGAGATTATTTGGTATGTGTAGTGTGCCTCTTTTCTTCTCTCCTATTGTAAAAGAAAAAACGAATCCAAACCGGAATTGGTTGTTCCCTTTTTCCATGCACAGAACACGTGCCTGATGTTTTCTCTTTTTAGTGTAGCACGTACATGATGTTGGCATTGCTACTTCTAGGTGTCCTCCTTATGCATGGTGTGGTTGCATTTTCTCATCGCAGAACCATATACGTGATAGGACATTAGATGCGCACAACTTTATTTTTGGATGTGACAGGTCCAATTTTTTCTACGTAATAATATTTGGATGTGACAGGTCCAATTGTTTCTACGTAACAATATTTGTATGTAACGTTTATATCTTTTAATCTCAGCCCTTGATATCTAAAATTAGTGGTCAAGATAATTTAATCTATGTGGATCAATATAATGGCTTGTTTGCCTCTTGTTTTAATTATATAATAGATTATATGGGGGCAATCTCATTAGCAAGGCTAAATGTATCGTTGCACTCAATACATGGCAAATCATCTAGCATGAGAGAGGCAACATATGGAGATATATGATAAGAAGCAATAACAATCATGTGCAGAGCATGGTAATGGTTGTCATTAACCAGAATAAATGAGCAAGTATGAATCATTGGTGATGCAACACAAGCAAGCATATCAATCATGTCGTGCAAACTAGTGGAGCGAAGATGCATCATAATAGAGGAAACCATGGCAATCATGTCATGTGAGCAAATAGTTGATATAGGAAATGCACATGACATATCGAAAGCACGAACACAAATCAAGATCATAGTATCATAGTATCATCATAGGCATGGGGCCCAAAGCAAACATAAAAATAACAATTGATATCTCCACCAAGCTTGCAAATAGATATACAGGTATGAGAATCAATCATCATGTGTAATGCAAAGCATGGGTCACAAATGCATGGCAATGGCATAGGAATGAGCATATCATGCAAAGTGAACATGGCAAGATGGGCAAATGATATATAATGGACAATAACCCATAGCCAAGTGAGGGCCAAGTAGAAGAAATGCGCGAAGAGAGCGGTGGGAAAGACACTCCATGGGCTCCTGAATCATCATTGCTCTCTAGAGCTCGTTTTGTCAACTCGTGGGATGCGAGGTTGACAAGAATTCATGGGTACCTACACAAAGGAGACACAAACGAAAGAGATTGTGTGTGTGGTAAATGTACACATCATCCATCATGATGTGTATGTGCACGTGAGTGTTAGTACAAGATAAGCATTGCTCAAAGAAATTTGATGCATGGTATAAGAACATGTCATCCATCATGAAAGAATAGTTATTGTGTATAACACGATGGGGATGCAAATTGAGCATACAAGTATAAGGCACAACAATAGCATTTTTATTAATGGGAAGCATATTGTGCACACAAGTATGAGGATCATGCAATGGATGGGATGAATCAAAATATCCTAAAATGTATAAGGAAACTATGGGGATCTCCTCATGAGCAATATTGGAAACATCATATGGAGAAAATGGACAACATCCAAAACAATGCATATCCGAAGCTATGTGGTCATGGCATGGCATATGAGATAAAATGATGCAAAGGGAGCATATCAATATCATCACAAGAAAAACAAATGCCAATAACCATGGGATTGTCATCTATGCCATAAGTGCAAATTGGGTCAATTTTAATGTCGTATGCATAGTCACTATGAGGAGATTGCAAATATGACATATGATTGATCTCATGCATAGCATATGACAAGTCAAGCGGATTGGCAAACATGATGTGACCTAAAGAATGATCACAAGAAATCCTATGTAACATGGCTTCACAACTAATAGAATCCACATGGCAATCATCATATTCATCATAAATGGGTAAATCATCGCTTGGGGAAGTCGCACTAGCATGACACATGCTAATAGGTTGATCAACATCATGCAAGCAATCAATGTCAAGAATGTCCACTAGTGGGACTAGAGCATCACCTTCACCTATGTTACCTTTGTCATTCCACTCAAGTTGTGTAGGTCAGGTGGTAAAGACCAAATGGTGCTCATCATTATCAACTTGATGGAACCATGTGGGGGGTGCATCATATTCCACCATGTCCATCTTCTTGTCCAAAGGTAGGACGTAGTCGTCGTGAATCAGCGTGTCCTCATATATGGGACCTAGCACCAAATGAGAAGACACAATAGAGGTAGAGGTTAAGTCGTTAGAAATCATAGTGGCCTCACATGCCTATCAACTACCTCACTCTCTCTATGTGGTGGTTCACTCACTCCCTCAAAATAGGTGCACTCAAACTCACATACGGTGGAGTCACTAATCTCACTCAAGTGGTGGGGGTTGTGGCTCTCCTCACATGGGAATTGTGGCAACACATCATATATGGGCTAGTGGTGAAGTCACTCTCACTCTCAATATGGTGGCAAAAGTCACTCAAGTCATCATATGTCGCTATGGTCGAAGGGAAAATCCCATGCTCAACCATATCATCGTCGTCGCCGTGGATGAAAGCCGAACATGGCACATGATCACTCTCGCCTCCTAAGATGGAAGCATCATCCTTGCTCGTCACCATGTCACTCGCCTCCAAATCTTGGTCCTTGATGGTCTCCGTAGTCGTAGTCGTCGCCGCACCAACTTGAAAAAGAGTCGAAGTAGACTCGGCACCATCAATGCCACAAAGAGGGATGGCAGTGAAGGCAAACTTGGGAGCATCATCTTGGAGCCCGTTGGGCTTGGACATCGTGGTGGTACTAGCCTCATGCTCATTCTCATGGAGCTTGGTCGTCGCGAAGTGAGCTTGGGGTGGAGAAGCTTTGGCCTTCATGAGTTCGTGTTCCACCTTGAGAGCACCAATGTAGTTGTCGTCGCGGGACTTGTAGTTCTCGAGGAAGATCATCTTGGAGATGTCGTTGTGCAATCCCACCATGAAGTGGAACTTCATCGAAATGGGGCCATCCACGTCGGCTCGTTGCAAGGCAATCTTCATCTCCTTGAAGTACTCGTCGATGGACTTGCACCACAAGAAATATGTCAACTTGTGACCACCACTATTGGTCACTGAATGGTCACAAATTTCCATTTGTGACCTTTTTGTGACCAAAAACATAAGGTCAAAAGCTGGCCGTCATAAACTGACTATAGCGACCTTTCTTCTGGAATGGTCGAAGACGTTTATGACCAAAATACGTCTACTGTGGTATTTTGGTCACTAGCAACCTCCCCAGGCCACGTAGGCATCCAGCGTGGCAATCTGACGTGGCACAAGATTCAGCCCGGTCCAATTCGATTTTCTACATGGGCCTAGCCCAACAATTCGGCCTTTTTAATGTATTTTTTCCTGTGCTTTTATTAGCTACATGGGTCTGGCCCAACAATTCAACCTTATTGATTTCTTTGTGTGGCCCTTTTAACAACATATTTTCTTTTTGATCATGTATTTTTCTGGGCCTCTCATGTTTTTCCCTCAAAAATAATTGTCCAATATAACTTGGGCCTAGCCCAGTTCCGAAAAAATTGATCCAATACAAAAGAAGTTATTATGCCATTGACATTACAACACATCACACCACAAGCTATCTTGGGCAACGCGCAATGTTATTATATTACAACCATTCATTCCAGCAATACATATCTACGATATCTTTACATCCCAGGAACAGTAACTGCAAAACAAAACTATTCTACAACAAAGAAAATTAAAACAAAAATTTAGATGCTAAGACATAACAGAAGTTCCTATTGTCCTCCTCCTTCCAACATTTGAAAACCTCATGCACCTGCAGTAGATCAATCATGAGTGAGAAACTATATAGCAGAAAAAATGTTTAAATGATGCAAAAATAACAATCATTACACATGGTATTCGGGTACAAATTCATTAGTCATTCCACATGGTATGGCAGGTACAGATTCATCAGCCATTAGAGTAGATAATAACATCACTGGCAACAATTAATACGGCTTGGATCAAGTCTCAAGCATAATAGAGTACAGATTAGTCCAGTTTATACTCCTCTTTTAGAGGTACAGATTATAGCTAATGGGAGCCGATGTCCAGGAGTATTTGCAAATGATACAACATCATGGAGTGGGATAACATGTTTAGCAGTACAGGTTATATAGTAAGCAAGTAAGAAATTTAGCAAGCTATGTTGCAAGATAATTGTTGTGTCACTAACAATCACCATGTAAGAATGCTTTGTTGTACTAATACATGCACATCAAGCGAGAGTGGTGTTCTATTCTTACCACATAGGCACAAGTGAGATGATGCCCGATTCGCCCTGCTTCTCCACAAGACTCGGCCAGGAGCACAAGAAAGTAGGCTGGTAACAAAATAACAAGCCACACATAAAACTGTTATGCCCTGGACAACTACAGAGAAGAAATCAAAAGTAACCAGAATAGTAGAGGTGTGGTGATCAAGTATATAAACACTCCTAGCAGCTAATTATATAAGGGCATTGCTCATAATGAAGAGCAAAGTATTTTTATGGGGAGGAAAGGCTCCCAGCTTCACCACCCCCAGGATATGCATTCAAACAAGAATTTATTAGTGAAGAACAAAAAGAGCGGCTCCCCTATTTTTTGCTGGAACTATAGTAGCCTAGCTTAGCTTCAAACAAGAATAACGAATTTGTAAGACATGTATGTCTGCCATAACCAAGCAAGCAGATTCAGTAGCTACTTAAACAGTTTAATAGTTGGACTCCAGAGACAATTCTTAGTGCTTCAAATCATTCAGTTATCTGAATTAACAGTACAGAAAAGAATTGAAGATCTCAATGACAGTAGTAATTGGAGGGATAAATCAACACTTGTTCTAAGGACAATAAGATGATTGGTGTCAGGCAGTGTGGGGTCTAATCAGTCACCAAGCTGAACATGAGTGTTTAAATTTGCCAACTAGGACTAACAAAAGTGCCAAACAGAGCTTTTCAGGCTACAACAGCAACATATTAAACTATCATGGACCTACCTAACTCTCAAAGCACTAATCCATCCCCAATTAGTTCAGATAAAAAAAATCCCACATGGCTAAATGGGCATGCACCTCTCTGTAATTATGCAGATAAACCTTGAGGGGCTCAATGTACTCCTGAAAGCCTAGCGTGGCCATCGCCAAGAGCAGGTCGTCGATGTTGATGGTCTTGCACTTCTCCCTCTGGCACTTGTCGCTCGCCCTACAATACATACAAGACAAAACGGCGACAGGTCAGCACCAGACCACACTTGATTCGGGCAGGTAAAATAGAGCGGCAGCGGCCAACAAAGGCACTCACTCGCTGGTGATGAAGCAATGAACTCCGAGATGCACTCCCGCACGGTCTCCTTGGCATCCTTAGTGATCTTGCCGTTGGCCAGGATGGCCTTCTTCATGATGCTGCTGATGCTGGCGATGGCAGGAACATATCCTGCTCCCTGACGCCGCCGAAGCCGCCGCCCGGCGGGCTCGCCGGCGCGTCCGACATCCGGCCGCCCTCCTGCAGCACACCAGCAACCCCGCCAGATCCATCAGCGCACCGGCGCACCAAACCCTAGACCCCGACTTCCGGAAGCGCGGGGAGAGAGGTGAGGGGAGAGGGAGGCGTACCTTATATAGACGGGCGTGTAGAGGGAGGGAGGGAAGGTGGTGGAGGGGAATGGAGGTGCGGTGAGGGCGGCGAGCGACGTCCCCGTGCTCCGTGAGCCTCCGCGACGCCTTTCTGGCCACCGGAGGAGCTGAGGGCCGAATCCGCTGCGGTTGGCTCGCCTGCCCAAGCCCCATCGGTGGAGAGCGCCTTCTCGATCCAGATCGAGGTCCTGATTGGCGTGGGGTTGCCTGCGAATCTTGGGGGCGGCTCTGGGCATGGGCTCGATCTTGGGTCGGCCTCAACCTCGTCTACGGCGAGGGTCATCGATGGTGGCGGTGGCGGTGGGGTTGGGGGCGGCGGCAGATCGAGATCTGAGGGAAGGAGAAGGGGTGGGGTTGGGGGCGTGGGCGGAGGAAGAAGAGCTGTGAGCAGGAGCGAGGTTCGGGTGCAGCGCGAGGGAAGGAGGGCGCCGCCGGTGACAGAAAGGAAGGAGGGCGCCTCCGGTGATAGAAAGGAAGGAGGGCCGCCGGTGCCAGCGCGAGGGAAGGAGGGCGTGGCGCGAGGGGTGAGGGAGAGGCCGATCTGGATCAGGGACAGAGAGAGGGAGGCGGCGGGCGGAAGGAAGGGACGAGAGGTGAGAGAGAGGTAGGGTTTGGTGCGGTGGGTTTTTTTCCTTTCTTTGCATGGACGGATGGATGGACGTTGGATTGCTAGCAATGGATGGTAGGATGTCTGCCATCTCATCGATCCGTGCCACAAACGGTTCCACCAATCACAATGTAGTACACACTTTGACGATTTTATAACCATCTAAATTGGTCGTAATCAATTAAATAATATGCTAATCATGTCACCTATTTTATAACATCATAGAATTAAAAAAAATAAGAACAATAGCATCGTGTCACAAGTGAGACTTGTTTTTCAGAAAAATAACAAACCTGGAATAATACAAATATCTTTAAAAATTGATCTCAAAAATGAGTTTTATTTGCAAAAAAACATTTTCAACCTTTGGAGTGTCGAAAATGGTATATATTTTTTGAAGCACCTACCAATATTTGTTGCAAAATGGGACCACTCTATTTTTCAATAATATTAGATCATATTTTAGGTACAATTGACCAAATGCTTGTGTCTCAATAGCTGTCTATCCACCTCTCGTCAATAATTGAGGAGGTTTTTCAAGTGCCCATTTTTCATTTTTTGAGTGTCCAAAAGGGTTTTTTTGTGAAGAACCTACCAAATAATTGTTGCGAAATTGGACCAAATCATTTTTCTAAAATGATATGCCACATTTAATGCACAATTGACCAAATGGTTGGGTGTAAAGAATTTTGATCGTCCTCTCGTGAAAAAGACAAATTTTCGCCGATTCAGCTGGAAGCGGGTCAAATTTGAACTGTAGCTGCCTTATAGTTTGCTCTTTATTTTTTCCAAAAATCATTTCTAGGTACATAAGTTTCTATTTAATCAGAGAAACACCAAAAAAATGCAAGATTCAACCACTAGCTAGGAACAGTCATTCCCGCCATTTTGACTGCATTTTGAAACGGGCATAAAAAATTCAAAATAATCAAAAAATTGGGAAACCTTCGCATTGTGTCATTATATGTGGCCAAGTTTCCAGGAAAAATAACAAACTTGTAATATGGCAATTATTTTAAAAAAGTGTTCTCAGAAACGAGCTATCACGTGTGGAGATCAATGGCGTTCAAGCCAAATGATCAATCTTATGGCCACATTCATGGCATAGTTTGTTAAAATGATCTCATATTGTGCACAAGGGTGCATATTGGAATGACAAACAATATTGCCTAAGGAAGTTTTCATTTTCCTTGGACGGAAAAACCATTTTCAATTTTTCGAGTGTCCAAAAGGGGTTTTTTTGTGAAGAACCTACCAACTAATTCTTGCAAAATTGGACCAAATCATTTTTCTAAAATATTAGGCCATATTTAATGCACAATTGACCAAATGGTTGGGTGTAAAAGTTTTGATCCTCCTCTGGTGAAAAAGACAAATTTTCGCCGATTCAGTTGGAAGCGGGTCAAATTTGAACTGTAGCTGCCTTATAGTTTGCTCTTTATTTTTTCCAAAACTCATTTCTAGGTACATAAGTATCTATTTAATCAGAGAAAAACCAAAAAAATTTGAAGTTTCAACCACTAGCTAGGAATGGTCATTCCCGCCGTTTTGACCGCATTTTGAAACGGGCATAAAAAATTCAAAAAAATCAAAAAAATTGGGAAACCTTCGCATTGTGTCATTATATGTGGCCAAGTTCCTAGGAAAAATAAAAAACTTGTAATACGGCAATTATTTTAAAAAAGTGTTCTCAGAAACGAGCTATCACGTGTGGAGATCAATGGCTTTCAAGCCAAATGATCAATCTTATGGCCACATTCATAGCATAGTTTGTTCAAATGATCTCATATTGTTCACAAGGGTGCATATTGGAATGACAAACAATATTTCCTAAGGAAGTTTTCATTTTCCTTGGAAAGAAAAACCATTTTCAATTTTTCGAGTGCCCAAAAGGGGTTTTTTGTGAAGGACCTCCCAAATAATTGTTGCAAAATTGGACCAAATCATTTTTCTAAAATATTAGGCCATATTTAATGCACAATTGACCAAATGGTTGGGTGTAAAAAGTTTTGATCCTCCTCTCGTGAAAAAGTCAAATTTCCGTCGATTCAGTAGGAAGCGGGTCAAATTTGAACTGCAGCTGCATCATTGTTTGCTATTTATTTTTTACAAAAATCATTTCTAGGTACATAAGTACCTATTTAATCAGAGAAGCACCAATAAAATTCCAAGATTCAACCACTAGCTAGGAACGGTCATTCCCGCCGTTTTGACCGCATTTTGAAACGGGCATAAAAAATTCAAAAAAATTCAGAAAATTGGGAAACCTTCGCATTGTGTCATTATATGTGGCCAAGTTCCCAGGAAAAATAACAAACTTGTAATACGGCAATTATTTTAAAAAAGTGTTCTCAGAAACGAGCTATCACGTGTGGAGATCAATGGCTTTCAAGCCAAATGATCAATCTTATGGCCACATTCATGGCATAGTTTGTTCAAATGATCTCATATTGTGCACAAGGGTGCATATTGGAATGGCAAACAATGTTGCCTAAGGAAGTTTTCATTTTCTTTGACGAAAAAACCATTTTCCATTTTTCGAGTGCCCAAAAGGAGGGTTTTTTGTGAAGGACCTCCCAAATAATTGTTGCAAAATTGGACCAAATCATTTTTCTAAAATACTAGGCCATATTTAATGCACAATTGACAAAATGGTTGGGTGTAAAAAGTTTTGATCCACCTCTCGTGAAAAAGACAAATTTCCGCCGATTCAGTAGGAAGCGGGTCAAATTTGAACTGCAGCTGTCTCATAGTTTGCTATTTATTTTTTCCACAAATCATTTCTAGGTACATAAGTACCTACTTAATCATAAATACATGGTTTGGTGGCGATACGTCGAGGTTTTTTGCGGTGGCTGGGGGCCCCAACTCTAGAGCGCGTAAACTCGCATGCCCGCCGCGTGGTCACCGCGTGACCCTGGCATTGCCATGTGTTCTGCACGGCATAGGCATGTCTAGTGGGTTGGGAACTCCCCAGGTAGGTGCTAGGAAGGAAATTACAAAATAAGATTCTCACGAGGAGACCGATCGATGCTCAAACATGAATAAGCAGCCAAGTGTTTGATTAGCGGTATGGGAAATGCACATGGCCAATGGGCGTGAGTTTTGGCCGAGGATGATCATCTACTAAGGAGAATGTATTCACAAATTTTCAGCTCAAAAGGAGGATCCTAGGTGGTACTTGCTTTGCAAAGTACCACACTGGACAAAAATATGAATGTTGAAGCTGGGCTCAAAATAATGAATGGATTGAGCTGAAATTTGGTGGAGGATGGTTATTTGGGCATAGAAAAGCATTGTAGAAAATTGATATCATTTTGACATGCCAAAGTAGTACTTCCTTCACAATGCTCTTCTATGGACAAAAACTTGCGAAAACTAGTGAGAGAGATTGGATGAATGAAATGAGCTAAAAATTGGTGTAGGTACGTTACATAGGTATGGTCATGCGCTGGTAAATTTTCAGATCATTTGGGTAAGCCTAGCTAGTACTTACTTCACAAAGCTTCTCTCGAGGTAGAAACTTTGGAAATTTCCTGAGAAAGATTTACTAGGAAAATTGAGCTGAATATTATCATGTGGCAATGATTTGGGTATGGAAGAGTGCCCGAAAAGTTTGAGGGTAATAGGAGGGGTCTATATAACACTTGCTTTGCAACGTGCCAATTTGGCCATAAAATATAAATTGAACCTGGGCTCACATAGATGATTTGACTGAGCTGCAATTTGAAGGAGGGTGATAATTTGGGCATATGAAGGAACTGTATAAATTTCATGTCATTTAGAGATATAAAAAAGGTACTTCCTTCACAATGCTTCTAGGTGGACAAAAACTTTGGAAATTTGCCGAGGAAGATTTGCTAGGCAAATGGAGCTGAATTTTGTCATGCGGTAATGATTTGGATAGGAAAGAGTGCCCAAAAATTCCGAGGGAAATCAAGAATATATAAATAGCACTTCCTTCATAAAGTGTTGTTGTGAACAGAATAGGAAAATGAATATTGTTGAATTAGTTTTGAACTAGGCAAGGAAGGATTTTCACATATTTGATGAAGATATGCCCCAAAGAATTTATGAGATTTTTTTGGGAATTTTGGGAATGATAGAAATATAGGTTGCTTCACAACCTAGGGCAAAAACTGCCACATGGACATGACACATAGGCAAAACTGATGAGATGGCGCCTAGTCATCACAACCCACCACAATCTACAAGGCTATGACCATCTATATTGGTCATTAACAACTAGAAATAAGGCAGCGGACTAGCACTGTTTGCTTTCTGACCATTTCATGTAAGGAAATTACGACCTTTCTGACCAAAATGGTCGCAATGGTTTAGGGTTTGGAGCCCCCTGAACAGCTTTTGACCAATTGGTCTAAAATGGTCATAAATTTATGACCAATTCTTCGAGGGTCACTGACAGAAGGTCATAAGTTGACATATTTCTTGTAGTGTTGGATCCTTGGATGGTGTTCTCCAATTGGTGTTGAAGTTGTTCCGTGTAGCTTGCAGGCACGAACTCTCGCTGCAAAGCTCTCTCCGTCTTGGGCCAACTCATGTTGTAGGTCTCCGAAGGTGTGTGAAGCCACCATGTGGACACGTAGTCATGGAAGTTCCTTGTGGTGCACTTCACTTGATCTTCGGGAGGAACTTGATGTAGCTTGAGGTAGTCGTCCATCAAATGCTCCCACTCGAGATACTCCTCGGGTTCTAGAGTACCATAGAAAGGAATCTCATGGTTGGTGTTGAGGTCGTAGTAGCTCGTGGAAGTCACGGACATGAGCTTGGGGAGCTTCTCTTGAAGTGCTTGTGGGCGAAGATGTTGTATGTCCATATGCGAAGATGCCTTGAAGTCGCTTGGCGAAGATGCCAATGGAGATGGTGAAGTCGTTGAGCGGTTGTTGGTGTTGAGCTCTTGATCGTCACGTTCGTGGTGGTGATGGTCTCGATGCCGATATGACCTTGCCGGAGATGGTAGCTTGGAAGCATGTGTACTTGAGCGTATTCTCGAAGATGAGGAAGATCGCTTGTAGGACTTGATGAGGGCTTTGATCTCATCCATTTGAGCTTTCATCTTGGCGTTGGTAGAGTTATTTGTGGCATCGAACTCGTCGTTGTTGTTGTAGACTGAAGATTAAATGCCTTACCTATCCATCACAAGACTCGAGTAGAGGTGAGTAGGAAATGAGATAAACAATACCAAGTTACCTTTTCCTAAAGTTGAGGATGTATCCCGTTTCACTCAATGTGAGATGGAAGAATAGTGGAATTGGTACTGGACTTGTTCACTCACACCTACAAACTAAAGCTTATGGAGTAGCTCGGTGAGGATAGTGGCACAAAAATTTAATGCAAAATGTTAGCAAGAGTCAATAATGTTGAAAGAGATTCACAAATTCGCAAGTGAAACAAGTAGACCAATAGAAATATGGGTGGCACACGGAAACACACACACAGATAGATAAATGGGGTCGTGCAACCAAGGGTGAGCTCAAAATGTGGAATCCACAGAAAATGCTCTTGTTGCACAACTCTAGAGAGACGCTAGCCCGATTGCTCAATAGGCGGATACGACACTTGTGCACAACCTATAGGAGACAAAAATGTAACGACTTCTATCCCAAATATGCTATGTATGATGTTCCGGTGGTATGATCCAAGATGATCGGATATGACAATCTTATTTGCAATGTGGTATGTGTAGTGCCTCGGACACACCCGCCGGTGGTCGTTACTCCTGGCAGGATCTAGACTGGCCCCACAGATCAATACTAGTCCTTTCTGCGCACTTTGTCCTCACTCGCGCGCACCCGGGAGCAACTTCCCAGTCGGTCACCCATCCTGAAATTACTCCAAGAAGAGCATGCTTAACTTTGGAGTTCTGTCCGTATGGGCTTTCGGAAAAGAAGGAATTCCTTATTGATATGAGTAGTCTATCATCCCTCTTAAGCTAGGCTATCACATACACCCTCACTCAGAGGAACCGACATCCTCGTCGGGCCACGGGAATGTTCCCTCTTGGCACATACGTCTGTGCATCCAGTCCGGTACATGTGCCATGCCGGGTGCCACGACGGGTGACAAACGTCATGAACAACATGACCGTGCACCTGTCTGCAAACATCTATGTAACCGCGAGGGTTGGCTCTGATACCAACTTGTAATGCCTCGGACACACCCGCCGGTGGTCGTTACTCCTGGCGGGATCTAGGCTCGCCCCACAGATCAATACTAGTCTTTTCTGTGCACTTTGTCCTCACTCATGCGCACCTGGGAGCAACTTCCCGGTCGGTCACCCATCCTAAAATTACTCCAAGACGAGCACACTTAACTTTGGAGTTCTGTCCGAATGGGCTTCCGAAAAAGAAGGAATTCCTTATTGATATGAGTAGTCTATCATCCCTCTTAAGCCAGGTTATCACAGTATGATGCTATGGCTATTACTTACAAACTTCTTTGCTCTCTTTTTTTCTTTTTTTGTATATGGCCACAATGTGGAATGCACAAACCAAGATAGCTATTGGGTATATGAGGGAACAAACTTGAGACACAAGGGATGATATGATACTAATATGATATGGTATGTATGTAATGGGAGGTGTAGATCACTAATGTGCACAAGTAACATTGTCGGCAATACTCAAATGGCTAGTCTCGATAGGCAAGTGACACAAAATGGGTTAGGGGTTAGCAATGCAATGGCAAGGGAATATACAATGGAGGGGTACCACGATACCAAGATGATATATGGAGGTTACCGTCCGCGGTGATGATGAGTGGCGGTGATCTTGATGGAGATACCAAGATGATGGAGACTCATCCCTAAGTAGCCGAAACACCTTAGGAAATGGGAAAACCATAAACTCAAAATCTCAAATGTCAAATGGTTGTAGCGGGAATGTGGTGGTGGCTGCGGAAGCTCAATGGGATTACAGAAATGCAATGATGGGTTATGCGAGTAGGCAATACGGAAATGGAGGATAACATGGTGGACTATACACGGTGTCTAAGTTGGAAGAACGGTCCCTAAGTAGCCGAAACACCTTAGGAGACACAACTCACAACACAAACAAAATTGGGTTAAGTTGGGGTGGCAGAAGTGTATGGTGGGCAAGCCAATGCGGAAGTTATGCTGGTAGTTGATGAAGAAGCAACCGTCCCTAAGTAGCCGAAACGCCTTATGAGACTCGAATCGCTACTCACGCAACCACTAATGCTACGGGGAACAAAATTGGTTAGGTTGTGGAAGGCTACGGTGGTTTTGCGGAGGATGTGGTGGAAGCCCTCGGCAAAGATGCCAAAGTTACAAAAATTTGATGGTGTCAAATGGTGTTGAAACCTATGTATATGGATGGGGGATGTCAATAGCTACTCAACGAGCTAAAGAACGCGGAAATCGGACTCCGGATGTGAAAGTTATGGTCAAAACAGTCAATCAGCCGAGGCTGAAACTGGGAGGGGCGGTTGTACCGCTTGCTAGGGCGGTTGTACCGCTCCAGGAGCGTCCTGGGGTTCCAGTTTTGTGTTGGCGAAGTATCAGGTTATGGGGTGGGAGCAGTAGTACCGCCTTGGGGGCTGGTTGTACCGCTGGTGTCGGGAAAAATTCGCAGATCCGAATCGGGGTGGTTTTGGTGCGGAAATGGGTGATTTCGGGGTCAAAATTCGAAGGATTTCGTGGATGGAAAGTGGAGAAACTTGGGGAGATGCTAGATCCACTTGAAAAGAAGCAAATCCATGGATCAAGTCCAATAAAACTTCGTCAAACCAACAAATCACAAAAAAATTGGGGCTATTTTTGGTGGGGATTTTCAAAATTGGGGAAGAACACAACAAAATTAGGCTAGAAAACAATGAGGGGGGCTCCGAAATCATGATCAAAGTGGCTCATGATACCAAGATGATGTAGGGTGGAACCCTATATGGCCGATCTTTCACGAAAGCAGTGGATCCCGCGAAGAACACGAAGAACACGGGGAAGAACGGAGAGAAAGCACAAGGGGAAACACTCAAGAACATGTCCAATTACACATCCACTAGACAATCAAACACAGAAGATCCACAAGGTACATGAACAACAAAGGGAAAGATACAAGGTAAGGTTCATCTCCATGAGGAGGTCTTGATGGTAGAGTTCATCCCAAATCCAAAGGAGATGTGGGCTTGAATCCTACAAGGATCTTCCCACAAGGGGGTCTTGAATCCAAGGTGGATCTTCTCCGAAGAGGGGCCACGGTCTCTCTCGTGGAGTAGATCCATAATGGATGAGCAAAGCTCTATCTCTAATGAGCTACTACTCTGCTAACCCTAGTACGGAGCTAGGAGACAAGTATATACAGTCCAAGGGGTAAGTTGGGGCATATATGGGGTGAAACCCCTCTCACTACGCACAAGCAGGGCGGTTGTACTGGATATGTGAGCAGTTGTACCGCTAGGAGCTTAGGTACCGGTTTCTGGGGGTGTACACGAAGGTCGGGAGCGGTTGTACCGGTGGTAGGGCCGGCTGTACCTGTCTAGTCGCAGCTGGGGGGAAAACCGGGTTTGTACCAGCCTTGCACCGCTCGAACACAGAAGTTGGGCCGGTAGTTGAGAGGTAGTCGAGCGGTTGTACCGCCCGTGTGTCTTCAGCGGTAGTACCGCCTGGTGTGGGCGGTAGTATCTCTCGTTCCAAACTGGGCGGGTCCTCTTCTTCCTTCTCTTCCATGCTTCTCTCGCGGATGGTGTAGTTGTACACTTGCGCTCGCACTCCTCCTCCTCGTGCATGGTGTTTCGACAATACCTATGCAAGCACACAAGAGGAGTGCCAAGTAGTATACCATGATCGAAGGGGTCAAGTGAACACGCGTAAAGGAGATGATTCACCTTTATGTAAGTGAAGTAGATGTCGCACGTGTCGCTTGCCGAACGGACTCTTGACATGGTGATGTCCATAGGATGCTCCGCATCAGCGTTGGGTTGCAAGTATTTGTTATTTGTGAGCAGGTGTTGTTTACATAGTGTTGCTTGGTTCTCCTGCTTGGGTTGATAACCTTGGTTTCATAACTGAGGGAAATACTTACCGTTTCTATGCTGCATGATCCTCTCCTCTTTGAAGAAATACCAACGCAGATACAAGGAATCAGGAATAATTTCTAGCGTCGTTGCCGGGGACACATCATCAACATCTATCAGGTACCCAATCACAAATCTCATCTCCTTGCAATTTAATTTATTTTCCATTTGCCTTTTGTTTTAATCTCCCCACTTATAAAACATTTTTACAAAAACACAAAAATATTTGCCTTTTTAGTTTGCCTTCTTTTCGTTTGCCTTTTTTGCCCGATCCTTTGCTTGCTTTGAACCTGTCATCGTGAGTAATTTTGGTATGGCAGAATTAGATGATGGTAGCAGTCCTCAGATTGGATGTTCTGGTAATCTGGATGCCAAAACCTTTGTTTTGGGACAAGTGGATGTTATTGGAAAAAGCACCATCCAAGATTTTTTTAATTGTGTTGGATCTTTGACTTGTGATGATTCTCATATACTTAAAAGAACTAAAACTTATGTGGAAGCTATTTCAGCACCAGTTCTGAAACTTGAGAATAGATTTATTCTTACTCATCCTACCTTGCAAAGATTGTTTTATGAGCTACCTGTTATAAAGGAATCTAGAGCTAAAAAGATAGCCACCCTTGTTCTTATGAATGAATTTGATCACATAGTGCGGGAAGCCAGAGAGATCTTTGATTTTTGTGGTATGAACCGTGAAAAACCGGTAATAGATGAGATCCTTTACAATAGTGATTATGTATTAAGTGCTTGGTAATAATCAATTTTTGATGAGAACCTTAAAAAGGAAATTCTAGTTTTGGATATGATCCAATAAGTTTTTTATGATGTTAATCAACAATATTCTTGGATTGTAGTCGGGAATCAAATGGGATACAAAGATGGAAAACTTGATAATGCTAAAATTTATATGGACAATGTATTTTAAGTTATATTTGAGAAACCTCCTGACAGAAGCACACCTATAAAAAATAAGAAGAGAGATGACAACACTTGAATCTATGCATTGTGCCTAGCTAAGGGCGTAAAACGATAGAGCTTGTTGGGAGGCAACCCAATAGTTATCTTTAAAATTTCTGATATTCTTTCTGTTATTCAATAAATATGCAATTATACTTATGTTATGATTGTGTTTTTTATATTTTAATTAGTGTTTGTTCCAAGTAAAGCCTTTAGGATCATGTTGGGTGATACTTGATTTGATCCTATTGAAAAATAGAAACTTTTGCGTCCAGTAGCTGAATTGTTAAAAATCACAGAAGTGACGAAAAATTCTAAAATTTTTACACAAGGTTGATATACAAATTTCCTATGTTTTTCTAATGTTTCAGAATTTTTGGAGTTACAGAAGTATGGACAAAGTCTAGATTACTACAGTGTGTTCTGTCTTTGATAGATTCTGTTTTTGTCACATTGTGTGCTTATTTTGATAAATCTATGGATTGTATCGAGGGGGGTATAATACATGGTAAAGTTATAATAAAGTAGGTATAATGCAATAATAAAATATGAATGAGTTTGCAACCGTACTTAAAGTGGTGATTTGCTTTATTATACAAACAGATCTCGCGAAGGTTTTGTTAAGTTTTGTGTGATTGAGTTTTCAAGTTTTGGGTAAGATCACGATGGATGATGTAATAAGGAGTGAAAAGAGCCTAAGATTGGGGATGCCCATGGTACCCAACGTAATATTCAAGTAGAACCAAGCAACTAAGCTTGGGGATGCCCCGGAAGGCATTCCCTCTTTCTTGTAACGACCATCGGTAATTTTAATTGGATCTATATTTTTATACGTCACATATCATGAGTTTTGCTTGGAGAGTCTTGTATTATATAAGTCTTCGCTTGTTTTGATTTTTAGTTTGTCACCATCATCCTTGCTGGATACACCTATTTGAGAGACCATATTGATGCTATGATTTGTTAGAATTTCTCTATGTGCTTCACCTCAATTTTTTGAGCTATGGAATTGCTCTAGTGCTTCACTTATATCTTTTTGAGCATGACAATGCCTTAATTTTTGAAACAAATACTCTCATGCTTCACTTAGATCAACTTGAGAGTTAGTAATTTTTTTGCAGAAATTCTCTCATGCTTCACTTATATTATTTTGAGGAATGGAAAATTATTTATGCTCATGTTCTTCACTTAATTTTTTGAGAGCTTGTTTTAAGCAATGGTAATATACAAAACTAGTCCCAAAGTGATACATATTCAAGAAGGATATAATAAAAACTTTTATGAAGATCATTGGATACTATAAACTTGATTCTTTGTAATAGTTTTGAGATATGGAGATAGTAACATGTGAGTCATGTTGGTGAGTAATTATGCTTTAGTAAGAATATTGGTGTTAAGGTTTGTGATTCCCAATGCAAGCACAAAAGTCAATATTTATGCAGTGAAGTTACATCCTACGTGTGGTGCATTATTTGGTGTTAGGTATGTTTGATGCTCATTTATGATCGTTTTCATTTTTTGGTTGGTTGCTTCTCAATATATTTGCTAGCCTTTCCTTGTACTAAGTGGGAATACTACTTGTTGTCTCGGTACCAATTATTTCATTTGCACATTGTTATTTTTGAGAAGATATGTCATAATTAACATGTTTCTTCAGTTTTTCAAAATAACCATTGGTGATTTTCTATGTTGCTATAAACCCATTTCCCCTACAATTGTTACTAATCTAGTTTTAAATATTATAGGATGAAGGGAAGTGTTCTTACTTGGAGTGGGCTAATCAAGAGTGGCCACAGTCTTTGAAGATGTACCTAGCGAAGCTCTGGAGCATGTAAGAGGAAGAGAACACACGTAGGCTTAGAGAAAGTGTTGTCTACGCTGAAGCATATTTCAAGATGCGGGATAAAAAATTGAAGGTGGAGAATTAGCTCAGATTTTTTAAATCAGACTTTGCTAAGATGGTGTTGGCAAAGGAGGAGGCTCTTTCCCAGTTGGCCCGTGCAAAACGGGTTCTTACTGAACTGAAAGCAGAGGTGGATAAGACAAACCTGGATGATCTCGATTAGGGAAATGAATATATTGTTCCTATGAAGTTGAACTAGATATATGTTGTACTGTGCTGTTTTCATGTAGCTACCGTACTATGATGTTATAATATATTTATGTACCTGACATGAAATTGGCAAACAGCTGTTTGATATGAAATGTGAATTTGCGTAATACCGTAATTATTAATTGTAAACTAATAAACCTGCTAAATGTGTCATGGACCTTTGCAAACGGTTCTAGCAGTAAAAGTGCTTGCGATGGATAGCCCAATGCCACACAGTTTTATTCATCAAATCGTGTGTGATATAGTTGAAGCAAATAATTAACCATGGCAAACCGTGTGTGATAGTTACACCTTTCACACACGAGCCTACACATAAAACTGTGTGGGATGTACGTCCGAACGGAAACGTGTTCCCTGGATTGACTATGTAGGATGTACATAAGAACGGAAACGTATTCCTTGGATTGACTGTGTGTGATATACATACGAACGAAAATGTTTTTCTGGGATTCACCGTGTGGGAGATACATACCTTTGGAAATGATTTTCTCGGATTACCGTGTGGGATGTACATACCTACGGAAATGATTGGGTTTCGATGCCTCGCTCGATCGCACACGGCCCCAGCCTAGGCCCCGGAGGGCCTATCTCCGATGATTTTCTGGGTCGCGTGGGAAGGACACCCTATCGCACACACTCATTTGGTGACGGTTCCAAATGCCGTCGCAGAAAGGGATTAAAAATCGTTTGTTTAGGACTGATGCGCACCAGTGTTGGTTTCATATCTGAGGGAAATACCTATCGTCGCTGTGCTGCATCATCCCTTCCTCTTCGGGGAAATACCGACGTAGCTTCAAGTGACATCAAAAGGAATTTCTAGCGCTGTTGCCGGTGAGGATCTTCAACATATACCAGGTTCCTAATCACAAATCTCATCTCCTTGCAATTTACAATGTTTGCCATTTTCCTCTCGTTTTCCTCTCCCCCACTTCACAAAAATTCACCGTTTTATTCGTGCCCCTCTTTCATTCGCCGTTTCCTTGCCAGATCTGTTTTTGAGTGCAATCTTGTTGTGTGGTCATCATGACTCAGGAGAACACCAGTTATGCGATTTCTCAAATACCAACAAGAATGATTTTATCGGCACTCTGCTTGCTCCACCCGCCACTAGTGTGGAGACTTGTGATATCAATACTGCTTTGCTAAATCCTGTTACAAAAGACCAATTTTTCGATACTCCTAATGAGGATGCCGCGTCCCATCTTAATACCTTCATGGAATTATGCGATATGCAAAAGAAAAAAGATGTGGACAATGATGTGGTCAAGATGAAATTATTTCCGTTTTCCTTGTGTGATTCTACAAAAATTAGGTTGTCTTCTTTGCCTCGCAATAGTATCAATTCTTGGAATAAGTGCAAAGATGCTTTTATCACTAAGTATTCTCCACCCACAAAAATTATTTCCATTAGAACCCAGATCATGAATTTCAAGCAACTTGAACATGAGCATGTTGCACAATCTTGGGAAAGGATGAAAATGATGCTAAGGAATTTCCCAACTCATGGGTTAAATCTTTGGATGATCATACAAAAAATTTATGCGGGGTTGAATTTTGTTTCTCGAAATCTGTTAGATTCCGCCGCGCGTGGTACTTTTATGGAAATTACTTTGGATGAAGCCACCAAATTGCTTGATAATATTATGGCAAATTATTAGCAATGGCATACCAAAAGTGCTCCTACTAGTAAAAAAGTTAATTCGGTTGAAGAAATTTCTTCTTTGAGTTAAAAGGTTGATGCTCTTGTGAAATTGGTTGCTAATGGAAGTGCTCCTATTGATCCTAATGATATTCCTTTGTCTACTTTGATTGAGCAAAATAGTGATGCCATAGATGTGAATTTTATCTCTCGAAATAATTTCAACAACAATACTTATAGAGGTAATTTTAATCCTAGGGCTTTTCCTAGTAATTGCTCTAATAATTATGGTAATTCCTATGGAAATCAATCTTATAATAATAGGAACACCTTTGATGTTGAGAAAAATATTAAAGAATTTATCAATACACAAAAAGTTTTCAACACTTCTATAGAAGAAAAGTTGAGTAAGATTGATGATTTGTCTACAAGTGTTGATATAATTGCTCGTGATGTGGAAAATCTCAAGATGAAAATTTACGTGCCTAAGGTTGATGAATCAATTAAATCTCTTTATGTTTCTGTGGATGAAAATTAGAAAATAACAGCTATGCTTAGATCTAAAAGAGAATTTTTAGAAAAAGCGTTTTCTAGTGATTTCTTTCGTAAATGTGACAAAGATCTGAAAATGATTGGTGTTTCTTCTATTGATTCCTTGTTTAGTAAAGTTAATATTGATGAAAAAGGGACTAGATAATAGTCAACTTTAGGTAGAAGGCATCCCGATATTTCGGAGGGTGAAAATCTTATTGAGAAAATTGACAAAAGTGGGTTTGAAGAGGTCAAAACTTTAGCTAGTGATGTACCCACTCTTTTGGATTACAAAGACATTAATTATGATAGTTGATCTTTGATTGATTGTATTTATTTGTTGCAATCCATGGTAAATTCACCCCATGCTTATGAACAAAATAAAGCTTTTACTAAACATATTGTCGATGCTATGATGAAAGCTTTTGAAGAAAAAATGGAATTAGAATTTTTATTTTCTGTTTTTGAGTGTTAGATCCTTGAAGAAAACGGCATAAAACTATAGCGCCTATTGGGAGGCAACCCAATGAATAAAATTTATTTTTTTCTTTTTGGTTTCTGTTTTTGAGTGTTAGCACAATTATGCTACTATTATGATGGTGCTTTTTATGTTTTAATTAGTGTTTGTGCCAAGTAAAGACTTTAGGATCTTGTTGGGTGATAGTTGTTTGATCTTGCTGAAAAAACAAAAACTTTTACGCTCACGAAAATAATTATCATTTTTTACCAGAGAGCGATAAAATATCCATTCTACTTGTAGTAGATCAATATGAAAATTGCTCAGGTTGTCCTAATTTTCAGAATTTTTGGAGTTAGAGAAGTATTCGAAATAGTCAGATTTCTACACACTATTCTGTTTTGACAGATTCTGTTTTCTTTGTGTTGTGTGCTTATTTTGATGGCTCTGTGTTTTCTCTGGTGAGTTTTTCTCATAGAAAAGTTGTAATACAGTAGATATAATACAAGAACAAAATATGAATTGGTTTGATGCATCACTTATAGTAGGGATCTATTATTCTTATACTAATGGATCCCACGAAGGTTTTGTTGAGTTTTGTGTGATTGAAGTTTTCAAGTTTTGGGTTATCTTACAATTGATGAAGGAATAAGGAGTAGAAGAGCCTAAGCTTGGGGATGCCCCGGCATCCCAAGCTATTATCCAAAAATGAGCAACCAACTAAGCTTGGGGATACCCCGACATCCCAAGCTATTATCCAAAAATGAGCAACCAACTAAGCTTGGGGATGCCCACGAGTGGCATCCCCTCTTTCTTCTAACGACCATCGGTATATTACTCGAAACTATATTTTTATTCGTCACATACTATGTGTTTTCCTTGGAGCGTATTGTATGATATGAGTCTTTGCTTGTTTTATTTTGTATTTTAAGTCTTGATCCCTTGCTGGACACACCTATTTGAGAGACCGAAAATTATTGTATGATATGAGTCTTTGCTTGTTAGAATTGCTCTCTATGCTTCACTTAATTTTTTTATGAGCTATGGACTTGCTCTAGTGCCTCACTTATATGTTTTTGAGCATGGTGTGCTTAGTATTTTTGAAGAAATGCTCTCTCGCTTCACTTAGGTTTATTTGAGAGTTAGTAAAAATTTCAAGAAATTCTCTCTTGCTTCACTTAAATTAATTTGAGAGAAAGAAATCTTATGCTCATGATCTTCACCTATATTTGTTTGAGCTTGTCAAAATAAACACATGAAAATTAGTCCCAAAGTGATAGATATCCAAGAAGAATATAATAAAAACTTTCATGAAGATCATTGGACAAAATAAACTTGATTCCTAGTAATAGTTTTGAGATATGATGATGTGATATGCGAGTCATCTTGATGAGTAATTATGCTTTAATAAGAATATTGGTGTTAAGGTTTGTGATTCCCTATGCAAGCACGAAAGTCAACAGTTATGCAGTGAAATTATATTCTACTTGTGGTGCATTATTTGGTGTTAGTTATGCTTAATGTTCGCTTATGAGATTATTCGTTTCTTGGTTGGTCGCTTCCCAATATTTTGCTAGCCTTCATTTTGCACTAAGTGTGATGTCTACTAGTGCATCCAAAATCCTTTAACCCATTTTAGCCACATGAGTCCACTATATCTACCTATATGCGGTATTCTTTTGCCGTTCTAAGAAAATTTGCATGTGCCATCTCTAATTTCCAAAAATAACTTCTCTTTTGTGTGTTTGTTTCGCTCGCGGAGCGGTGAGGGGTGGCTAATATTTTGCATGCTAGATATGTTATTCTCAAGATGAGTGTTTATTCACTTGCCATTGCATGAGAGTAAGGCAAAGGTATTAGGGATGCCCAGTCCCGAAATGAAAAAATGAATTTACTTTATGTTGTCAAATAATAAATTCCTTGGAAAGTGTTGGTATGGAGGGCACCCGTGGATACGGTTAGCCATGTAAAGTTAAAGTATGGTGGGAAAAGGAATAAACTTTATTTACTGTTTGAGAACCGCCTATGATATATCTAAGCATGGAAAGTATTGGGAACTCTAAGTTGTTTTCGTTGCTGGGATGGATACACCTCCCAAAATGTTTTTATCTCTAAGTTTTTCGCTTTGAGATCTGTCACCTCTACAAATCCCTTCTTCCCTCCGCGAAGGACCTTTCTTTTACTTTATGCAATTAAATTTGAGTCTCCATCTTCTCTTATAAAAAGCACCAACTAGGAGGCAATATGATCGTACTTGAGTATTGGACATAGCTAATATGCGAGTGTGTTTCATGAATGGGTCAATGGTTGACCATGATGGGCTAGGGATAGCTTATTTTAGCGTTGATATTTTGGAAGACATGGTTGCTTGTTGATATGCTTGAGTATTTAAATTATCATGTCAAAACTAGACAATTGCTTTGAACAATATAAAATTCCAAATGTCCATGCTATAAAGAAAGAAATATGATATGACATGTTAGGCAGCATTCCACATCAAAAAATTCTGTTTTTATCATTTGCCTACTCGAGGACGAGTAGGAGTTAAGCTTGGGGATGTTGATATGTCTCCAACGTATCTATAATTTTTGATTTTTCCATGTTGTTACATTATCAATCTTGGATGTTTTATAATCATTTTATATCATTTTTGGTACTAACCTATTGACATAGTGCCAAGTGCGAGTTGGTGATTTTCCCATGTTTTTTACATCGCAGAAAATCAATATCAAATGGAGTCCAAATCCCATGAAACTTTATAGAGAATTTTTATGGGCCAAAAGGAACACAACGGACCCTCGCTGCGCCTGGGGGTGCCCCGAGGGAGGCACAACCCACCAGGGCGCGCCTGGAGGCCCAGGTGTGCCAGGAGGCCCAGGCGCGCCCTGGTGGGTTGTGCCCACCTCGGGTGCCCCCCGGACCGCCTCTTTGCTCTATAAATACCCCAATATTCCCAAAACCCTAGGGGAGTGGATGAAATATTGATCCAGCTACCGCAGAGTCCAGAACCACCAGATCCAATCTAGACATCATCTCAGATGGGGTTCACCACCTCCATTGGTGCCTCTTCGATGATGCGTGCGTAGTTCTTTGTAGACCTTCGGGTCCGTAGTTAGTAGCTAGATGGCTTCATCTCTCTCTCTGTCTCTTGATTCTCAATACAATGGTCTCTTGGAGATCCATATGATGTAACTCTTTTGCGATGTGTTTGTTGGGATCGATGAACTTTGAGTTTATGATCAGATCTATGTTTTTATATCCATGAAAGTATTTGAGTTTCTTTGATCTCTTTTATGCATGTTCTCTTATAGCCTCGTATTTCTTCTCCGATATTTGGTTTTTGTTTGGCCAACTTGATCTATTTATCTTGCAATGGGAAGAGGTGCTTTGTAGTGGGTTCGATCTTACGGTGCTTGATCCCGGTGACAGAAAGGGAACCAACACGTATGTATCGTTGCTACTAAGGATAAAACGATGGGGTCTATCTCTACATAGATAGATCTTGTCTACATCATGTCATCGTTCTTAGTGCATTACTCCGTTTCTCCATGAACTTAATACACTAGATGCATGCTGGATAGTGGTCGATGTGTGGAGTAATAGTAGTAGATGCAGGCAGGAGTCGGTCTACCAATCTTGGACGTGATGCCTATGTAATGATCATTGCCTGGATATTTTCATGAGTATTTGAAGTTCTATCAATTTCCCAACATTAATTTGTTCACCCACCGCTTTGCTATTTTTCTCGAGAGAAGCCACTAGTGAAATCTACGGCCCCAGGGTCTCTCTCTCATATTATTTGCCTTTGTGATTTACTTTTATTTGCATTTATTTTTAGATCTATTAATCCTAAAATCCTAAAATACTTTGCTGCACTTTATTTTATTTGCGATCTATTTATCCAATCTATTACAACATTTTTCCCGTCACGCACCACTTTCTGGCACCGTACCCGGAAAGATTGACAACCCCTTTAACACGTCGGGTTGCGAGGATTTGTCATCTGTGTGCAGGGGCTGTTTACGTTGTGTTTCTTCGTTCTCCTACAGGTTCGATAACCTTGGTTTCATATTTGAGGGAAATACCTCCCGCCGCTGTGCTGCATCATCCCTTACTCTTTGGGGAAATACCAATGTAGCTTCAAGCGACATCAGCACCTGGGTGGGCACAACCCACCAGGGCACACCTGCCCCCAGGTGTGCCCAGGTGGGTTGTCCCCACCTGGTGGCCCCGCAGACCTTGAAACCTACGCTATAAAATTCTATTTTTCTAGGAAAAATTGGTGGAGAAAGAATTGTCGCGATCCACGAGACGGAGCCGCCGTCACCTCCCGTTCTTCATCGGGAGGCCAGATCTGGAGTCAGTTTGGGGCTCCAGAGAGGGGGATCTTCATTCTTCGTCATCACCAACCCTTCTCCATCGCCAATTCCATGATGCTACCCACCGGGGGTGAGTAATTCCTTCATAGGCTTGCTGGTCGGTGAGTAGTTGGATGATATTCATCATGTAATCTAGTTAGTTTTGTTAGGGCTTGATCCCTAGTATCCACTACGTTCTGAGATTGATGTTCCTATGACTATGCCATGCTTAATGCTTGTCACTTTGGGCCCGGGTGCCATGATTTCGGATTTGAACCGTTTATGTTATCACAATTATATCCATGTTCTAGATCCAATCTCGCAAGTTATAGTCACCTACTACGTGTTATGATCCCGCAACCCCGGAGTGACAATAGTCGGGACCACTTCCGATGATGACCGTAGTTTGAGGAGTTCATGTATTCACTGTGTGTTAATGCTTTGTTCCGGTTCTCTATTAAAAGGAGGCCTTAATATCCCTTAGTTTCCATTTGGACCCCGCTGCCACGGGAGGGTAGGACAAAAGATGTCATGCAAGTTCTTTCCATAAGCACGTAGGACTATTACGGAATACATGCCTACATTATATTTATGAACTGAAGCTAGTGCCGTATCGCCCTAGGTTATGACTGTCACATGATGAATATCATCCAAGAAATCACCGATCCAATGCCTACGAATCCTTATTATATTGTTTCTGCTAAGTTACTACTGATATCGTTACTGTTGCACTTGCTACAAAATTACTGCTATCATTGTTACCATTGATATTGCTATTGCCACTATTATCAAAACTATCATATCACTTTGCTACTGATCACGTTGCTGCAAATAATTAATCTCCAGGTGTGGTTGAATTGACAACTTAGTTGCTAATATGTGCAAATATTCTTTGGCTCCCCTTGTGTTGAATCATAAATTTGGGTTGAATACTCTACCCTCGAAAACTGTTGCGATCCCCTATACTTGTGGGGTATCAGGACCTTTTTCTGGCACCGTTGCCGGGGAGCATAGCTATATTTGTTGAGTCACTTGGGATTATTATCAATTTATCACTAGGAAGAATCTAAAGGATGCTAAGACTAAGATATTTCCCTCTAAAATGAGGGGAGGTAAGGAACTACCATCTAGCTCTACTTTAGATTCACCTTCTGTTATACGTAAACTTGCAACACCACCACATGCTATTAATCCTGATATGCCGCAAGTTGTTTATGATGCTACTTCTGCTATGAATGATACTTATGATGATGCTAGTACCTTTCTTGATGATGATGTTCCACTAGGTGAATTTCTTGATGAACAAATTACTAGAGTAAGAGAGCATGATGTTGTTGAAACTGATGATGAGCTTGAAACTAAAAATCTTGAAACACCTACTAGAACTAGCCCTCCTAGAAATGAATTTCCTAAGGTATCGTAAGGCTATGTTATGAATGAGGAGACAACTAGAGACATTCTTGCTTGTAAGGATAGAGATGATCTAGAGAAATTATTATGCAAGTATAAAGAAAAATCTCTGAATGCTAGAATGCAACATGTTCCTAAGTTTGCTACTTCACATGTCTTTATTGATGATAAGAATTATGAATTCTCTGTCGACCTAGAGTTAATTACTTTGGTTGAATCTGATCCTTTCCATGGTTATGAAACTGAAACTGTTGTGGCACATCTTACTAAGTTGAATGACATAGCCACCCTTTTTACTCATGATGAGAAAACACACTATTACTATATTCTCAAATTATTTCCTTTCTCATTAAAGGGTGATGCTAAAGCTTGGTACAATACTCTTGCTCCTGGTTGTGTGTGTAGTCCCTAGGATATGATTTATTACTTCTATAAAAAATATTTCCCTGCTCATAAGAAACAAGCTGCCTTACAGGAAATATTTAACTTTGTGCAAACTAAAGAAGAGAGTCTCCCACAACCTTGGGGGAGGCTTTGACAATTTCTTAATGCTTTGCCTGATCATCCTCTTAAGAAAAATGAAATACTTGATATCTTCTATAATGGACTAACCGATGCTTCTAGGGATTTCCTAGATAATTGTGCTGGTTGTGTTTTCAGGGAACGAACTATTGGGCAAGCTGAAGAATTATTGAATAACATATTGAAAAATTATGACGATTGGACTCCCCCTGAACCACCGCCTAATGCCTCACTAAAGAAGAGGGGTATATTATATGTCAATCCCGAAGATAAGCAAGAGGCAAAGAAATCCATGAAGGAAATAGGTATTAAAGCTGAGGATGTCAAAAATTTACCTCCTATTGAAGAAATACATGGGCTTAACACACCACCGCCTAAGGTGGTAGAGGTAAATTTTCTAATGAATTCAATGATAATGACAATCCTCGCAATATGCACCCTAGCCAATGCCTTTATGAGTTTGAAAACTACATTAGAAAACAAGATCCAATGCAAATGTTATGAAACAGTTGAAATACAATTTTCATATGATTGCTCCCTTAAGTGACTTGTTATTTAGAATCTCAAATGATGTTAGAGGTGTGGGGAAACATGCTTCTATGGTTCAAACCCAGTTAGAACAAGTTGCTAAATCTCAAAGAGAGTTGCTAGATGAAATGAATAATAATATACATGACTTTGTTGTTACAGTAACAACTAGAGGAGGTAAAATGAATCAGGAACCACTTTATCCTAAAGGACACCCAAAAAGAACTAAACAAGACTCTCAAAAGGTCACCCCTGGACACCGCCATCGCCTGCAGAAGGTGCTCCTCCCTTGGTAGTGTCGTCTTCACCTACACAGCCAGCTGCAGGATCGGTGGCATCGCCAGTCGAGGGCGCGAGGATGAAGCCGCGGAACTTCTTTAGCAGGGGCTCCACCTGACCTTTCACAGTTGCGGCGGCGGCCGCACAATGTTCATCAGCTACATGCTCTAGTAGCTCGTCAAGACGAGCATTGGGGTCGCGAAGGTACAAATGGCTGAAGACACGTGTCAGCGCAGCAGAAGAAAGGACACGAGCCTGTGCCTCAGCCATGGGACCGATGCCCTCCACGACTTCCTCAAGCGCCTTCACCAAGTGGGGAAGCAGCTGAGCAGGGCCATCCTCGTTGGTGGTCAGCGGCTTCTCCAGGCCCTTCTCGTACAGTGACTTCAGCGCCACGCTGGACCTCTTCTCAAGAAGCGAGAAGGCCACGTGGTCTTCGGCCAGGACCTTCGCCTAGGCATCGAGCTCGGCCTCCCTCGCCTACGCCTTCTGCTCCAGCTCCTCCAGTCGGCTGCGCTCCGTGGCCTGTGCCTTTGTCAGCTCCCCCAGCTCGGCATCGTGGCCCTTGATGGCGTCCTCCCGAGCCTTCATCTCCTACTCCTTCGCCTTGCGGTCACGTGGTTCTTTTGCGCGCTCATCGCGCAGGCTCTTCAGCTCACCCTCCAGCTTTCCGAAGCGGTCGCAGGCGGGCTCAGCGCCCTTCAGCGCCGCCTCGCTATCCGCCGCCGCTCTGGCGGCAGCCTCCTTCTCCTTCTCAGAGGCCGCCGCGACCTAGCTTAGCGACGCTCGAACCGCTGAGTCGGAGTGAAGCCAGCCTGATGCCAGCTCCAGGGGCCCGGCCACTAGATGCGTGTTCGCGCCTAGGAGGTCTTCCCGCCGCTTGGCCATCCTCAAGAAGACACGCTCCAAGACTATAGAGGGAGCAGAAGAATACGGGGCCAGAGGCACAACAGAAGGAGGTGACATTGTTACCAGAACCTAGAAGACCGAGGGCTCTGGAGCCCTTGGGACCTCATCAGCCGATCCGGGTGCCGGCACTTCCGGAGCCAGCGGGGCCACGAGGGCTGATTCATCCTGCCGATGCTCTTCCTGGCCTCGTGAGGGCGACCGGGCTGGGGAGGTGCGGGTGTTGTCGCCTCTCTGCTCTGCAGAGGGGGGCGCGACCACGGCATCCTCCTTCCTCTTCTTCGCTGAAGACACCTGCCTGATCAACCAAGTGCGAATGTCAGAAAATAGCAAGTACAAGCAGGAACAAGATGAAACTCGAAGCACTTACTAATCCACTGCGACATAGTCCACCTTCCGCTTGGCGAGCCTGAAACCTGAAAGCGTCGGGGCATGAGTGGGCACACGGGCTCCGCGGGCAGAAGACGACACAAAAGAAGGGACGGAGCTGGCCCCAGGCGGTGCCAAGTCGGAGGCAGCATCTCGAGAGACCAGCGACGATCTACCCCTTGTCGGGATGAGGGGCAGCTCCCTCTCCTCCAGGCAGGCATCGGCCTCAGCGTCGTCTGGCAAAGCGTGGAGGAAGTCGGCCTTGCTCAAGGGGGAGTTCTCCCCCATTTCCTCAGGGGTCTCCTTTGAGTCCTCCTCCCACTCTTCCTCCCCGCGGGACTCGTCAGAAGACACCTCCACCGGCTTCAGCGTTGCAGAGGCCCCAGTGAGCGCCGGCGGCACTAGTCCGCGCGCGTCAAAGGTCGGCCTGGAGGCAACAAATTGCTCCCAGTCCTTGCAATGGAACAAAGGAACAAAGGCGCTCGGCGGGTACTCTTGGTTATCCCCAACCAAGAGGCACAGAACTGCAGTCAGCTCGTCATCAGGCAAGGCCACCGGGCTTAGACGAATCTTGTCTTCTTCATCTCCAAGCTTCCACAAAGGGCGCGCGCGTGCCTGAAGTAGAGCAACATGCAGCGTCAAGAATTCCTTAAGGAGCATGGCCCTCACCTAGGCCACCTTCGCATTGCCCGGCTTCAAATCGATCTTCATCTGCTCCAACACCGACGACGCCCGCTCGTCGGTGAGCTCTACACGAGACCACCCCTTGTCAGACTGGGGCGCCTCCGTCGACAGTTCCAAGCGTGGATGGACGCACTTGGCACTCATCATGACCCATTTGGCCCTAATGTTGTCAACCCTCTTCCCGGTGTTCGAGATCGAGTTGGCCTGGCCGGCCGCAATGAAGTTTGCGCACCCGGAGATATGGCCGCCGGTGAGGCGGAGGAAGAAGAAATGGTGCAGCAGTGCCACGGATGGCATCACACCCAGGTACGCCTCACAATAGTAGGCGAAGATAGACAAGAGAAGAATGGAGTTGGGATGGAGATGCAGCGCCTGCAGCCTGAAGTGGCCGAGGACCTCGAAAAACAAATCAGGAAAGGGGGGAACCAACCCGGCGGTGATGCTGCACATGAATAAAGGGAAGAAGGTGCTTCCCTCAGTCTCCGGCTCGTCGGAGGCAAGTCGGAGCTCCATCTTCCCCCTCTCGTTGCTCTCCTCCGCCGTCAGCAAGCGCGTGGTGGCTAGGTTCTTATCTATGATGTTGGGCGCATCGAGGGCTAGCTCGAACCAAGCCGGCGCCGAGGAGGACTTGACCTTGCGCGGTGCCATTGATTGCAGATGTGGAGCAAGGTCGGAGCGGATCTGGAGGTTTCGGCAGCAAAGAGCGAGAAAGGGGATCTGGAGCAAGGCGAGGAAGAAGCTATGAAGGAAAGCACTATCTACGCTAACCTTTTTGTCAAGTCGGGTAGTTGTCGAGGTAGCATGGGGAAGCGGAGACGCCCATCTCCAATCAACCGCCACGCGTCAACCGAGGCCGCGGGCTTTTGGGGCCCACGACACTCCGCGCTTGACCTTTGGCTTCGCCTTGAAGCCAAGCCCGAGGGCGCCTTGGGCCCGGGGGCTATTGTCGGTGTTCTGGGAACGGGGGTGCCTAGACTTGCCTGCCTGCGGCCCACGGCGTGGCTGAGCTGGCAGGTTTGTACGGCCCATCTTCATCGACAAGGTATTCAAGACCCTCGCGAGGGGCCAAGCCTCGCGAGGCGGACGATGCAAGACCTCCTCAGGAGCAGCCTCGCCAGGCAGGCTCACGAGGGGCGGAGAGATCAAGGCAAGGCAAACCTCCCGAGGTCCTCGTGACGTGAGCCATAACGATCGAGACCAGGCGAGCGCCAGCGCTCGCAATGTCCTTGCTTCCTCTTTGGTGCCAAGGGGGCAAGCGCAGGCGTGGACTACTGAGGCATCAAGCAAAGGTTTCCATATCGGTGCAACGAGACCAAGACCAGCTGGATAGCAAGATGGAGGTCACCGTAGAGCCCAAGACGGCGTCACCACCAGAGCCTTTTGCAGGCGAAGACTACTTTTGTCAGGATAAGCTGTACTAGCTGTCCCCTTTCAAATTGGCCATTGTTAGCTCCCTTCCCGCTCAATATTTGGGGAGAGGACCAGGGCCTATATAAGTAGAACTAGCCACCACAGTAAAAAAGACAACAACAGCGAGAGAGAACTCATTCAGAGGCATCTCACCCACACAAGTTCGCCAAACACAAGAACACATCAAACTCAGGAGGTTATTCTTCCCCTTGGATTGTTCGTCATTAGCCCAAGAGGCAATCCACTACCACCACGTTGGAGTAGGGTATCACACCACAACAGTGGCCTGAACCAGTATAAATCTTGTGTCTTTGTCTTGTGAGTTCGTCGAGTTCGTCTGCCCGATCTTAGAGAGCTAGGGCACGGATCGATAGGGAGAAAACCTTCATGTGTGCCCCAGTGTTCGAACCTCGAGGGTTTTGCCAGAACCCGTGATCCGACAGATATCATGGGATATCACAAGATCTCTTATTTATTTAATGCGTCTATATACTTGGTAAAGGGTGGAAGGCTCGGCCTTATGCCTGGTGTTTTGTTCCACTCCTGTCGCCCTAGTTTTTGTCATACCGGTGTTATGTTCAGCGTTTAAACTTTTAAGAGTCGTGCCCCTAACACAATGAGGGGTACGGGACCCTATTGATAGTTCCCTTTCAATAAAACTCCTCCAGCAAGGCCCAACCTTGGTTTTAACGTTTGCCTATTTACAACCTAAACTTTTCCTAGGGAGTTATAAACTCGAGGATCATCTTTATTCAACCCCCACCCCACCCCGGGGCCAGTGCTCCTCTGAGTATTGGTCCGAACCGGGTAGCCAGCGGGGCCACCTCAGGGAAACTCGAGGGCTGGTTTTACTCGTAGCTTTTCCCATTCGGTGTGTCCTGAGAACAAGATATGTGCCGCTCCTATCGGGATTTGTCGGCACATCGGGCGGTCTTGCTGGACTTGTTTCACTATTGTCGAAATGTCTTGTGCACCGGGATTCCGAGTCTGATCGGGTGTACCGCGATGGAGGATTGTCTCCGCGGATCGTGAGCTTGTCATGGGCTAAGTTGGGACACCCCTACAGGGTTTAAAATTTCAAGAGTCATGTCCGTGGTTATGTGGCAGATGGGAATTTGTTTATATCCAGTTGTAGAGGACTTGAAGTAAACTCTTTTAAAATACACCAACCGCGTTGTGTAACCGTGATTGTCTCTTTTCGGGGAAGTTCGAGAAGAGAACACGGTTGGTTTATGTTTGAACGTAAGTAGTTCAGGATCACTTCTTGATCATTACTAGTTTGCGACCGTTTCGTAGTTTCTCATCTTACTCCTGTACTCATAAGTTAGCCACCATACATGCTTAGTCGGTGCTGCAACCTCACCACTTTACCCCTTCCTTACCCATTAAGCTTTGCTAGTCTTGATACCCATGGTAATGGGATTGCTGAGTCCTCTTGGCTCATAGGTTACTACAACAACAGTTGCAGGTACAGGTAATGCAATGATCTGAAGTGAGAGCGATGCTTGATTGCTTTTGGAGTTCTTCTTCTTCTTCGATCAAGGGATTAGTTTTCGGGTCGGGGGAGCCTGGGCTACCAGGGTGGATGTCGTTCTTCTTTTTTGTTTGATTTCATCCGTAGTCGGATCCTTCTCTTCTGCATGATGGTTGCCATGCATTGGTGTATTGTTGTATGAATGATGTAACTTGTGGCAACTATAAGCCTTTATCTTGTATTCCCATCTATTCAGCACATGGTATGTTGTAACGATATCCACCTTGCTATATGCTCGAAATGCGGTTGTGCCCCAATCATGAGTTCATCACGTGATTGGGATAAAATCGCATCTTTGGCGCTGCAAGTTGGTATCAGAGACTTACCAACCTTAGGAGCCCCCTGCTTGATCGAATTGCTGATGTTGTTGAGTCTAGAACAAAAATGTTTTGAGTCTTAGGATTATATATATCGGAGAGGAGGATTATTTTTACTCCTCAGCCCCCTTCGTCGCTCTGGTGAGGTCTCCTGACGTAGATGTTTTGACTTTCCTCTCCTCTTTTTCACTAATTTTTTTAGGATCACGCGGGTATCTTGGGATCGTTCCGATATTCTTGTGACGAGAACATTGTTCTCGGTGCCTCCTGACATTTAGGGGTTGTGGCGGTGTCCTTGGGAGTTGAGCTCCAAGGTGTTGACGTCACAATTTTATCATTGTAGTTCTAGAATACATGAGTTCGCCGACATTGAAAATCTCTTTTATGCAGTTAGTGGTGAGATAACCTCGACGTCACCCAGTACTAGGAAGGGAGTTCGGGAGTATTGTCACAGCTCGTATAACGGATGCTTTTCGAAGGTTGAGGTACATAATTTCCGGAGTTTTCTTGGTTATGTGTTGGAGGATGGATACAGTTGGAGCGTAGGGCTTGTTAGTTGTGCGATATATATTGTGCCTCCTTGTATCCCCAACACTAGATTGCATAACCAGAAAGTTTCGGGAGTTAATAGGTGGGAATTCAAGTAGCTCCTAGAATATCTTTCCGACAGATGCATGATATGGGATTGGGTAAATCTCTATCATATGTATTTGTTCCGGCTTATTCTGCAAGCCAAATCCTTTGTTTTTGTTGTGAGTTGTGGTATTCGAGTTGTTTCCAAGTCAACTGTTGATTCCATACCTTTCCTAAGCGGTGTTCTCATATTTCTATGTGAATACTAATCCTTCTTTATCATTGAGGTTGTCATGTTAATTCTTTTCCAAGCGGCGTGCCTCTCTTCAAGTGGATCCGATCATTTCAACATTCACGAGATCAAATTTAAGTTCTTCTCAATGGTGTTTGTTTCATTCGTCCCTAAGTTGCCTTTGTTTTCCCACCCTCCCACCCTTTTTCTTCAAGGACTCAGAGATATCAAATCAACTATCCATTTTATTCATGTGAAGTCTCTTCATTTTTGTTCAATCAATGTTCTTACCCGGTGATTATCATGAAGATGGTCAGGAGTTTCAAGTTCATCATTCTTCGTTCTTTTTCTTCTCCGGTGGATTCAATTCAAGCTTTCGGTGTTGATAATATCACTTTCCTCCTTTTCAAATGTTTTCTCATGCCGGTGGACCTCATAATCATTCACTTCTCGCTATTCAAGGGTTCCGGAGTGCTGAAGATATCTTAGAAGACTTGTCTTTCCATTCTCAATCCATTCAAACTATTTCAAGGTTGTTATCTCATTCAAACCACTTAATTTATCCGGTGCAATCTCTCTTTCAAGAAATCGTTCAACGATGTTTCTTTTGAGTGGGCCCTAACCCGCAGGTCTTTCCCAGCATCTTACCTAACTCTTCTAATTTTTCGGAGTTATTCTCAAATTATTTCGAAGTTTGACCTAAGAATGAATTATCATCAGTCATATGTCTTTCTCCAAGACCGCTTTCCAATTCTTTTCATTGTTGGTTCAACCTTTCTATTCTTCGTTGTTCCGGAGTGGCTCAACAATTAATGGTGGTGTTTATCATCGCCATTCTCAGCTTTTGAAGAGTGAAGAAGAGTTTATCTTAAATCCTTGTCCATTCTCTTAAAGATTTGTAGTTCAAGCTTGATGCCATCCTCTCAAATCGGTTTTGTTTGTGAGAAATTCTTTTCATACCCATCCAGAGCATTTCAGGAGTTTCTTTCCTTTCTCGATCATATGAAGGCCATCATCTCTGAAAGATTCTCTTTGTTCTAAGTTTTCAGCTATCATTCCCAAATTGTCCCGGTGCATCGTTCAAATATCCTCTAATCAGTTCATGATCTCTTTAATCTCTTGTATCTAAATTCCCACAAGTATATTCATTCTCTTTCTAATTCTTTCCGGTGATTCCTTCTCTTTTCTTCATTTGTTTTCAATTGGTACAGTGGTTCTTTCGATATTCCCCTTACTTTGTTCTCGTATCAATTAATTTCATCTTCCCAAAATTCTAGTGGTGCTTCGTTGAAGTCTTTCTCAAGTTTGCGTTATATCTCTCTTCAATCCCTTTTTCAATGAGAATGAGTTGTATGCCAAATCCATTGTCTGTCATCAATTTAAGTTGAAGAAGGATAAACATACAATAAATCTTATTCTTGTTTTCCTCAAGGTGGTTCAATTCTTTTCTTCCGGAGTTTGTTCATGATGAAGAAATTCTCGGTTCCAAGTTGTTCATCTTTCTTTTTCGGAGATCCAAGTTATTTCAATTATATTGTTGCAAAGCTCCATCTAAATCATTGCAAGGCTTCCTTCGCCTTGTTCTTTCAACTTCTCTTTCTTTCCATCATCCTTTTATTACCGGAGTTCTTCACGAAGGCTCAACATGGTGGTTTGCCAAGGATAACTTTCATCCTTCAATTGTTCGTCAAGATTTTTCTTAGAGTTATGTCCGCTAAGCTATACTCAAAATTAAACATGGTGCTCAACACATGTTTTGTTTTGAGGAGTTCAAGCATTCTTCACCTTGCATTCCAAAATGCAATTCTTTCTACAATATCTTTTGAGGTGGTGTTATGTCATTTTTGACGATTTCCGTTCGTGTTTCATGTGCATAAGTTAGCAGGAATGAGATACCTTAAATCCATCAATTTCTTTGTTGGAGTTATCTTGTGTCATATTTCACCTAAAGCCTTCCCTAAGGAATATTGCTATTATGGTGTTTATCAATGATCCAAGTTTCCTCCTATTTTCGCGGTGAAAGAAGTTTTTCCATCTCTTCGTTCCTCTCAGCTAATCAATCTTTCGGGTAGTGGTTGGTTGTCACCTCATATCCCTTCGTATTTATTTTCCAACAACTCCATTCAACCCTTCTTAGTAAGGATGCTCTTTCAATATTAATTGGGAGAGTTGTCATTCTTCTGCTCCATTCTTTTCTTTCCAACCATCTAGTTTTACATTCATTTGTTCGAGAGGCATTATGATATTGCTCTCTTCGTCCCATCATCTCATTTTGCCAAGATCATGTTCTTTTCATTGCTTATCCATTTAACCGGAGTGTTGGGTCCTATTTTCAAGTTCTTTTCATCTTATCAAGTTTTCCTTCTCTTTTCTATCAGAGTGCTATACAAATTCTGTCATTCTTGTTCCTTGACTATCTCGTTATACCAGTGTTGTCATATTCTTTCGGTTCGTGAAGCTCTTATCTCATGTCTTTCAACCTATGAGGTTCTCGTAATGTTCCTTATTCCTCTTTGCTAACAGAGTGTTTGCAATCTCGTTCATCTCCATTGCATTCTTCCTTTCAATTTGTTCAACCTCTCAAGGTTTTTTGGTTTCACTCTTTTGTAAAAGAAGCAACTTTGTTTTACCTCTTGCTCTTCCACTTCTCTCTGGTGCCATCCATAGATCTCGGGACGAGATCTCTTGTAAGTGGAGGAGTGTTGTGATGACCCGAGACCGAGGCTCTAGATGCCTTCCATGTATTCCGAGTTTCATCGCGTGATTTGTTTGTTTGTTTCATTCTTCATGGTATCTTTTGCATTGCATCATGATCATCATGCCTGGGTCTACATATTTAAGTTTCGTCATGTGTTCTTGTGTGACCCCTCCTCTTCTTATCTCCACCCCATTTTTGTAGCGACCAGACCTCAAACAGTCTGATCTCTGTGCTTTAGTGTCATCCCTGGATGAGTAATGCTAACACGTACAGTACTTGAAGGGTTTATAACAGAGTAGCAATCACACACTTGTTACAACGAGTGTCTCAAAATAGAACTTATTACAAATAATATGGCTTAACGCCATCTAATTACGATAACAACGGAAGGCTTTGAAGATAAGTGAGTCCATCAACTCCAACGACATCACTGAGTATAAAACCACGACCTAAAGGCACCTTACTCGTCGTCTGAAAAGTTTGCAACATGAACGTTGCAGCCCGAAAACGGGCCAGCACATGGAATATGCTGGCAATGTAACACATAGAGAGTAAATGAACAGAATAATGCTATCACTACATGCATATTTGGCTGGTGGAAAGCTCTATGGTTACAGTTTTGCGTAAAGCCAATTTTTCCCTACTACAAAGGAATAAATTTTATTTAACTATCATGGTAGCTGTTAAACATTGAGAGCATAGACACCCTCTCAATCCCAATTAAACAACATCATTAAAACCCAAAAAAATTAATTAAAGTCACATGATGAGATTCACATGATAATCCGAGTACTAGATACTCAAGACATCCATAACCGGGGACACGGCTAACCATGATTAGTTTATACACTCTACAGAGGTTTGCGCACGTTTCCCCACAAGACTCGATCTCCTCCGTTGGAATTCTCGCACTACATGGTGTTTGAGAAACGGATGACCGAGACATAGTCTTTCAGAAGTGCTAGCACCTTACGATCGGGTAGACCGTTACACCTACTTTCCCCTACATCTTCTAGTCTACCACTGTAAGAGTTCGCACGACTTAATCAACTATGCTAGAGCCCATAGTAGCTTGTGGCTGCGCACGGAAGTTTCTAGTATGAAATAATCTCATGATCCCTTTGAGCTTGGGTGGCGGTCCATAAAGATAAAAAGGCAATCGCTAGAATACCCAGGTGCCTCAATCCACCCAGATGTGTATTAAAGTTGCCACCTTAAATAAACCATTAATTAACAATCTCACATCTGTCATGGATACACTCACCCAATCCACGTCTACTAGCATAGCATGGCAATATAAGCAAACGTAGAAGTAACTCCCAAGGGTTTGATAATAAACAGGTAATAGGTACTACCTCATCTACTTTCCCAAAACCCACAATTTAATTAGATCATATTCATGCAATGTTTGAGGATTGACCTAATGCAATAAAACTGGGTAGTAAGAGGTATGATCAAAGTGTTACCTGCCTTATTGATGGTCCGTGAAACCTAGAGATTCGAAGTAGCAAGCGGCGCACTCCGGGTACTCTATCGCAAACAAACAAGCACACAATAAGCACTCATCTAATGCACAGGTAAAACTCAAATAAGAGATCTAACCGGAAAGTTCAACTTAAGAACTCTGGTTTGCAAAAAGAATCAAATCAAACGAAGCAGCGAAAGTCAAACGGCGAAAGAAACAAGCTTCGTTTACTAATCTGAATCTAAGTCAAATTTTACAGAAGCAAAAACTTGTTTGAGTTAGTTAAACGGAAAGAGGGTTTCGAGGCGAAACTCTAGGCGCTTGAATCGCCTGATTCCGATAAACGAGCGAAAAGATAAACTAAAACGAAAATCAGATCAGAAATCGTGATCAGAAATAATCGCGGAAAATCCGAGAAAAACAAAAAAACGACGAACAGGCTAATGAGCGAACGTTCGCTGTCTGCGGCTAAACGACAAAAACCATTCGTAAAACCGAACGTATGGACGAACGTACGCTAAATAAACTAAACCGGAGAAAAAAATAAAACGATCTAAAAAAACAAACGACCGTGGTTTTTATAAAAAAACCGGGCGGTTAACCGGTGAAGACCTGCGCGGTGGCTACCTCCGGCGGCAGCGGACTCCGGCGGGGCGACGACGGCGCGCGGCGCGAGCGGCGACGGCAGTGGGCGGCGGCGACGGCTCGGGGCGGCGGCGGCTAGGGTTAGGGCGGGGCTGGGTGGCTCGGGCTAGGCTCCCCAGGCTTATAAAGGCCGGCCGGGCTAGAGTCCGGGTCGGGTACGGCCCGGCTAGGTCGGTTCGGTTTTTTTAAATAGTTTCGCGCAGAAAAACAAATAAAAGAAATACCAAACTGACTCCAAAAATCCCGAAATAAATTTTCTCCGACTTCTAAAACCAAGCCAGACAAGGTGAACATTTATTTGGGGCCTAAATGCAATTTTGAAATATGCGCATTTTTCCTAAATTCAAATAAAACAGCGAAAAACTCCAAAATAAAATCTTATTTGATTTTTTATTAAATCCTCAATATTCCTTTAATTTGGGAAAGTCATTTTATTCCCTCTCACTTATTTTTATAATTGGAATTATTGAAGATAAAATAATTAAATCAAATGATCCTATTTTCAAAATTTGAGAAAACCCCAAATATGAAAATAACGAAATTCCCAACTCTCTCCATGGGTCTTTGAGTTGCGTAGGATTTCTAGGATCAAGCCAAAAATGCAAATAAAATATGATATGCAATGATGATCTATGTATAACATTCCAAATTGAAAATTTGGGATGTTACAAACCTACCCCCCTTAAGATGAATCTCGCCCTCGAGATTCGGGTTGGCTAGAAAATAGGTGAGGGTGGTCCTTCAGCAGATCTTCCTCTCGCTCCCAGGTGGCTTCATCCTCGGTGTGGTGACTCCACTGAACTTTACAAAACCTGATAACCTTGTTGGGGGTGACTCGACTGGCATATTCGAGAATCTTGACTGGTTTCTCCTCATAGGTCAAATCACTATCCAACTGAATCGCTTCCAGCGGCACTGTATCTCTCAGCGGTATATCCGCCATCTCTGCGTGGCACTTTTTCAACTGGGAAACGTGGAACACGTCGTGAACTCCTGACAATCCTTCGGGCAACTCCAACTTGTAAGCAACTTCTCCCATACGCTCCAAAACTTTGTATGGTCCCACAAAATGTGGCTCTAATTTTCCCTTAACTCCAAAGCGCTTAACTCCTCGAAGTGGAGATACACGAAGATAAACACTATCTCCGGCTTCATAAACTGTCTCCTTGCATTTGGAATCTGCATAGCTCTTCTGCCTGGACTGGGCTACCTTGAGCCTATCGCGAATCAACTTCACTTTCTATTCAGACTCCTTAATCAAATCTGGTCCAAAAAACTGGCGGTCTCCAACTTCATCCCACAACAATGGTGTTCTGCATCGTCTTCCATACAAGGCTTCAAAAGGGGCCATCTTCAAACTGGATTGATAACTATTGTTGTAAGAGAACTCCACATATGGCAAGTTTTCATCTCAACTAGATCCATAATCTAGCGCACAAGCTCTTAGCATATCCTCCAAAATCTGGTTGACTCTCTCGGTTTGTCTATCGGTCTGCGGCTGAAAAGCTGTACTGAACTCTAGTCTGGTACCCAAAGTTTCGTGCAACTGATTCCAAAACTTTGAGGTAAACTGGGTTCCTCTATCTGATACAATGCTCCTCGAAACTCCATGCAGACATACGATCCTGGTCATATATACCTTTGCCAAATTAGCACTGGTGTAAGTGGTCTTTACTGGGATGAAATGAGCTACCTTCGTCAAGCGATCGACTACAACCCATACCGAGTCATAGCCTGAGCGGGTCCTGAGTAATCCCGTGATAAAATCCATGCCTAGCTTATCCCACTTCCATTCGGGTATTGGCAATGGCTGTAGCAATCCTGCTGGCTTCTAATGCTCTGCCTTTACTCTCTGACATACATCACAAACGGCTACATACTCTGCAATATCCTTCTTCATTCTGGTCCACCAAAAAGTGTCTTTCAAATCCAAATACATCTTGGTATTTCCTGGGTGAATCAAGTACGGCAAATTATGGACCTCTTACAAAATTAACTTCCTGATCTCTGGGTCATTGGGCACATAAACGCGGTCCTCAAGCCATAAGGTATCGTGTTCATCCTCACGAAATCCTTTAGCTTTTCCCTTGCTCGTTTTCTCTTTAATAGAGGCAATCTCCTTGTCAGTCTTCTGAGCTTCTCTGATCTTATCCATCAGAGTAGATTGAATCTCCAATGCTGCTACATAGCCTCTCGGAACTATCTCCAAACATAGCTCACGAAGATCCTCTGCTAACTCCTTTGGTAACCCTCCGGTCATTAGTGTGTTGACATGGCTCTTGCGGCTCAACGCATCGGCTACTACGTTAGCCTTTCCGGGGTGATAATGCAATCTCATGTCATAATCCTTGATGAGCTCCAACCATCTTATTTGCTCGAGATTCAACTCCTTCTGCGTGAAGATGTACTTCAAACTCTTGTGATCCATGTACACCTCACAATGGTTTCCAATGAGAAAATGTCTCCAAGTCTTCAATGCGTGCACTACGGCTGCTAACTCCAAATCATGTGTAGCATAATTCAACTCGTGGGGCTTAAGCTGTCGTGAAGCATACGAAACAACTCTTCCCTCCTGCATAAGCACTGCTCCAAGTCCTCGACGTGAAGCGTCGCAATACACCTCATAATCCTTGCGCTGATCTGGCAGAATCAACACTGGCGAGGTAACCAAACGTTTCTTCAACTCCTGGAAACTGGCCTCACATTCCTCAGTCCAATTGAACTTGGTATCCTTCTTCAACAACTCCGTCATAGGTTTTGCAATTTTTGAGAAATTTTCAATCAATCTCCGGTAGTATCCTGCAAGTCCAAGAAAACTCCGGATCTCTCCAACTGTTGTTGGAGCTTCCCAATTTGTCACAGTGGCAGATTTGGTGGGATCTACTACTATTCCATCTCCGGATATAACATGTCCGAGGAATCCAACTTCCCTCGACCAAAACTCATATTTGCTGAACTTGGCGTATAACTGATGTTCTATGAGCTTACCAAGTACCAAACGCAAATGTTCTTTATGTTCTTCTTCTTTCTTTGAGTAAACCAGAATATCATCAATGAATACTACGACGAACTTATCCAAAAACTCCATAAACACTTTGTTCATCATGTTCATAAAATAAGCAGGTGCTTTAGTCAGACCAAATGACATAACGTTATACTCATACAACCCAGACCTGGTGGTAAAAGTTGTCTTAGGTATGTCCTTCTCTCGAATCTTCAATTGCTGGTATCTTGATCGCAAATCGATCTTGGAAAATACCTTAACTCCTTGCAATTGGTCAAACAAATCATTGATCATCGGCAGTGGGTACTTATTGTTGATCGTCACTTCATTCAATCCTCGATAATCAACAACCGTCCTTAACGATCCATCCTTCTTTTCCACTAGAAGTACCGGTGATCCCCAAGGTGATGAACTTGGGCGAATATATCCCTTATCCATTAACTCCTTAATCTGCTTCTTAATCTCCTCCAAATCCTTTGCAGGCATTCTATACGGTCTCTTAGATATTGGTCCTGTGCCTGGCAAAAGCTCAATCAAAAACTCAATATCTCTATCTGGTGGCATGCCGGGTAATTCTTCTGGAAATACATCCGGAAAATCCTTTACCACCGGTCCTTCTCCTGTACAACTCCTGATAGGGAATTTACTTGTGTCCTCTTCGGCTCATGCCGTGATACATACTTGATCCTTCTTCCTTCTGGGGTGGTAAGCAAAATCGACTTACTGGCGCAATCGATGTTTCCTCCATACATCGCTAGCCAATCCATACCCAGAATTACATCCAAACCTTGCAATTCCAAAATCCGAGGGAAACACATGCCTACCTATACTCAATGGCACTTGAAAAAATCTTTTACTGGCCATATACTCCGCTCCTAGTGAGCTTACTAACATAGGTGTTCTAAGAGCCTTGGTGGGCAGTTTATACTTATCCACGAATCCCCTTGATATGTATGAATGCGATGCACCAGTATCAAAAAAGAATGATTGCAGTAAATGACTTAACCAAAAACTTACCTATTACTGCATCTGGCTCGGCTTCAACCTCCTCCACATTAACGTGGTTCACATGTCCCCTGTTGAAAGGGTTCGGCTTCTTCCCAGAGCTTCCATTGCCATTTCCATTCTGGATTTCAGGACATTCATTGGCATAATGTCCGGTCTTCTGACACTTATAACAAGTGACTTGGCTCATGTCTCTCTTGGCTGGGGTTGATGGGTTGGTACGGTTCTGACCGTTGCTTCCCCCATTCCCATTACCGTTCTTGGGGCCATTATGATTATGCGAACTTCCTCCTCCATGGGTATGCTAAAAATGTCCTCCCATCTTCGGGGTAAAACGTGGCTTCTGCTGAGCTCCTGAGTTGTACTTCCCATGTCCATACTTCCTCTTGCGGTTGTCAATCTGCTGCTGCTTCCCTTTAATCATAAGAGCATGATCTACCAGTTCCTGATAGTTGTTGAAAGTTGCTACCATCAACTGCATGCTCAACTCATCATTCAGTCCTTCCAGAAACTTTTCCTGCTTAGCTGCGTCCGTAGCAATGTCATCCGGGGCATAACGTGCTAACTTACTAAAGTCATCCATGTATTGGACAACTCTCCGTCCTCCTTGGCGCAAGTTGCGAAACTCACGCTTCTTCATGGCCATAGCTCCTGCTGAAACATGGGTAGTATGGAAAGCCTGCTGAAATTGGTCCCATGTCACTGTGGCTATAGGGTAGGTGACAGTGTAATTCTCCCACCATGATGCTGCTGGTCCATCCAACTGGTGTGCGGCAAAACGCACCTTCTCAGCATCTGTGCATCCTGTAGTGGCTAACTCCCTTCCAATCTTGCGGAGCCAATCATCTGCTACTATAGGCTCGGTGCTACTGGAGAACACCGGCTGATTCAGTCTAAGGAAACGGGTTAAGTGATCAACAGGTGGTGGTGGCGGTGGGTTGTTGTTGTTCCCCTGATTCTGATTCTGGACTAGCAACTGCATCAACGCATTCTGCTGCTGGATCAACTGAGTGAGCTCCGGTGGGAGGGCAAATCCATTGTCACGTCTCGGAGGCATCTGATGGGTTTAGAGGGGAGAGATTAGAATAGAATGAGGTCTAATGAGAAAGCACTACCCATATGCACATGAGACAAACACAAACATTTCACTCAATCAATCAATCAAGTCATACAATTGGTCTAACTATCGCAAGAGTGCTCGGACTACTCTATTTACAAGGTGGAATACTACTACTGATGTGGTGGTCTACTAGAAATATTCCTCGGTTGCTGACTCCATGATATCTGCTCCAGCTTCGTCTTCATAGTCATCATTGCTCAGGTCAGAGTTGGTGTCGCCGATGATGATGTAGTCTTTCGGGCGAATCTCCTTGGGTTCTTCGTCTTCTTCTACTGGTGTGGGGTCTCCCATGAATATTCCGATCTTCTTAATCAGGTCGTCATTCTTCTCCACTAGTACGACGATTTCCTCCTCATAATCTTCACGTGTAGCCTTGAGTTCTTCCTCCAGTTCCGTGATTCTTGTCATCGCCTTCTTCAGATCTAACATGCCTGCGCACATCTGGTTCTCCTGACGTCGAATGTGCTGGTTTAACTCCTGGATAAAAGCTGCAATTGATCAATCCTTCTTGGTGCTAATCATCTCCCAATGCTCATCTCAGCGCCCACAAATCTGGTAGATAGTATCCTTGAGATCATTGCGGTAAACTTCTCCAATACGTCCCATGGTGTTGTGGGCCGCCATGCTCTTTCCTAGACTCCAGGTTGGTGCATCAAAGGAAAACTCTATGGGCTCGGTCACTGGTGCGAACGTCCTTCCTGGAACTTGAACTTGAATCATCCAGCGCTCTACTTCGGGTAAAGTGGCGTTGTAGGTCCCGGTGAAGCTTGGTACTCCGATGTTCAGGTACTTAGTGACTTCCTTCAGGTGGCGTCCAAAGGGTGTATCTTCATCCGGTTGTGTGAACTTGTTCCTTGCATCTGCCATCCTAAAAGAGTAGAAAAGATGAGGAGTCAGAAATGAGAAGAGTGAGTAGTGATCTAGGGCTTTAGCTTAGTGGTCGTGTCCTACAGTCAGCGTGTGCTCTGATACCATCTTGTAGCGACCAGACCTCAAACAGTTTCATCTCTGTGCTTCAGTGTCATCCCTGGATCAGTAATGCTGACAGGCACAGTACTTGAAGGGTTTATAACAGAGTAGCAATCACACACTTGTTACAACGAGTGTCTCAAAAGAGAACTTATTACAAATAATATGGCTTAAGGCCATCTAATTACGATAACAGCGAAAGGCTTGGAAGATAAGTGAGTCCATCAACTCCAACGGCATCACTGAGTATAGAACCACGGCCTAAAGGCACCTTACTCGTCGTCTGAAAAGTCTGCAACATGAATGTTGCAGCCCGAAAACGGGTCAGCACATGGAATATGCTGGCAATGTAACACATAGAGAGTAAATGAACAGAATAATGCTATCACTACATGCATATTTGGCTGGTGGAAAGCTCTATGGTTACAGTTTTGCGTAAAGCCAATTTTACCCTACTGCAAAGAAATAAATTTTATGGAAAGAATTGCACTTCGGAATGACATAACACCACCTCAAAAGGTAAGATGGAAAGAATTGCACTTCGGAATGCAAGATGAAGAATGCTTGAACTCCTCAAAACAAAGCATGTATTGAGCACCATGTTTATTTTTGAGTATATAGCTTGGCGGATCATAATTCCGAGAGAAATCTTGAAGAACAATTGAAGAATGAAAAGAATCCTTGATGAGCCACCATGTTGCCTCCATGAAGAACTCCAATAATAAAAGGATGATCAAACAAAAGGAATGAGAAGTTGAAAACACAAGGTGAATCCTTGCAATGATTTAGATGAATCTTCGTGGTGATATAATTGAGAGATCTTGGAACTCCGGGAAAGTATAAAGCACTTGAACCGAGAATTTACTCATCGTGAACAAACTCCGTAAGAATGAATACATCATTTGGATGAATCAAGAATAAGAATTATGTTATGCGTATCCTTCACCAATTTGAATTGATGACCAGCAACGGATTTGGCATACTACTTACTCTCGTAGAAAGGATCAAGATAGATATAGCACAAACTTGCGAAGGACTTCAACGAACCACTGGAAGGATTGGGAAAAAACAAATGAATTGATACAATAACAAAGGAAGAGAATTCTTGAACGAACCGTCGTAAGAATTAAAAAGGAACAAAGAAAAGATAAAGAAACACCGGTAAGAATTAGAAACGAATGAAGATCCTTGAAGCAATTTAGATACAAGGAAAACAAAGAGATCATGAACTAATTAGAGAATACTTGAGCGATGCACCAGTAAGATTTGGAGAATGCGAGCTGAAAGCTGAAATGAATACTTCTGATGATGGGCTCCGGAGCATCAAACTGAAAAGACTCCTGAATTGCTCCGGATGGGTGAAAAGAATTCTCACAATCGCAAAACAATTATGAGAGGATGGAATGAAGTTAGAACCATGAATCTTGAGAGAACGGATAAGATTTGGAAGAAAAACTCTTCTTCAGTCTTCAAATGTTGAGAATGACGATGAGAAACACCACCATGAATTGTTGAGGCACTCCGGGAGAATCAAAAGCGAAGAGGTGGAGCCAACGATGGAAAGAATTTGAATGATCTTGGAGAAATACATATGACTGATCATAATTCATTCTTACGTCAACTTTGAAAGAATTTGAGGATAGCTCTGGGAAAATTAGAAGAGTCTGGTAAGATCCTGGGAAAAGACCTGTGGGTTAGGGCCCACTCAAAAGAAAACACCGTTGAGCGATTTAAAAGAGAGATTGCACCGGTTGAATTAAATGGCTTGAATGAGATAACATCCTCAAAAGAACTTGAGCGAATGGAGAATGGAAACTTGAATCTTCTGAGATATCTTCGGCACTTCGGATACAAGAAATCACAATGTTAATGATCAAGAGATGCTTGGATAAGAACTTCCTACACGAGAAAGCAATTGAAAATGAGGAAAGGGATATGATCGACAAAGCTTGAATTGAATCCGCCGGAGAAGAAAAGAGAATGAAGAATAATACACTTGAAGCTCCGTTAGTATCTTCCTGTGAATCACCGGATAAGAACATTGATGGAAAAGAATAAAGAGACTTCACATCCATAAAAAGTGTACTTGATTAAGAAATCTGAGTCCTTGAAGAAAAAGGGTGTGAGGGCGGGAAAAACAAAGACAACTTGGGACGGATGAAACAAACACTGGAACGAAACCGAAGCTAACGAGAGAAGCAACCTGAAAAGAAGCAAGCAACATAGAAACAACCATCACATAATCGTGGCATGATGCACAACCAAGTATGATGCATGTCCGGTTTAATGAGGCATGGCATGGCAAAGTGCACAAACAATACTACAAATTAAGTGGAGCTCAATATGCAACGAGTTGCATATTGACAAAACACCACAACAATTATTTAGTTCTCTCTCATTTAAGTACTCAATAATATTAAATGTTTGTTAACATGGCGAGGGGTGAAGCATAAGTAAACTATACATCTAGGCAAGTTTAAATGAGGCCGGAACAACAAGCAACAAGTCCGGAAAAACCTCATGTGCATATTTTAGGTTTGGTATTGTTCTGCCCTAAACCATATTTTAGACACCCACAATGCGGTTATATCTCCCATGTGTCGGGGCACAACTTAGAGGCATAGCCGCATGGTAGGCTTGTCGCAAGAGGGGTAATCTTCACACATCCCATGTACTGAATAAGAAAGGGATAAAGAGTTGGCTTACAATCTCCACTTCACACAAATACAAGTTAAACATACATCATCAAGAATACAATCAAGGTCCGACAATGGAACCAAAATAAAAGAAGACAACCCCAAATTCTAGATCCCCGATCATCCCAACTGGGCACCAATACTGATCATCCGAAAAAGAAACATAGCAACGAAAAGATCTTCATCGAGCTCCCACTTGAGCTCGATTGCATCACCTGCACTGGTATCATCAGCACCTGCAACTGTTTTGAAGTATCTGTGAGCCATGAGGACTCAGCAATCTCACACCCACGAGATCAAGACTATTTAAGCTTAAGGGTAGGAAAGGGTAGTGAGGTGGAGCTGCAGCAAGCACTAAGCATATATGTTGGCTAACATACGCAAATAAGAGCGAGAAGAGAAGCAACACAACGGTCGAGAAGCTAGAAGTGATCAAGAAGTGATCCTGAAACTACTTACGTTCAAGCATAACACAAGAACCGTGTTCACTTCCCGGACTCTGCCGAATAGAGACCATCATGGCTACACACGCGGTTGATGTATTTTAATTAAGTTAAGTGTCAAGTTCTCTACAACCGGATATTAACAAATTCCCATCTGCCACATAACCACGGGCACGACTCTCAAAAGTTTATACGCTGCAGGGGTGTCCCAACTTAGCCCATCATAAGCTCTCACAGTCAATGAAGGATATTCCTTCTTCCAGAAAGACCCGATCAGTCTCGGAATCCCGGTTACAAGACATTTCGACAATGGTAAAAGAAGACCAGCAAAGCCACCCGATGTGCTAACAATCCCGATTGGAGTCGCATGTATCTCGTTCTCAGGGCAACACCGGATGAGACATCCTACGAGTAAAACCAAAACCTCAAGTTTACTCGAGGTGACCCCGTAGTCTACTTGGTTCGGACCAACACTTAGAGAAGCATTGGCTCGGGGGGTTAAAATAAAGATGACCCTCGGTTTAATTACAACCAAGGGAAAGGTATTGATTGTTAGGAAAATGTAAAACCAAGGTTGGGCCTTCCTGGAGGAGTTTTATTCAAATTGAACTGTCAAGGGGTTCCCATAACACCCAACCGCGTAATGAACGGAAAATCAAGGAACATAACACCGGTATGACGGAAACTAGGGCGGTAAGAGTGGAACAAAAAACTAGGCATAAGGTCGAGCCTTCCACCCTTTACCAAGTATATAGATGCATTAATTCAGATAAGAGATATTCTAATATGCCAACATATCCATGTTCCAACAAGGAAGAAACTTCAGCTTCACCTGCAACTAACAACGCTATAAGAGGGGCTGAGTGAAAGCGGTAACATAGCCAAACAATGGTTTGCTAGGAATGGTGGGTTAGAGGCTTGGCATGGCAATTTGGGAGGCATGATATAACATGTGGTAGGTAGCGCGACATAGCGATAGAACGAACCATTAGCAAGCAAAGATAGACGTGATTTCGAGGGTATGGTGATCTTGCCTGAGATCCTGCAAGGAAGAAGAACGAGTCCATGAAGAAGACAAACAGACATAGTCGAACGGATCCTCACAACTCCGGAACGAAACCGAAGCTAACGAGAGAAGCAGCCCGGAAAGAAGCAAGCAACTTAGTAAACAACCATCACACAATCATGGCATGATGCACAACCAAGTATGATGCATGTCCGGTTTAATGAGGCATGACATGGCAAAGTGCACAAACAATACTACAAATTAAGTGGAGCTCAATATGCAACGAGTTGCATATTGACGAAACACCACAACAATTATTTAGTTCTCACCCGTTTAGGTACTCAACAACATTAAATGTTTGTTAACATGGCAAGGGGTGAAGCATAAGTAAACTAGACATCTAGGAAAGTTTAAATGACACCGGAACAACAAGCAACAAGTCCAGAAAAACCTCATGTGCATATTTTAGGTTTGGTACTATTCTGCCGTAAACCATATTTTAGACACCAACAATGCGGTTATATCTCCCACGTGTCGGGGAACGACTTAGAGGCATAGCCGCATGGTAGGCTTGTCACAAGAGGGGAATCTTCACACATCCCATGTACCGAATAAGAAAGGGATAAAGAGTTGGCTTACAATCTCCACTTCACACAAATACAAGTTAAACATACATCATTGAGAATACAATCAAGGTCGGACTACGGAACCAACATAAAAGAAGACAACCCCAAATTCTACATCCCCGATTGTCCCAACTGGGCACCACTACTGATCATCCGGAAAAGAAACATAGCAATGAAAAGATCTTCATCGAGCTGCCACTTGAGCTCGATTGCGTCACCTGCACTAGTATCATCGGCACCTGCAACTGTTTGGAAGTATCTGTGAGCCACGAGGACTCAACAATCTCACACCCACGAGATCAAGACTATTTAAGCTTAAGGGTAGGAAAGGCTAGTGAGTTGGAGCTGCAGCAAGCACTAAGCATATATGGTGGCTAACATACGCAAATAAGAGCGAGAAGAGAAGCAATGCAATGGTCGAGAAGCTAGAAGTGGTCAAGAAGTGATCCTGAAACTACTTATGTTCAAGCATAACACAAGAACCGTGTTCACTTCCCGGACTCTGCCGAAAAGAGACCATCATGGCTACACATGCGGTTGATGTATTTTAGTTAAGTTAAGTGTCAAGTTCTCGACAACCGGATATTAACAAATTCCCATCTGCCACATAACCGCGGGCACGGCTCTCAAAAGTTTATACCCTGCAGGGGTGTCCCAACCTAGCCCATCACAAGCTCTCACGGTCAACGAAGGATATTCCTTCTCATGGAAAGACCCGATCAGTCTCTGAATCCCGGTTACAAGACATTTCGACAATGGTAAAACAAGACCAGCAAAGCCACCCGATGTGCCGACAATCCCGATAGGAGTCACACGTATCTCATTCTTAGGGCAACACCTGATGAGACATCCTACGAGTAAAACCAAACCTCAAGTATCCTCGAGGTGGCCCCGCAGTCTACTCGGTTCAGACCAACACTTAGAGAAGCATTGGCCCGGGGGGGTTAAAATAAAGATGACCCTCGGGTTAATTACTCCCAAGGGAAAGGTATAGGTTGTTAGGCCAATGTAAAACCAAGGTTGGGCCTTCCTGGAGCAGTTTTATTCAAAGAAAACTGTCAAGGGGTTCCCATAACACCCAACCGCGGAAGGAACACAAAATCAAGGAACATAACACCGGAAAGACGGAAACTAGGGCGGCAAGAGTGGAACAAAATACCAGGCATAAGGCCGAGCCTTCCACCCTTTACCAAGTATATAGATGCATTAATAAAGATAATAGATATTGCCAACATATCCATGTTCCAAGAAGGAACAAACTTCAGCTTCACCTGCAACTAACAACGCTATTAGAGGGGCTGAGCAAAAGCGGTAACATAACCAAACAACGGTTTGCTAGGAAAGGTGGGTTAGAGGCTTGGCATGGCAATATGGGAGGCATGATATAACACGTGGTAGGTAGCGTGACATAGCGATAGAACGAACAACTAGCAAGCAAAGATATAAGTGATTTCAAGGGTATGGTCATCTTGCCTAAGATTCCGCAAGGAAGAAGAAAGAGTCCATGAAGAAGACAAACGGACATAGTCGCACGGATCCTCACAACTCCGGAACGAAACTGAAGCTAATGAGAGAAGCAACCCGGAAAGAAGCAAGCAACATAGTAAACAACCATCACACAATCATGGCATGATGCACAACCAAGTATGATGCTTGTCCGGTTTAATGAGGCATGGCATGGCAAAGTGCACAAACAATACTACAAATTAAGTTGAGCTCGATATGCTACGAGTTGCATATTGACGAAACACCACGACAATTATTTAGTTCTCTCCCGTTTAAGTACTCAACAACATTAAATGTTTGTTAACATGGCAAGGGGTGAAGCATAAGTAAACTAGACATCTAGGCAAGTTTAAATGAGGCCGGAACAACAAGCAACAAGTTCGGAAAAACCTCATGTGCATATTTTAGGTTTGGCACTGTTCTGCCCTAAACCATATTTTAGAGTTGTTAAACATGCAAAGTAATGCCACCGTCTTAAGCTAGGCATTTTCCACCCCATTTACATATAAAGTTTGTTACAAACCGAGTTACGGTTAATTAGTTATGAATTAAATCATTTTAACAAGTTATTTGAGGAAATTAATGCAAACAACAAGCTAAACATTTTTTACATGCATGAAAGTTGGATATTATGAAACTAGATGAATTTCTAAGCATTTTTCATATATGAAGCATTTTAATTCGATGCACGGTTTATAAGGTATTAAATGCATGATCCTGAAGGGGTTTCTGCAAAACTGGAAACTCTGGATAAAAAGGACCAATCGCAGAACGGAAAAAAAATGTCATGGGCCGAATCTGGAGCTACAGGAACTGGGCGGCTCACCAGGCCTCATGGGCCGGTTGATGAAAGAGGACCGACAAGGGGCGCAGTTGGGCTTGGTGCACGCTTGTGGCCCGAGAACAGAGAAGGCCGGCTCGGGGTGACGCAGTCAACGGGCACGGGCGCTGTTCGTCCTCCTCTGGAGCAGGGACGAGGCGGCCATGGCAGGCGGGCGCCGGGAGGCTCGGACGATGGCGTTCGACGGGACCAGCGAAGCGGTGAGTTTGCACGGCGGCGGAGGGGTCAAGCTCGACGGAAAACGGCACTCCAGCGAGGTCCGAGAGGCGCGAGGGGAGCTGCTGGCGTCGGGGACGAGGGCAGGCAGCGGTGCTCGGGCGGCGAGACGCGTGCGTCCTCCTCCTATGCTCAAGGCAGAGAGGTGGGGCATCGGGGCTCCAGGTCTAGTGCTGGGACGAGACGGAGGAAGCCGGCGGCGGCTGCTGCTTGCGACACGGTGTCCATGGCTGCTCCAGCTGCAAGAAGAGAACGAGGGAGAGACGTCGTGAGATAGAGCTGGGGGAGGAGAGAGGTGAAAGAAAAGGGGAAAGGAGACGGCACGGCCTGGCCATGGTCTTGCCAGCGGCGAGGTTCGCTGGCGGCGGTGGGATCGCGAGGTGGAGGTGCGCTCAGGCCGAGGGGGGGTTCGGGACTGCGGGGTCCGGCGGGGATGGACGAACAGGAGGCACCGGAGCTCTCGGCTCCATGGAGGTGCTCGAGAGGGAGTGGATCTAGGGAAAGGTGGAGAAAGGCAGGGGCGTCAGGCCTGCTGCGGCTGTGGCCTCAATCCCAAACTAGATCGAGCGCCGGCAAGGGAGGATCAGTCAGGGGAAGATGAGACTGCGAGGCTAGGGGTGCTGCGGGAGGATCCTGATGGAGAGGCAAAGTGGAAGGATAGGTAGCTGGCTTGGGTTGGTGTGGTGGTGAAAGCGAGGAGGGGATTTGATTTGATTTGGTTCGAGCGATGGGGATCCCGAGGTGTGGAAGATGAGTGTGGCGGCGTCGGTAGGGACAACTGCCTAGAATTTAGGGTTGCTGGTTATATAGTGAGTGGGTTAGGTTAGCGGCTAATCGGACCCTCTGATTTAGAACAAACGCTCGAGATAAATAGGCTAAGGAGAACAAAAAGAAAAACGGAGATGTTTTAGGGATGTTAGGGGATGATCGGAACGCAACGGTGATGACTGAGCGGTATGGGTTCGAGGCAGTTTCCGGACTCGCACGAGAGGGGTCGATGCACTGTGCAAGGGGGTCAGGTGGTTTGGAGGGGTGTGAAGAAGGGCTTGGACTGAGATGAGAGAAGAGAAAGCAGCCCGGCATGGGTTTTCGGAGACCGAAAACGTCCGACGTTTGACCGGCTATAATGCCGCTATAGTTATCCGTTGGGGCATCAAACAGACTCCGATTGCAATGAAACTTGGCAGGCGGCCAACCTGCAACATAGCAACACCGCACGCCAACTTTCATCCCAGTCCGAGAACATTTTCTGGCCACTTATAAAATAATATTTCGGACGTGACGCGGGCGCGTGCGAGTGTGGTTGGGCTCAGAACGGACAACGGGGAGAACTGGGGAACCCGGACGGATGCATGTTTTGAAAACATGATGATGCAATGCACATGCTGACATGGCAAGATGCAACACGTAAGCGAAAGACAAGGCAACAACAACGAATAACTGGAAGACACCTGGCGCAACGGTCTCGGGGCGTCACAGCGGCTAAGCCCCCCGAGTGGGAGGATTGCTCTCCACTTGGAGTAGTTTTGTCACTTAGGCGAATATGGGATCCCGGCTAAGCCCCCGGGTGGAGGGATTGCTCTCCACTCGGAGTAGTTTTGTTACTTAGCCGAATACGGGATCGCAGCTTGATGCGGAGCATCCTACGGGCATCACCATGTCAAGATTCCGTTTGGCAAGTGACACATGCGACATCTACTTCACATACACAAAGGTGAATCATCTCCGTTACACGTGCTCACTTGACCCCTTCGAGGATGTATACTACTTGACACCCCTCTTGTGTGCATGCATAGGTATTGTGGGAACTTCATGGATGACGAGGAGGAGTGCAAGCGCCAAGGGACACCTACACCATCTGCAAGGGAAGCATGGAAGTGAAGACGGAAGGAGTTGCAGAGTCTACAGCGACCGGACGACCGGAAGCCACCGGACGATCGACGAACACCGGACGTCCGACGCTTACCGGAAATCTGGTGCCACCGAGCCCGAAGCAAAACGTCGGACAACCGTCGCCAACCGGACGTCCGGCGCCACCTGTCCCAAGAAGAATCAGCGGACGTACGATGCGTGCCGGACGTCCGGACCATCTTGAGCCACCGGACGTCGGACTCCCACCGGTCGTCCGGTACCTGCCTGTGCGCAGTTGGGCCTTTGGCCTTGTATCTCTCTCCCACTTACCCCTTCGTGGCTTAGACTATAAATAGACCACCCCACCTCCTTTCTAGGGTCAGCAAAGTAGTAGCTCATTTAGAGATAGAGCTTTGCTCATCCATTACGGATCTACTCCCCAAGAGAGACCGCGGCCCCTCATCGGAGAAGATCCACCTTAGATTCAAGACCCCTCATGGGAGATCCCCTCGTGGATTCAAGATCTCCTCACGGAGAAGACCGGTTACCATTTGTATCGTCCCTTGTTGACTTTGGATCGTGTATCTCTCTTTGTGTTTCGAGGATCTAGCACATGTGTGATCGTTCCTGTTGGTTTGAGTGATTCTCTCGTGTTTCCCCTCGTGTTTCTCCTCGTGTTTCCCCTCGTGTTCTTCGTGTTCTTCGCGGGATCCACTCCTTTCGTGAAAGATCGACTACTAGGGTTCCTACCCTACATCATAGGTAAGCCCCCGAGTGGGAGAACTGCTCTCCACTTGGAATAGTTTTGTTACTTAGGCGAGTGCGGGATCGCGGCTAAGACCCCGAGTGGGAGGATTGCTCTCCACTCGGAGTAGTTTTGTTACTTAGGCGAGTACATGATCGCGGCTAAGTCCCTAAGTGGGAGGGTTGCCCTCCACTTAAAGTAGTTTTGTTAATTAGGCAAAAACGTGATCCGGGCTAAGCCCCCTAGTGGGAGGATTGCTCTCTACTCAGAGTAGTTTTGTTACTTAGGCGAATGCGGGATCGCGGCTAAGCCCCCGAGTGGGAGGATTGCTCTCCACTCGGAGTAGTTTTCTTACTTAGGCGAATATGAGATCGCGGCTAAGCCCCTGGGTGGGGGGATTGCTCTCCACTCGGAGTAGTTTTGTTACTTAGGCGAAGACGGGATCACAGCTAAGCCCCCGAGTGAGAGGACTGCTCTCCACTCGGAGTAGTTCTGTTACTTAGGCGAGTGCGGGATTGCGGCTAAGCCCCCGAGTGGGAGGATTGCTCTCCACTCGGAGTAGTTTTGTTACTTAGGCGAGTACAGGATCGTGGCTACGTCCCCGAGTGGGAAGGTTGCTCTCCACTCAGAGTAGGTTTTTTACTTAGGAGAATACGAGATCGCGGCTAAGCCCCCAAGTGGGAGGATTGCTCTCCACTTGGAGTAGTTTTGTTACTTTGGCGAGTATGGGATCACGGCTAAGTCCCCGAGTGGGAGGGTTGCTCTCCACTCATAGTAGTTTTGTTATGTAGGCGAATACGGGATCACGGCTAAGCCCCCGAGTGGGAGGATTGATCTCCACTCGGAGTAGATTTGTTACTTAGGCGAGTACGGGATCGCGGCTAAGTCCCCGAGTGGAAGGGTTGCTCTACACTTGGAGTAGTTTTGTAACTTAGGCGAATCGGGTTCGCGGCTAAGCCCACGAGTGAGAGGGTTGCTCGACACTCAGAGTGTTTTCGAAACTTAGGCGAATAGGGTTCACAGCTAAGCCACCCACTGGGGGATTTGAACACATATTCTTATGCGATAAAAATCATTAAGATACTGTGAAAATCATGTCTTTGATAAGAAAACTGAAGGATTCTTTATTACAACTCGCTTATCTGAGTGTTCTAGGTATAAAAGCGGCGGAGCAGATCCGCATTCCATGAGCACGGCTCGTCTTCTTTCTTAGCTACGTTGTAGAGGTCATATGCCCCATTGTGGAGCACCTTGGTGATGATGAAGGGCCCTTCCCATGCCAGAGCGAGCTTGTGAGGCCGTTCCTAGTGCACTCGGAGCGCAACGTCTCCTTCCTGAAATGCTCGGCCTCTGACGTTTCGGGCAGGTTGATGCGAGCATCCTACGGGCATCACCATCTCAAGAGTCCGTTTGGCAAGTGACACGTGCGACATCTACTTCACATACAGAAAGGTGAATCATCTCCTTTACATGTGCTCACTTGACCCCTTCGAGGATGGTATACTACTTGACACCCCTCTCGTGTGCATATATAGGTATTGTCAGAACTTCACGGATCACGAGGAGGAGTGCAAGCGCCAAGGGACACCTACACCATCCGCAAGGGAAGCATGGAAGAGAAGACAGAAGAAGAAGGACTTGCAGAGTCTACAGCGACCCGATGACCGGAAGCCACCGGACGTCCGACCCTCAACAGCCGCCGGACGACCGACGAACACTGGACGTCCTACAGGTCCCAGGCACCAGACATCCGATGCTTACCGGAAATCCGGTGCCATCGAGCCCGGAGCAAAACGCCGGACGACCGTTGCCAACCGGGCATCCGGCGCCACCTGTCTCGAGAAGAATCAGCGGGCGTCCGACGCGCGCTGAACGTCCGGACCATCCCGAGCCACCGGACGTCCGATCCCCACCGGTCGTCCGGTACCTGCCTGTGTGCAGCCGGGCCTTTGACCTTGTGTCTCTCCCCCACTTACCCCTCCGTGGCTTAGACTATAAATAGACCACCCCCACCTCCTTTCTAGGGTCAGCAAAGTAGTAGCTCATTTAGAGATAGAGCTTTTCTTATCCATTACGGATCTACTCCCCGAGAGAGACCGCGGCCCCTCTCCGGAGAAGATCCACCTTGGATTCAAGACCCTACACGGGAAGATCCCCTCGTGGATTCAAGACCTCCTCATGGAGATGAACCTTACCTTGTATCTTTCCCTTTGTTGTTCATGTACCTTGTGGATCTTGTGTTTGATTGTCTAGTGGATGTGTGATTGGACTTGTTCTTGAGTGTTTCCCATTGTGTTTTCTCTCCGTTCTTCCCCGTGTTCTTCGTGTTTTTGCGGGATCCGATCATTTCATGAAAGATCGGACATATAGGGTTCCACCCTACATCATCTTGGTATCTTGAGCCACGTTGATCATGATTTCGGAGCCTCCCCGTTGTGTTTTCTAGCGTAATTTTTTTGTGTTCTTCCCCAATTTTGAAAATCCCCATAAAAAATATACCCAATTTTTTTTTGTGATTTGTTGGTTTAACGAAGTTTTGTTGGATTTGATCCATGGATTTGCTTGGTTTCAAATGGATCTAGCATTTCTCCAAGTTTCCCCATCTTTCATCCATGAAATCTCATCAATTTTGACCCCCAAATCTTCATTTTCCGCCAAAAATCGCGTCCCGAAACTTGCATCTCGCGTTGACCCCGACCCACCGGACGACCGAAATTTTACTGACGTCCGGAGCTCCTGGAACGACGGGACATCCGACCTTTTCCGGACATCCAGAACTCCTAACCGGAGCCAAATTTACGGATTTCCGAGGCCGCCCGGACATCAGACTCCCAGACATCCATCCTTTTACGGACGTCCGTAACCTGTAGTTTCAGACTTCAACTGATTTTTGTTTCGGCCATAACTAATTCATCCGAACTCCGATGTTGACGTTATTTAGCTCGTTTTGAAACTCTTGACATCCCCCTTCCCACAAAAATAACACCAACATCATTTGACTATCTGAAATTTTGACAATTTTGGCATCTTTGCCTAGGGCTTCCACCTCATCATCCGCTACACCACCACCGACTTCCGCAACCTAACCAATTTTGTTCCCCATCGCATTAGTGTTTGCTTGAGGAGTGATTTGAGTCTCCTAAGGTGTCTAAGCTACTTAGGGATGGTTGCTTCTTCATCAACCACCACCACCACTACCGCATAGGCTTACTAACCATACACTTCTCCCACACCGACTTAACCCAATTTTGTTTGTGTTGTGAGTTGTGTCTCCTAAGGTGTTTCGGCTACTTAGGGACCGTGCTTCCAACTCCGACACCGTGTATAATCCACCACCTTAGCCTCTACTTCCGCATTGCATACTCGCATAACCCATCATTGCATTTCCGCAATCCCATTGAGCTTCTGCAATACCATCATTTGACATTTAAGATTTTGAGTTCGCGGTTTTTCCATTTCCTAAGGTGTTTTGGCTACTTAGGGACGAGTCTCCATCATCTTGGTATCTACATCAAGAACACCGCCACTCTTCATTGCCAAGGACGGTAACGTCCATATCATCTTGGTATCGTGGTATCCCTCCATTGTATATTCCCTTGCCATTGCATTGATAACCCCTAGCCTATTTTGCGTTACTTGCCTATCGAGACTAGCCATTTGAGTATTTCCGGGAACGTTACTTGTGCACATTAGTGATCATCGAGCTACACCTTCCACTGCATACATACCATATCATATTGGTATCATATCATCTCGTGTGCCTTAAGTTTGTTCCTGCATATATACAATTGGTATCCTGGTTTGTGCATTGTGCAAAAGTGGCCATACAAAAAAGAGAATAAGCTTTTAAGCAAAGAAAAAGAGTGAACAAAGAGCTTGTAAGCAAGTGCCATAGCATCATACCACATTGCATAATATTGTCATATCCGATCATCTTGGATCATCTTGAGAAACACCGGGAACCATACATACATAGCAGACTTGGGATAGAAAATTCATACATTTTGCATCTTATAGGTTGTGCACAAGTGTCGTATACGCCTATAGAGCAATTGTCCTAGCGTCTCTCTTGAGTTGTACAACATGAGTGGTTTCCGTGGATTCCACATTTTGAGCTCATTCCTTTGTTGCACGACCCCATTTATCTATCCGTGTGTGTGTTTCCATGTGCCACATATTGCTATTGGTCTACTTGTTTCGCTTGCGAATTTGTGAATCTCTTTCAACATTATTGAATCTTGCTAACATTTTGCATTAAATTTTTGTGCCACTATCCTCACCGAGCTACTCCATAAGTTTTAGTTTGTAGGTGTGAGTGAACAAGTCCGATACCAATTCCACTATTCTTTCATCTCACATTGAGTGAAACGGGATACATCCTCAACTTTGGGAAAAGTTAACTTGGTATTGTTTATCTCATTTCCTACTCACCTCTACTCGAGTCTTGTGATGGATAGGCAAGCAATTTCATCTTCGGTCTACAACAACAACGATGAGTTCGATGCCACGAACAACTCCAACGACACCAAGATGCAAGCTCAAATGGAGGAGATCAAATCCCTCATCAAGTCCTACAAGCGGTCTTCCTCATCTTCGAGAAGACGCTCAAGAGCACATGTCTCCAAGCTACCATCTCCGAAAAAATCAAATCGGCATCGACACCATCACCAACAAGGACGTGAAGGTCAAGAGCTCAACACCAACAAACGCTCAACTACTTCACCATCTCCCTTGGCATCTTCCCCAAGCGACTTCAAGCCATATTCGCCTATGGACATTCAGCATCTTCGCCCACAAGCACCTAAAGAGAAACCCAACAAGCTCAAGTCCGCGACTTCCACGAGCTACTATGACCTCGACATCGACCACACGATTCCTTTCTATGGGACTCAAGAACCCAAGGAGTATCTCGAGTGGGAGCATTTGGTGGACGACTACCTCAAGCTACATCAAGTTCCTCCCGAAGATCAAGTGAAGTGCGTCACAAGGAACTTCCACGACTACGCGTCCACATGCTGGCTTCACACACCTTCAGAGACCTACAACATGAGTTGGCGCAAGATGAATAGAGCTTTGCGGTGCGAGTTCATTCCTCGAACCTACATGGAACAACTTCTACGCCAATTGGAGAACACCACCCAAGGATCCAAGTCCATCGACGAGTACTTCAAGGAGATGAAGAAAGCCTTGCGACGAGCCGGCGTGGATGACCCCATTCCGGTGAAGTTCCACTTCATGATGGGATTGCACAACGACATCTCGAAGACTCTCTTCCTCGAGAACTACAAGTCCCTCAACGACTACTACATTGGTGCTCTCAAGGCGGAACAAGAACTCATGAAGGCCAAGGCTTCTCCACCCCAAGCACACTTCTCGAAGACCAAGCTCCAAGAAGGCGAGCATGAGGATAGTACCACCAAGATGTCCAAGCCCGACGAGCTCCAAGACAATGCTCCCAAGTTTGACTTCATCGCCATCCCTCTTTGTGGCATTGATGGTGCCGAGTCTACTTCCACTCTTTTTCAAGACGGTGTGGCGACGACTACGACTATGGAGCCAATCAAGGACCATGCTTTGGAGGTATGCGACATGGTGACGAGCACGGAGGATGCTGCCATCTTAGGAGGCGAGAGTGATGATGTGCCATCTTTGGCCTTCATCCATGGCGACGACAACGAGATGGTTGAGCATGGGATTTTCCCTTCGACCATGGAGACATATGATGACTTGAGTGACTTTAGCCACCACACTAAGAGCGAGAGTGACTTCATCACTAGCCCCATATATGATGTGTTGCCACAATTCCCATGTGAGGAGAGCCACAACCATCACCACTTGAGTGAGATGAGTGACTCCACCATATGTGACATTTAGTACACCTACCTTGCGGGAGTGAGTGAACCACCACATAGAGAGAGTGAGATAGTTGATAGGTCATATGAGGCCACTTTCAACACTAATGACTTGACCTATACCTCTATTGTGTCTTCTCATTTGGTACTAAGTCCCATCTATGATGACGCGCCGATTCACGATGACTTCGTCCTCCCTTTGGACAAGACGATGGCCATGGTGAAATATGATGCACCCCCCACATGGTTCCATCTCACCTACATCAAATTACTGTAATGAACAAGGTAACATAGGTGAAGGTGATGCTCTAGTCCCACTAGTGGACATTCATGACATTGATTTCTTGCATGATGTTGATTCCCCTATTGACATGCTTCATGCTAGTATGATTTCCGCATGCGACGATTTACCCATTTATGATGAGTATGATGATTACCATGTGGAGTCTATTAGTTGTGATGCCATGTTACATAGGATTTCTTGTGATAATTCTCTCGGTCACATCATGTTTTCCAATCCGCTTGACTTGTCATATGCTATGCATGAGATCAATCATATGTCATATTTGCAATATCTTCATAGTGACTATGCATATGCTATTAAAATAAACCCAATTTGCACATATGGAATAGATGACAAGCCTATGGTTATTGGCATTTGTTTCTCTTGTGATGATATTGACATGCTACCTTTGCATAATTTATCTCATATGCCATGCCATAACCACCTAGCTTCGGATATGCATTGTTTTGTATGTTGTCCATTTTCTCCGTATGATGTTTCAAATATTGCACATGAGGAGACCCCCATAGTTTCCTCATACATTTTAGGAGATTGTGATCACTCCCATCCATTGCATAATCCTTATACTTGTATGCTCAATTTGCATCCCCATCGTGTTATACACAATAACTATTCTTTCATGATGGATGACATGTTCTTCTACCATGCATCAAATTTTTTGAGTGATGCTTATCGTGTGCTAACTCTCACGTGCACATACACATCATGATGGATTATGTGTACCTTTACCACACACACAATTTCTTTCGTTTGTGTCTCTTTTTTGTAGGTACCCATGAATACTTGTCAACCTCACAATCCCATGAGTTGACAAATGAGCTCTAGAGAGCAACGATGATTTGGGATCTCATGGATTGTCTTTCCCACCGCTCTCTTCGCGCAAAGACTTCACACATTTCTTCTACATGGCCCTCACTTGGCTATGGGTTATTGTCCATTATATATCATTCTATCCCATCTTGCCATGTTCACTTTGCATGCTATGCTTATTCCTATGCCTTTGCCATGCGTTTGTGACCCATGCTTTGCATTACACATGATGATTGATTCTCATACTTGTATGTGTATTTACAAGCTTGGTGGAGATATTGCTTGTTATTGCCATGTTTGCTTTATGCCCCATGCCTATGATGATACTATGATCTTGCTTTGTGTTCGTGCTTGCAATATGTCATGTACATTGCCCATGCCTATTATTTGCTCACGTAACATGATTGCCATGATTTCCTCTAGTATGTTGCATCTTCGCACTACTAGCTAGCACAATTGATTACTATGCTTGCTTATGTTGCATCACCAATGATTCATACTTGCTCATTTCATGCGGTTGATGACAACCATCTACATGCTTTGCACATGATTATTATTGCTTCTCATCATATCTCCCCATATGTTGCCTCTCTCAAGCTAGATGATTTGCCATGTATTGAGTGCAATTTTTGCCTTTAGTCTTGACAATGAGTTTGCCCCCATAGCATTCTCACATATATTTGGAGATTTTGACATAATTCTTGTGAAGCATGCTTGTCTTACATCTCTGCACCATATACCTAGTGACATGATTATATCCATTGTTGCATCATATTATTCATGCACTTGTGCTTCTAATGGTTATGTGCAAGAGAAGAGAACCATCATGATGGATGATGTGTTTATCTACCATGCGCATACATTCTTTGCTTTCTTGTGTGTATGTGTAGGATACTTGGGCCTTGTGTTGACTTCTACTTCACATGAGTTGACCATTCAAGCTCTTGAGAGCAAGCCTCATACATTCGACCACGACTTGCTTCTCCAACACCTTTCCTACCACTTCGGCATCGTGAAGAATGCACAAGGACATGCCTTCAAGGTGACATCTTTCTTGAGCATGGATATTGCGGATCATTCTACTTGTGTTGCTTGCACCATGAGACTTATTATTCATCTTGGACCACTTGATTGCACACTTGTTAGAGATCTTTCATCGACTTGTCATTTTCACAATTCCATGCATCGTGATATATATGCCTTGTGTGTTGCATCCAATTCTTGGATTACTTGCTCCTATCACATGTTTGGTTGCAACAATGCTGTTTCTTCACATATGCCATGTCCCATTGATTGCTACATGCTTGCCTTGATTGCCTCACACATGATGAACAATTGCTCTTTCTATTGTGTTGAGTGCCACACTATATTCACTACACCCCATGCACATTATGCTTGGATTGTCTTGCACTTGACCCATGTGTTTAGACACTTCATTTCTTTTGGTGTTGTGAATGATTCCTATGCCTACCATAGACCTTTCATTGAGAAATTTGTGAATTCTTGCTATGAACTTGAGGTAGATGCTTCTTCTCTTGTCACACATATTTGCATCACTACCTCACATTCACATGCTTGTCCCCATGATTTCTTTGCTTGTACTAGATTGATATGCTTAGACGCCATGTCACAATCCTTTGTCACACCATATGCTTTGCATGATGACGACACTTGTTTGGTGAATCACCTCTTGAATGCTTGGTTCTGCACTAACGCTAACCACATTTATTTTTCCAAGTGTTTGTTGTCCTTGCTCATTTTGAAGGAATCACTAGACGGTGCGACATTGGAGAGTGCTCACTTCAAGCTTGAAGATAATGCCCACTTCACGGCGAAGCCATCTCTTCCCCATGGTGATTTGGTTTTCGATCCGAGGTCGAATCTTTCCCAAGGGAGGGGAGATGATGCGGAGCATCCTACAGGCATCACCATGTCAAGAGTCCATTTGGCAAGTGATACGTGCGGCATCCACTTCACATACACAAAGGTTAATCATCTCCTATACACATGCTCACTTGACCCCTTCGAGGATGGTATACTACTTGACACCCCTCTCGCGTGCATGCATAGGTATGGTCGGAACTTCACGGATGTCACAACCCTAGAATTGTTTGCAATAGTTGCATAAGAGAGCATCCATGCATCATGTCTAAATTCTAAAAGTTGAATTGAGGTTAGTTGAAACCCTCAGAAATCACTTTAGAGATAATCAACATTAAAAATCTTTTCAAATGAGTCCAAGGAAATGTTCCTGTTATTGTGTAAAAATATTGGCAAGAGGTAAAATTGAAACCAATATTTTTGGAGTCTCAGAAATATTTATTTTGGTCATTTGAAATTAATTCAATAACTATTTGAATTGGATATATATTTATTATATAATAAATATATGTTCAATAATTCTGAAAATTGTTGTGTGGCTTTGGATAAGTCCACTTAGCTAGCACAATTATTTTCATGAAGTTTAAAGTTGATTTGGTGTTAAAACTAAATCGCAAACAAACTGCAAAAAAAAAGAAAAACAGAAACAATTAGTAAAAGAGAGAGAGAAGGCCACTGGGCCACCTACCTAGACCTACCTGGCTGGCCCAGCTCCTGTGTAGCCCATCTGGCCCAGCCACTAGCCAGCGCCAGTCATCTCCTAGCTCGCGCCAGGAGGACGAGCGCGTGGCTAGCGCGCGCGAGCACGTGCCCCGGCCACCTCCTGCCCGCCTGCCTGCGTGGACGCCGCGGAACAGCTCACCGGAGACGTCCGGATCGAGCCAACGCTGCTCACTTTCCCCTCGCCCTCTCCCTCGCTCTCTCTCTCTCTCTCCCTAAGACGAACGCCGTCGTAGTCATCAGCGCTGTTCGCCGTAACCACCGTGCTCCTCACTGCCACCCGAAGTGCCCAGGAGATCCGCCTCGACCACCTCTTCCTCCTCGCCGAGAAGCGCACCGCGGGAGCCCCTGCAACGCCGCCACCGTCGTCGTCTTCAACCTCCAGCGCGTGAGATCGCCTGCAACGCCACATCGCCGTCCGGCCTCCCCCGAGCTCGCTGACGCCTCCAAATGACGCGAGGTGAGCCCCTCTTAGTTTCGCCCCTAACCCCATTGCCCCGCACGTCCTCTAGCGCTAGCGCCGCCGTGCCCGAAGCTTGCCACCGTCGTTTCAGACGCTGTAGCTCACGGGCGAGCACATCAATGTGCTCAGCGTCCCTCCACGAGCCCGTAGACACTAACGGCTTCCCCTCTTGAGCTCCGTAGCGCCGAACCTGCCGTTCCCATAGCTCCATCCACCGCCATGGTTGCCGTGTCCATCATCTCCGGCCACCCCGCAGCCTCCCGTGTGATCCCCTGGATGCGCGCGAGGATGGGCATCCCTCTGGTGCCTCCAACGCTTCGAGCCGACCCCTATAGCGCCGTCCCGAGCAACTCCGGCGATCCTCCGCCGTCGGGTTTGGTCGCCGGCGTCCAACTATGGTGGCTGGTGATGTGGCACCGTCATTAGCGCCTAACTAACCCCCCTAGAGTCACTGATAGTGGGACCCGCATGTTTAACTCAACGGCCTAATTTTCCTGGTTAAGATTAGTTTATAAACCAGCGGGACCCACTTGCCAGAGTTGACCGTGCTGACTTGGCAGTTGACTGACCCCACACGTCAGGTTTGACCTGGACTAGCGCCGTTGACCTATTGACCTCATGGTTATGTCATGCTGACACAGTAAATAATTTCTGTATTTAAAATAATTCGGAAATTCTAGAAAATAGTATAAACTTCTAAAAATCATAGAAATTCAACCGTAACTCCAAATGAAATAATTTATATATGAAAAATGATCAGAAAAATCCAATCTATCCATTTGTACTGGTCTCATGCATGTTTGAGCAACTTAACCTTGCTATTAATATCAAAACATGATAATGCACTTTATGAATTCATAGTTTGAGTTTGAATTTGAATCTTTGGTTCAAATAAGCTCAAACCCTTATGTTCTTAGCTGCATTAGCTCAAATCACAGCATATTGCCATGTCATGATCATGCATCATATTGTGGCATTGCATTGATTGTGTTCTTTCTCAGTTGCCGGTGTTTGTCCCCTGTCGGTAGACGTGTATCGACGATGTGATCGATGACACCGATGAAGAACTATATTATCTTCAGAAGCGCCAGGCAAGCAAAACCCCCTTGTTCATTCCAATACAACCCCACTCTCTTGCTCCTGCTCTCTTTTACTGCATTAGGACAACAACGATTCAACTATTACATGTTGCGGTAGTTGAACCCCTTTCCTCTACATGACCTGTCATTGCCACAGTAAATAGATGAAACCCACGAGCATGAGTAGGAGTTGTTTGAGCCCTGATGTGCCTACTCATTCATGCTTGTTGTCATGCCTGCTACTGCTTAGAGTTGAGTCAGGTCTGATTCATCGAGGATAAATTGGAAAGTTGTGAACATGTCCTACTGTTGAGAGCTAAGTGTGTGAACACGATTTGGTAAAAGTAGCGGTGAGAGGCCATGTAGGAGTACATGGTGGGTTATCTCATTGTAGCCATCCTCAAGAACTGAGTTCTGTGTTTGTGATCCATGAACAGTTACTTCCACACATTGGGTTCCGGTAACTGGACCCCTCTCGACTTATTAATCAACTCGATCTCTGTCCAGGAGTTGCAACTAGTTTCTGGTGTTTGTATGTAGTGTTAGAAGTCTACCAACTGGCACCCGGTACAGGTGGGCTGGGGACAGACTAGGCACAGTGGCATGGTGTACCAAGTAGCACCCGGATGGTGGGCTTGGGAACCCTGCTCACATCGTTTGGGGCCGTGAGCGACACCCCGGCCGGATCTCCTCGCGGATGGAACCCGAATAGGCGATAAACCTGGACTAGAGACTTGTCGGTTAGTCAGGTCGTGGCCGACTCCCTCGCCAGGCTTCCGCTTGAAGGTTACCGAGATACACGATGTGTACATGGTGGTAAGTGGCGAGAGCGTGTGTGATGAAGTACACCCCTGCAGGCTTATCAGTATCTATTCGAATAGCCGGATTCCTCGGATATGGAAACTTGGACCCCTTGCATTGTTCATACACAAGTGAAAGTGGATACTCTAAAATGCGCAAGATAAGCGTGAGTGATATGGATGGCGTTCTCGTAGGGAGACGGGAGCGGGTCCATAGTGGTGTATTGATATGGTGAATATGTGGATTCGTGTGCGCCACCTCAAAGAGTTATTTGCAGTAGTAGTTCAGGTTAGCCACTGAGTCAAAGCTGGCTTGCTGTAGTTAAACTCCACCACCCCCTTGTTGCTACCAATGCATATGTTGTTAGTTCTGATGTAAGTCTTGCTGGGTACACTTGTAATCACGTTTGCTTATTTTATGTTTTGCAGAGAGACTTCGGTCTCGCTAGTAGTTCCACGTGGACTTTGACGTTTAGCTTGATACCTCAGCTACGATCTTGTGCCCTCGGCAGGATCTGGTAGATAGACAGGCTTCTCAGCCTTTTCCATTTGTAGATGTCTGTACTCAGACATGTTAAGCTTCCGCATGTGCTTTGACTTGTATGCTCTGAATGGTGGGTCGTGAGACCCATGTTTGTATTATCTGGCTCTTCGGAGCCTAATGAATAAATACTTGAGTCGTAGAGTTATGTTGTGATGCCATGTTGTATTTACACATATCGAGCATATTGTGTGTATAATTGAAATGCTTGGTATGTGTGGGATCCGACAACCTAGTTGTTCATCCTTGGTAGCCTCTCTTATGGGGAAATGTAGTCTTGTGCTTCCATGAGCCATAGTAGTCCTCTACAGCCCGGTTCACCGGATTCCTGCTAGCCCAACACTACTGCTCTAGAACACTTGACTGGCCGGCATGTGATTCACTTCGTTCCTGTGTCTGTCCCTTTGGGGAAATGTCACACTATGACATCCGGAGTCCTGCCTAGCCTGCTACAGCCCGGTTCACCGGAGTCCTGTTAGCCCAGTGCTACAGCCCGGATTCACACGCTGCCGACCGACATGCTCGATGTTGATTCATGTATGCCTGTCCCCGTAAGTTAGTGCCACTTTGGGTTCACGACTAGTCATGTTGGCCCGGGTTCTCTGTCATATGGATGCTAGCAACACTATCATATACGTGAGCCGAAAGGTGCAAACGGTCCCAGGCATGGTAAGCCGACTCCCGTGGGAATACCGTGTGTGAGGCCGCAAAGTGATATGAGGTGTTACAGGCTAGATCGGTGTGACTTACAATCGGGATCCTGACAACTTGGTATCAGAGCCTGACTGCCTATAGGATTACCAAACCAAGCTGGTCGAAGTCGTGTCTAGAAATGCTTTAGTTATATAAGAGAATTGATTGTGGATGAGAACGTAAGGCTCTTTTACTCCTTATCCTCATGACCTTCTGATCTGAGTCATCTTATCTTTTCTATGGGGTTAAGAACAAGGCTTCTCTTCTATCTCTCAGGATGACGTGTTACTAAACCATAGTTGCCTAGGATTGTTGCGTTCAAGCCTCAGTTCAGTTCCTACTACTTCCATATGTTCATAGCTGGCCTCAGAACTTTGATATGGTGATGTTGAGTGGTTATGCCACCATTTTGCAGGATGTCTCAAATCATTTTGAGCATTTACAACCGTTATGCTGTCCGAGTCGTCCCAGGTTTCTAAATAGTCTGATGCATCTGCAAATCCCTTCTTCCCGTTCCTGATGTCCTTTTGGGCTAGATTAAGCACACTAATCGGTGAGTTGAGGTACTCTATTGCCTCGACATATATGTTGGAGTTGTTATTATGACACTAGGGTATCTTAGAGTTAGTAATCTAGCCATGTTTGGTGTTCCCAGTGTGATGATTCTGCCCACCATTCTTGAAAGCATCTTGTGATGTTATTTAGTTAGTAGGTATTCTACTCCTGGGTTTTGAACCCGAGATTCACCCTACTTCATGTTGTTCGTATTTGCTAGGTCCCTTAAGATATTAGTAACCTTGTGATAGTCCTCGAGGTCTGTGGTATATCGTTCTTCCAATACCATGAGCCAATATGGCAGAAGTTATTTGAACCAAAATATCACAATCAGAGTACTCTTGAGGAGTTCTCCATTCATAATTGTGACTCTGCCAGTCCTACCTCTCTGCATGGGTTATCCGGAAGAAACATGTTGAACTTGGTTCGGCATACTAATCTATGGATCCACAACTCAGAAAGTTATATGTTCCTTGAGTTGACCCCCTCAGCTGTATTCTGACCCTAATCTATCAATTGATAGCCAGGAATAGTTGTGCATTCGTGTTCATCGATGCTTATTATTCTTGTGGTCCGTCAAGCCATTCTATTCCGGAATGACTAGGAGAAACAAACTCTAGTATGTTGTCCACTTTGAGGATTGGGTCAAAGTAGTTGTATTCCACAGATCAAAATGCCAATTCAGCTTTTGCTCTGCTCTACCTTGGAGTGTCACCCTCTTTCATATCAAGAATGACGTGAGAATTGTACACTCTCTTATGAATTCTTGATATAGTGATATTTTCGCCATCATTATTCATTTCTTGGTCTCCGTGTTGGTTGTAACCGGAATGCCGATAGGTGAACCATGATGTGTGGAACCAATACTGCTAGCAACCCCGTTGCTTGGTAGTTAATGGACAATAATCTCATTCTTAGCATGTGGTTATTGAATCACTATTCTAGGATTGATCGTGCTACCTAGTCCTTATTTCTGGTGCACTCTTTGATCAATGAGTTAGGATTTTGTCAAACCCTTGCTATGTTGATCATATCGTCTTGCCCTAAAAAGCAAGATTGTTCTCGAGCTTAATAACATATCGGTGGGTTGTGATTTTCCAAATATCTTCTTGTATGGATGGTGCTCGGGCAATAGAGGGCCCCGAACTGTACTTCCCGCATGTTATGGATGGTGCTTGGGCAATAGAGGGCTAGTGCTCCGAAGATGTAGTCGTTGACTGATTGTATTGATTTTTCAACAGGACCTTTTGCTTTATAATGCGGCCCATTTGTGTGTTATATACTATGGTAATTTTATTTCGACTCATGTGCAGCTTTTTGTTTGTTCTGAAAGTTACTAGTGGTCGGCTTCAGCCCCCAAGTGAATAATACGAGGGGTGTTTCGTCTCCGCACTGTTACCCTTAGCCAATGTCTCGGTGCCTAAAGGTGGTAGTGCGTGAGAGAGACTAGGCAATCAGATTATTCGGCTTTATTTCTTTCACTTAGCCGTAGGAGCTTGACTGTGGGAGCTAATGACTAGCTCCCAATGCTTTGTGATGTACGGGGGAGCCGAGGCATGCCTTTGTAATCACGTGGTTTGTTCTAGGACGAACCCTGCGTACGAAATGGATAAATCGCCAACGATTTTTGAGTTTAACACTTGTCATTGGATCGCTGACCAGTTCGTGCTTACTATGATAGTCAGTTTTCGGCTTTCTCCCCTGAGGTGCTTAGTTGGGCTAGCCAGAAGTACAATCCCAGGGGCTCTCCATTGACCTTCTTATCGGAACATGCGAAACATAAGAAGGTAAGCACAGGAGCTGGGAAACCCAACAATTGACCAAGACATAGTTCAGGACTGATGCATATAGTGCAATATCTGAGACACCGAACACACAGCAGAAAGCAGTGCCGGACTTTGTACGTGGAGCTGATGGAGAGATCAAGCTCTTGGTAAATTAACCGATTTGTATTTGTTACACAATGTGTGCATGCCAAGCTATTCGAAGAGCGGGAAAAAGGAAAAAGGAAAGGGCTACACAATACAGATGCTCGGACACCGTGAAAGGTGTTTTTATTTTCCCTAAGCTCGGGACGTCTATCTATACAATTCAAACTGCCAAGACGTTTATTATAATTGAGAAAACAAAATTTCATAGAGGAAATGTTTACATAGGGTCTTGATGCGTGGGTCAAAGCCTCAACTGTGCCCTTTTGCACATCCGCGCCTTTTCTCCTTCAAGGTGAGGGAGGGGTTGGACACCCATGTAGAAAAACGCATGCCAACCGGGGGGGGGGGATTTGATAGGAACCATGAGAGGTGGCCATGTTGTCGCAACTTGATGTTGGGCAAGTCTAGACTCATACCCGTTGCTATCCGAGGATGTGACAATACCTTTGTTTGGTTAAGCCGAACACATGGTGTTGTTGTTTGATATAGGCCCCACGGCTACCCACGGTATCTTGAGCACGAAGTTGTGCTGACGAGGCACATAGAGTACGATTGTGTTGGGTGTGCCGTGGGGCGCGTGTCCCTATTTGCGATGGCCGCAGGTGGGCTCCCATGATGGAGACCAGGCTCGAGCCCGTTTAGTTGTATCTCTGGCCTTTACATCGGGCTGATACCTAGGCCCATTGGCGACAGCTTGGTCTTCAGCTGGCAGGGCCGCAGTATGTTCCTTGGTCCGGAGTGAGCGCTCCATGTTGCCATTGATCGTTATGACACCCACAGGGCCAAGTATCTTTAGCCTAAGGTATGCGTAGTGTGGGACGTCGTTGAATTCGGCAAACGCCATTCGGACAAGGAGGGCATGGTAGCCACTGTGAAAAGAAGCAATATTGAAGATCAAGTCTTCGCTGTGGAAGTTGTCTGGCGAGCCGAATACCACTTCCAGAGTCACCGTGCCTTAGCTGTGGCCTCTATGGCCAGAATAACCCCCTTCATGGTGGTGCTACTGGGTTTGGTCCTTGATGGATTAATCCCCATTTTCCTCATTGTGTCTGCACAAATCAGATTGAGGCTACTGCCACGTCCATAAGGACTCTCCTGAGGTGGTATCCATCGACAATGGGGTCGAGTACCAGGACTGCCAATCCTCCTTGATGGATACTGGTTGGATGGTTCCTGTAGTCGAAGGTGATCAGGCAAGCTGACCTTGGGTTAAATTTTGGCGCGGCGGGCTCGACGGTGTAAACACATCATAGCGCGCGCTTCCTCTCCTTGGTATATGGGTGGCATAGATCATGTTCACCATATGGACCTTAGGAGGGAAGGGTTTTTAGCCTCGACTGTTCGGCATGCAGGGCTCCTGATCGTCTTCGCTTCGGGGGCTTTTGCGAGAGTGCTCGGCTGTGAGCTTGCTGGCCTGTTTTATCACCCAACAGTTATGGTTGGTGTGGTTGGCGGGCTTCTTAGGGGTGCCATGGATTTGGCAGGCCCTATCCAGGACTGCATCCAGCTTGGTTGGCCCATCCTGGTTGCCTTTAGAGGGCTTTTTCCATGACCCGGACTTGGATTATGGAAACTGGCATTTACTACCATCTCATCAGCTTCGCCGTCATTGTGGGGACATTTGTTATTGTTCCATCATGGCTTCCCGTTCCCATCCCGGGCTTTTGGGTTGATGCTTCTACGAGCTAGCCAACTATCCTCTCTAACGCAGAAGCAGGTCATCAGGGAGGTAAGTGATGGCATCCTTCTCGGCTTGTCCTGGCCAAGCTGACATGCAAGCCATTCATCCTGAATACTATGCTGAAAGGTGGCTATAGCTTCGGTGTCCGTACAGTCAATGATCTGGTTTTTCTTAGTCAAAAAACGGTTCCAAAATTGCCGGGCTGCTGGATTATGTGGCGCGGGTCATCGGCGTCCGGGGGTCGGACATAAGTGCCTTGAAAGTTAGCTTGGAAGGCATCCTCGATCTTGTCCCAACATCCTATGGAGTCTATGGGAAGGCTATTTAACCAGTGTCTGGCCGGACCCTTAAGCTTTAACGGTAGGTGGTGTAGGGTAGGAACCCTAATCGGCCGATATTTCACAAAAGGAGCGGATCCCGCTATGAACACGAAGAACATGAGGAGGGGTGAGGGAGTCCTGGATTAGGGGGTCTCCGGACAGCCGGACTATATCCTTTGGCCGGACTGTTGGACTATGAAGATACAAGATTGAAGACTTCGTCTCGTGTCCGGATGGGACTCTACTTGGAGTGGAAGGCAAGCTAGGCAATACGGATATGTATATCTCCTCCTTTGTAACCGACCTTGTGTAACCCTAGCCCCTTCTGGTGTCTATATAAACCGGAGGGTTTTAGTCCGTAGGACAACATACAATCATACCATAGGCTAGCTTCTAGGGTTTAGCCTCTCCGATCTCGTGGTAGATCAACTCTTGTAATACTCATATCATCAAGAATAAATCAAGCAGGACTTAGGGTTTTACCTCCATCAAGAGGGCCCGAACCTGGGTAAAACATCGTGTTCCCTGCCTCCTGTTACCATCCGCCTTAGACGCACAGTTCGGGACCCCCTACCCGAGATCCACCGGTTTTGACACCGACATTAGTGCTTTCATTGAGAGTTCCTCTGTGTCGTCACTGTTAGGCTTGATGGCTCCTACTATCATGGATAGCGATGCAGTCCAGGGTGAGACTTTCCCCCCCGGACAGATCTTTGTGTTCGGCGGCTTCGCACTGCGGGCCAACTCGCTTGGCCATCTGGAGCAGATCGAAAGTTACGCCCCTGGCCACCAGGTCAGGTTTGGAAGCTTAAAATACACGGCCGATATCCGCGGAGACTTGATCTTCGACGGATTCGAGCCCCTGCCTTGTGCGCCACGCGGTCACGATGAGTACGATTTAGCTCTACCATCGGACCGTATTCAGGAGATCGCACCGGCAGCCGCTCTGAGCCTCAATTCGGAGCCAGTTGCGCCATCCATGGACGGGTGGATAGACCCCGTCACGGAGGCCGTATCCTCAACGGCGATCGAGCCGAATATCGACCTTACCCTTCACGAGAGCCGTGTTACGAAACTGCCGGATCCTTCTCCGGCCACAGACTTCAAACCGCCTGCGCCCATTCCTATCGAATCCGATTGGGCGCCAATCATGGAGTTTACCGCCGCGGATATTTTCAGCACTCGCCCTTCGGCGACATATTAAACTCATTAAGGTCTCTCTCCTTGTCAGGAGAGTCCTGGCCGAACTACGTCCGGCAGGATTGGGATGTGGATGACGAAGAGATTCGCCACCCACCCACCACCCACTTAGTAGCCACTGTTGATGACTTCACCTACATGCTGGACTTTGACTCCGAAGACATCGATGGTATGGACGATGATGTGGGAGGTGAAGAGGAACCACTGCCCACAGGGTACTGGACAACCACCTCATCATACGATATATACATGGTGGACACACCCAAAGAAGGCAATGGCGACGAGACAATGAAGGATGACCCCTCCAAGAAGCAACCCAAGCGCCGGCGTCAGCGGCGCCGCTCTAAGTCCCGCCAAGGCAAAAGTGGTGATACCGGCACAGGAGATAATAGCACTCCGGACAGTGCCGAGGACGGCAACAATCCCCTCCAGCAAGATTTAGGGTAGGAGGATGGAGAGACCAGCCCTCCTGAGAGAGTGGCAGATGGAGAGGCGGAGGATGATAATTACATGCTTCCCTCTGAAGACGAGGCAAGCCTCGACGACGACGAATTCGTCGTGCCAGAGGATCCCGTCGAACAAGAGCGCTTCAAGCGCAGGCTTATAGCCATGGCAAATAGCCTTAAGAAAAAGCAGCAGATGCTTCAAGCTGATCAAGATTTGCTAGCTGACAGATGGACTGAAGTCCTGGCGGCCGAGGAACATAAAGTCGACCGCCCCTCCAAGAGTTACCCAAAGTGCAGGTTGCTACCCCGACTAGAGGAGGAAGCACTGAAACCTACGTCCCCGGCGTATGACGCGGCTGATCGGCCACCTTGTGGCCGCGACAGAGAAACATTCCAGCCAAAAGCTTAGCCCGCACCCTGACGCCATTCAAATAAAAAGGCATGTGGAAATACGCCAGACCTGCGAGACGTATTGGACGACAAAGCAAAACATGCAACATCGATCTACGGATCACGAGGGCGCGCCACTATGCGAGACGATAATCGTCACGCCGGATACAGTAAAAGTAAGTCCGGCCGGGCCGAACACAGCGGGCAAGACTCATTTGAGCTGCGTCGCGATATAGCCCAGTACAGAGGCGCCGCACACCCCTTATGCTTCACAAACGAAGTAATGGATCATCAAATCCCAGAGGGTTTCAAACCCATAAATATAGAATCATACGACGGCACAACAGATCCCACGGTATGGATCGAGGATTTCCTTCTGCACATACACATGGCCCACGGTGATGACCTACATGCCATCAAACACCTCCCACTCAAACTCAAAGGACCAGCTCGGCATTGGCTCAACAGCTTGCCAGCAGAGTCCATTGGCTGTTGGGAAGATCTGGAAGCCGCATTCCTCGACAACTTTCAGGGCACTTATGTGCGACCACCAGATGCCGATGACTTAAGCCACATAATTCAGCAGCCAGAGGAATCGCCCAGGCAATTCTGGACACGGTTCCTAACAAAGAAAAATCAAATCGTCGACTGTCCGGATGCAGAGGCCCTAGTAGCTTTCAAGCACAACATCCGCGACGAATGGCTTGCCCGGCACCTTGGCCAGGAAAAGCCGATATCTATGGCAGCCCTCACGACACTCATGACCCGCTTTTGTGCGGGAGAAGACAGCTGGTTGGGTCGCAGCAATAACATATCAAAGAACCATGGTACTTCGAATACCAAGGACGGCAACGGCAGGTCATGTCGCAACAAACATAAGCGCCGCATTAACAGCGACAATACCGAGGATACGGCAGTCAATGCCGGATTCAAAGGCTCTAAACCCGGTCAGCGGAAAAAGCCATTCAAAAGAAGCACTCCGGGCCTGTCCAGGTTGGACCGTATACTCGATCGCTCGTGCCAAATACACGGCACCCCCGACAAGCCAGCCAACCACACCAACAGGGATTGTTGGGTGTTCAAGCATGCCGGCAAGATAAATGCCGAAAACAAAGATAAGGGGCCACATAGCGATGACGAGGAGGAGCCCCGGCAGCCGAACACCGAAGGACAGAAGAGGTTCCCCCCAGAAGTGCATATGTTGAACATGATATACGCAACCCACATCCCCAAGAGGGAGCGGAAGTGTGCGCTCAGGGACGTATATGCGTTGGAGCCAGTGGCCTCAAAGTTCAACCCATGGTCTTCCTGCCCGATCACCTTCGACCGTAGGGACCACCCGACTAGTATCCATCATGGCGGATTCGCCGCATTGGTCTTAGACCCAATCATTGACGGATTTCACCTCACTCGAGTCCTTATGGATGGCGGCAGCAGCCTGAACCTGCTTTATCAGGACATAGTGCGCAAAATGGGTATAGACCCCTCAAGGATCAAACCCACTAAAACGACCTTTAAAGGCGTCATACCAGGTGTATAGGCCCATTGCACATGCTCAGTAACACTGGAAGTGGTCTTCGGATCTCCGGATAACTTTCGAAGTGAAGAGTTAATCTTCGACATAGTCCTACTCCGCAGTGACTACCATGCACAGCTCGGGCGAACTGCATTTGCAAGATTCAATGCGGTACCGCATTATGCATATCTCAAGCTCAAGATGCCAGGACCTCCGGGGGTCGTCACAGTCAATGGAAACACAGAGCGCTCTCTCTGCACGGAGGAGCACACTGCGGCCCTCGTAGCAGAAGCGCAAAGCAGCCTCTTAAGGCAATCCACTAGTTCGGAGATTAAGGACCCGGACGCCTTCAAGTGCGCCCGGAGTAATCGGCAACAGGACCGCCTGGCACGTTCCGAGCTCGCATAGCAATGCGGCCCCCACCCTGGTCCTAGCCAAATGGGGAAATCCGTGCCACACGTACATATTACGCATTAAAAATACCATGGGCATAGGCGGGGAGGGGGCACGACTGCGACACGCTCCAAACTCGCGGCTTAAACCGCACTAGGGGCTTCCCGCTTTGTTATTTTTCTCTTTCAGGACTTTAATCTCTGGAAACCCTGTCCGGCAGCATGATTGCTGAACGCATGATGCAGCAACCAAGGAGGCACAAAGCTACGTCATACCACGGAACTCCCAGGTGGATTACGATAACGAGTGAAATATTTGCTTTAATACTATTCCTCATCTTGCCCTTGGAAGGGACATGTCAAACAGTCCTACTTTTTGCTTATCGCACTACTTGTATCATTCCGCTTTAATGCACCTTTTTGAATAAACAATGCATAGCATTAAGACTATTATTGCATTCTTCCTTTTTATATATATGTTCATTCACGACATCTAGCATCCGTACACTCTGGTACGGCCAATACGCTAGGGGCTTAAGCATACCCCATAATACGGCGTGAGAAGTCCGAACACTTTCGACAGTGTGGCACCCCGAACTTATAGCATTATATGCATCAGCTCTGAATCATGTCTTGGGTCAATAGTTGGGTTTGCCCGGCTCCCATGTTTTGGTACCTTACATTCCACTATATCGGCTAAGGTAGCACTGGGAGAACTACTGCGATTGTGTCCCGGTTCTGCTGGGCTAAGCACCTCAGTAGAGAAAGCTAAAACTGACTGTAATGATAAGGCGAGAGACTGGTCGCTGTTCGAGAGGTTTCGAGTCCCAAAAGACTTATGCCGCTTAGAGCAAGGTGTCGGCCCTGTCCGGCTTAAGGCGTGTATCGCTCCCCAAATTCGGCCTTCCGAATACTAGGGGCTTCGACGAAATTTAAAATTATAGAATTCTATGGCTATGTGAGAGTGATAATGCATTATAGTCCGATTGCCTTGTTTGTTGTGCTGAGCACCTCCCTCGAAGGACCCAACAATGGGAACAAGAGTGCTCAGGTTTATCCAGAACACCCCAGCACTCGTGGCATGGGGCATAAGCCGACGACTAGCCATCTCTCAGATTTGATAAACAGCCGAACAGAAGCCAATATTTTAAATTCAGACAAGCGTTGCAAAGCGCATATGGACAAGTTTTTCATAATACAGGATTACACGAGCAAGTTCATTCAAATATTACATCTTTTGCACACTCATCCGCTACAAGACGGGCACCCTTCAGGACACCCTCATAGTACATCTCGGGATGGCGATGCTCCTTGCCCTCCGGCGGCCCTTCGTTCACCAGCTTCACGGCGTCCATCTTGGCCCATTACACCTTCACACGGGCGAAAGCCTGGCGTGCACCTTCGATGCAGACGGACCGCTTGATGACTTCCAGCCATGGACAGGCATCCACAAGCCGCCTCACCAGGCCGAAGTAGCTGTTGGGAAGGGCGTCGCCAGGCCACATATGTACTATAAAGCCCTTCATGGCCTGTTCGGCCGCCTTGTGCAGCTCGACCAGTTGCTTCAGCTGGTCGCTCAGAGGCATCGGGTGTTCGGTCCCAGTATACTGAGACCAGAACAGCTTCTCCGTTGAGCTTCCCTCCTCGGCCTGGTAAAACTGTGCGGCATCCGACACGCTGCGGGGAAAATCTGCGAATGCTCCTGGAGAGCTCCGGATTCGGGTAAGTAACAAGTAATTTACTTTCACATGCTTGCTTTGCATATAGATTGCCTTACCCGCCGCTATCTTCTTCATCGCATCAATCTCCTGAAGGGCCTTTTGGGCTTCGGCCTTGTCATTCTTTGCGCTCTCGAGGGCCGCGGCAAGCTCAGACTCTCGCGCCTTCAAGTCAAGCTCCAACGCCTCGTGCTTTGTCACGAGAGTGTGGAGCTCTTGCTGCACCTCGCCCACCCATGCCTCCTGCCTTTCCCGCTCGGTGTGCTCCTTGGCCGCTTTGTTTTCGGACTTGGATAGCGCTTGCTTCAGGGTCGCCACCTCGGTCGTGGCCCCTGGCAAATTTACGATGATCCTGTCATTTCGCAATCGCATTCCTTTTTATATATCCATAGACTAGGTATTACTTACCTTTGTTCTCCTCGAGCTGCCTCTTGGCAAGGCCGAGCTCTTCCTTGGACCCTTCGAGGTCCTGCTTTAGTGCGACGACCTCCGCAGTCAGTGAGGCAGAGGCCAACAGTGAAGCCTGCATACGCATATAGACATATTTATATTAAACTCCTGTGATATTGTTTGATCCTCTGTTCGGCTTTTCTTTGTGAACACCGAACAGAGCATCAGGGGCTACTGTCTATGCGGTAATATTTCTCCTATATTTCAAATACTTACCTCAAAGCCTGTTAGAAGGCCGACACAGGCTTCAGTCAGTCCGCTCTTGGCGGACTGAACCTTCTGGATCACCGCACTCATAATAGTGCGGTGCTCTTCGTCAATGGAAGCGCTGTGAAGCGCTCCCAGCAGACTGTCCGGTGCCTCTGGATGGACAGAGGTCACCGGCACAGGCGTCTTGCCCCTTTTGGAAGGAGGCCGCCTGTTTGAGTCCGGAACCACTGGAGGTTCCGGCGCGGTGTTCGGCTGAGGGCCGAACTCCGAGCCCTCGGGAGCCTTGCTCCCTCTGCTCCCGAAATCCGGAAGGTCTCCTTGAGGCGCCTCCGGGACTGTCTCCCCTCGACCCGGTGCCACTTGAGACAATACCTCGGCGTTGTCCGTAGGGCAAGGGGAGGTGGCAGTCGGAAGTGGATCGTTATCCATATTCGACGAGCCCAGGGAGCCATCCGACGAAGATACGTTGATACGGGCTCGTGGCGGTCTGCATAATCATAATTCAGCGTTAGGAGAAGCAGTGCGACAAAGGTATCCTATGAGTTACTCTGGCATCTGAATACTTACGACTTCGCCAGGGGCATGGCCCTGAGCAGCCACTCGTCTGCGCCTTCGGCGGCAGTGGTGGAGTAGTCCGGAAGGAGAGTCCTTCCCTTCTTGGACCCTTCGCCCCCCCGGCTGGGGCGGCCTTCCTTTTCTTGTCTCCCCCGACTGGAGGGGGAGCATCTTCATCTTCCTCATCGTCTTTGGGGGAGGAGTGCGTCGCGGAGTTATCGGACGATGAGTCCGATAAGACCTAGCGTCGGGAACTCTTTTGGGTTCCCTTGGACTTCTTGGTCTTCTCCGGCACCTTGTAAGGAGCCGGAGTCAGCATCTCCGTCAGGAGAGCGTCCGCAGTGTCTTCGGGCAGAGGGGCCGGACAGTTAATCTGTCCCGACGTCTCCACCCAGTCCTGTCAAAGGCATGGAGCTCAGACCCCGCACATGGTTAAGCTAGGGGAAATAAATATCCTACCAGATGTATAGAACTCACCGAATGCGCTAGGCGCTTCGCGCTAAGCCCGCGGTCCTCGGTGAGAGAGGGGGGACCTCGGCACCCTTGAACAGCACCCTCCAGACATCCTTGTGCGTCGTGTTGAAGAGCTCGCTCAGAGTCTGGTGCTGGGCCGGGTCGAACTCCGACAAGTTGAAATCCCGTTGTTGACACGGCAGGATCCGGCGGATGAGCATGACCTGGACTATGTTGACAAGCTTGAGCTTCTTGCCTGCCATATTCCGGATACATTTCTGGAGTCCGTCCAACTCCACGGATGAACCCCAGGACAGGCCTTCTCTTTCGGTAGCGACCTGACCCGAATGGATCAAGTCTCTGTGCTTAAGTGTCATCCCTGGATCGGTATGCTGACACAAACAGTACTCGAGGATTTATAACAGAGGTAAATCACATGTGTAAAGTAACATAAATACTATTACCTCAATCCAAAATAGCGGAAGTAACAAGGTTGTGGATTTCCATCAACACCAACGGCAAAGTTGACTGTAGAAATCGTAACCCTAATGTATCACTTACTCGTCGTAAGATAATCCTGCAACATGAGACGTTGCAGCCACAAAGGGTCAGTACATTGAATGTACTGGCAAATTCACACCATAGAGAATGATGAATAAAGGCTATCACTACATGCATATTTGGCTGGTGGAAAAGCTCTATGGTTATAGGGTTTTGCGTAAAGCCAATTTTTCCCTACTGCAAAGGAATAAATTTTATTTAACTATCATGGTGGTTGTTAAACATTGAGAATGGTTGACAGCATTCTCAATCACAATTAAATATCATCATTAAAACCCAACAATATTCATTTAAAGTAACGTGATGAGATTCACATGATAATCCAGGTACTAGAGACTCAAGATGTCCATAACCGGGGACACGACTAATCATGATTAGTTTATACACTCTGCAAAGGTTTGCGCACTTTTCCCCACAAGACTCGACCGCCTCCGTTTGGTTTCTCGCACTACATGGTGTTTGAGAAGATGGATGAACGAGACATAGTCTTTCAGAAGCGCTAGCACCTTGCGATGGATAGACCGTTACACCTACTTTCCCCTACATCTGCTAGTCTACCCTATAAGAGTTCGCATGACTTACTCAACTATGCTAGAGCCCATAATAGCTTGTGGCTGCACACGGAAGTTTCTAGTATGAATAAACTCATGATCCCTTTGAGCCTGGGTGGCGGTCCATAAAAAAAAGGCAATCCTGGTCTACCCAGGTGCCTCAATCCACCCAGATGTGTGTTTAAGTTGCCACCTTAAGTAAACCATTAATTAACAATCTCACATCTGTCATGAATACTCTCAAAACCCAATCCACGTCTACGAGCATAGCATGGCAATGTAAGCATAACGTAATAGTAACTCCCAAGGGTTTGATAATAAACAGGTAATATTTGATAATAAACAGGTAATAGGTACTACCTCAACTACTTCCCATCCTACAATTTAATTAGATCCTAATCATGCAATGTTTGAGGTTTGATCTAATGCAATAAAAACTGGGTATGAAAGAGGTATGATCAAAGTATGAAGTTGCGTGCAATGTTCATGAAGATGATTCGCACTCAAAACTCTTGATAGTTCTACTCGTCACACTCCGGTCAATCTATCGTAAGCAAGCAATAGTAACCACACATAAGCAATCACTCAAAGTATCAGAAAGATCGAAGAAGACAATTCGGAAAACATCAAAACCAAGCAAATAACTCTTGCAACATAAAACAATTTCTAACAGTACCAAAATTATATGAATTTGGCCTTATCAGAAAGTTTAGGTCAAGAGCTTTAATTTACAAAAAGAATCAACTCAAACGGAGTTACGGATAAAAAGATATGATCAAAAGAAGTTTCAATATGAATCTGAACAAAATTTAAAATTTGAAAATTTCAAAAAGTTGATGTGACAGGTTCACTGGATAGGTGAAAACAAGACGAAGCTATAGGCGCTGGTTTCATCTAATTTGGATAAAAGAGTGAAAAGATATGGCTATTTGAAAAATTAGGGCCAAGCTGTTTTACGAAAGAAAAATAGCTACGGTTAAGGTCTAACGTATAAATACGTAGACTAATTGCTAATCTAATTATTCTATCGTATTAGTCTAAAAATAATAAACTACGGAAGTATAAGAAGAAGAAAAAAGAAAGAAAGATACCTTTATAAGGCACAGAAAAGATGACTTTGGAGAGAAGAGAAAATTTCTAGAAGTCGCGCCGAAGAGAAGAAATATATTTTTCTTAAATGAATCTAGTCAAACCAAAATATTGATTTAACCCGAATCAGATGATTTTTGGAGGCTCTATGGGTCTATATTTATTGGTGGAAAAGAGGCTTAAGGGTCAAAGGCTAGGCAATGTGGGACTAAATGTAGACGAAAATATACGAAACAAAGAAGAAAAAAGGCGGATGGGCCTAAAGGCCTTCGGCCGGCCGCGCGCACGCTGCGGTGCAGATTTTTTATTTTTATTTTTTATAAAATTCGGCCTAAGAAAAAAACGAAAAGGCTGCCTGAGCCTAGCCTATTTAAGAAAAAAAAAACAATGGGGCGCCAGAAGCTTCTATACTGCGCATGTAGGCGATAAATAAATATGGGTCGTACGTACAATTTTTTTGTCTTTTTAGAAACAGAAGGAAAACCGAATAACAAAAATAAAATAAAAATTTTATATACGCATATTATATATCAAAATTTTCAGAAAAAGATTTTCTACGACATGAACATTTTTATAATGCCAAATAAATCCACAAAAATTCAGATAATTCAAAGAGTGCTACTGGTTTAATAAAATCCAATAAAAATCATTTTAAAAATACCAAAATTAATTCAAATTTATTTCTCTCCAATTTTCTGATGTAGGGAATCATGTTACCCTATTTTCGGTATATTTTATTTTTGGAGAAAAATAATTTGAATAAAATCCAAATAACTCTAAATTGAAAAATAATTCCGAAAGACTTGGAATTTAATCCTTTGAAACTCCCAACTCATATTTCATATAATTTGAAGTAGTCATTTTATCTTCGCTCGTGAAAATCATTGAGTTGCATAAAGTTTCAGAATTGGAAATATTTTCCAAATGAAATTCAATTATTTTCAACACCCCTCGTCATTAAATAAATGGAAGAAGTCATGTCATCTTCTCTCCAGGGTTTTGTGTTTGAAAAGAATTTGAATTCACGAAGATCATAAATGCAAAATGAAAGTTTGGGAAAGTCCTTTTATTCCCTCTCATTTAACTTTCAAAAAGGTTTCGAATTTCACTCAATTTCACATAATCAATCAAACAATCAATCAAATCTATCTATTTATTATAACATTCCAAAATTTAGAATTTTGGGATGTTACAAACCTACCACCCTTAAAAGGAATCTCGTCCTCGAGATTCGGAGAGGCTAGAAAGAAATAGGTTAGGTTTGGGGTCTCTTCAAAATTTCATCAATCGTCTCCGGGGTCCGGGGTGCTACCACCCTTAGAAGCATGGTTACGGTTCCATCAAACTCATATACTTCATCCATATTGTTAACAGTGTCGGTATTCTCAGATTTTCAGGATAATTCCTTATCTGGGCTCTTTCGGTAGTGGCATAACCTTTTCCTCAAATCTTCTGTCTTTCATCTTGGTAAGGTTCTTCTGTGACTGGGTCTTCTTAGCTGACGGGTCTGGCGCCAAAACTAAACAACTATCGATATCTCATGGTGGTCAACAATTTATGGTTTCTCCTGCAGGAAATGGGTATGGGTTCATCCTCACCGTATAACCTACGGTTGGCAAAAGCTGCCTTGTACAAGGGAAAAAAACCTATACCATTCTAAGGTTTAGACAAGGTTTGATCGTCGTCTCTCTACTATAGGCAAGTCACTCAGATTTACCATTCCATATATCAAGGCGAATAATAAGAGTAAGTCGGTATGGTGATCAGTCCACCCCGCACCCAAATCATTACCATGTATACAGTTTAGCGAATCTCGCATACTAACACTCGGTGATCCTCACAAGCATTGCAGAATTTCTCTTGTCGACGAACGAAGTTCGGATATATCCATAGATTCTGCAAGCCAGACAATCATCTATCGTTCCTTCACCACTCTCAGGTTTGCATAAACTCCTATAAGATCGTCTATCGATAAACATCGTATCTTCCTCCGGGGTTTCTCCTTCAGCAAAATGTGCTTGCTTCTTGGCAGGTCCTGGGGCCTATGGGTTATGGCCCATCTCATCACTTGTAGTCCTTGAACTTATCATCGGGCAACTGATCATTATTCCAACTTCCAACTTCCTAGTATTCTTAAATCCATCTAATTGTATTGTCTTCCTTTCTTCTATTGGCACCAAACTAGGACATGATTACTCAGACTTATTATGTGATTGCAATTGCTACATACATCCAACATCATACCTCCTTTATATCCAATAGTAGTTCATCTCTTCATCCTCGTAGGATATCCCACATACCGAGATAAAAACTTATACTTGTGGAGTCCATATTCCACTTCGTGGAACATCATTATCCTTTCCAGGGTCAAGCGTCCTTACAGGGGAATACTGGCCATCTCTGCATGGCACTTCTTCAACTGGGAAACGTGAAACACATCATGAACTCCTGACGGTCCTTCAGGTGACTCCAACTTGTTGGCCACTTCTCCCATACGCTCCAAAACTCGGTATGGTCCTACAAATCTCAGGGCTAACTTTCCCTTAACTCCGATTCGTTTAACTCCTCGCAGAGGGGTCACACGAAGACATGCTTTATCTCCAATTTCATAGACTACCTCCTTGCGTTTTTGAGTCTGCATAACTCTTCTATCTGGACTGAGCTACCTTCAGTCTATCTCGAATCAAATTGTCATTTTCTTCTGACTTCTTGATCACATTAATTTGGTCCAAACAACTGACGGTCTCCACTTCATCCCACATACTCTTGGGGCATCACACATATCGAGAAAAAAACTCGTATTCATTTTGATAGAGGCAAAGGTGTCCCGTCTTTCGATGAGATGGTAGATTTCGCTTTGGTGGAAGCCGACTTTGACGATCCGACTACGAACGTGCGAGGATGTCGCGCCTTAGCAATCGCTAAACCAACTCCGAGAGGTTATTGACCACGCCGGAGCACGATCAACCTGACCACGAGGGTCTGTTTCCTGCGAACAAACGAAAAACAAGCAAGAAACTGAGATTGCAATCTGGATATTTGCGAATATAAGATGAAAGCTTTATGGATCAAGGTGGGGTTCTGTGACGCCTTTGTCTGGTCGTTGAACACAAACGAAGTACGCGAAGTTGCAGCTATGGCGAACTTTTAATCTAAACAAAACCCAAAGTCTAAACGATGCCCTAAGGGCTGTATATATGGAGGAAGAGGGGGGAATTTTGTGGCCCTTGGTGGAGGGGTCCGAAATCAACCCTATCTTTTGTTTCCCCACACATACGGACTCTAAAAATAGCCTATACTTATGTATTTCGAAATTACATGGGCCTGGCCCAATAATAAGGTGACGCAACACCTAAAATAGCCTCGGGACGAAAATTATGAAGTGGCATCTTGTATATTTCGTCCAAGGCTTCATGCACCCATTATGGTGGCTTCAAAGTCCTGAAATCATCACTTGTAACTCCGTTCTTGTTCTTGCTCCAATGTTCATCCTTCTCCAAGCTAGGCCCTTCATTTGTAAGCAAAACAAATGTATCCAATTTAGGCAGCATCATATTCTCATGAACATTAGAATCATTACTAAGAAACAAAAGTACCTGGTAATTTAGTTGGCGTGCACGAGCTCTAGTAATTGGTACAGTATGTATAGCAGCAGGGGCTGTGGGTGTAACAATTGTATTGATGTCCTCATCATCCTCCCCTTCTGGAAATGAAGTCGTCCTCGACGGAAGTTCATCTTCCTCACCCAAATAAGGCTTCAAATCTGCAATGTTAAAAGTGGGACTAACCCCAAAATCTGCAGGCAACTCAAGTTTATATGCATTATCATTTATTTTCTCTAACACCTTAAAGGGACCATCAGCACGTGGCATTAACTTTGATTTGCGCAAATCAGGAAATCTATCCTTACGCAAATGCAACCAAACAAGATCTCCAGGTGCAAACACAACATGTTTTCTACCCTTATCTCCAGCAAGTTTATATTTAGCATTCATACGCTCAATGTTTTCCTTAGTTAACTCATGCATTTTTAAAATCAATTCAGCACGTTGTTTAGCATCAAAATTAACCTTCTCCGAAGATGGAAGAGGCAACAAATCAATAGGTGCACGAGGTAGGAAACCATACACAACTTCAAAAGGGCACATCTTAGTAGTAGAATGCAATGAACGATTATAAGCAAATTCAATATGAGGCAAGCATTCCTCCCACATTTTCTTATTATTCTTCAAAACAGCCCTAAGCATAGTAGACAACGTTCTATTGACTACTTCAGTTTGTCCATCAGTTTGGGGGTGACAAGTAGTACTAAAAAGCAGTTTAGTCCCCAACTTAGCCCATAAACATCTCGAAAAGTGGCTAAGAAATTTAGTATCACGATCTGAAACAATAGTTTTTGGCACACCATGCAAGCGAATAATTTCACGAAAGAACAAATCAGCAACATTAACAGCATCATTGCTTTTATGACATGGTATAAAGTGTGCCATTTTCGAGAATCTATCCACGACAACAAATATGCTATCCCTCCCCTTCTTTGTTCGAGGTAAACCTAAAACAAAGTCCATAGATATATCCTCCCAAGGAACACTAGGTACAGGCAAAGGCATATATAAACCATGAGGATTGAGTCGTGACTTAGCTTTTTGACATGTAGTGCATCGAGCAATAAAACGCTCAACATCCCGTCTCATCTTTGGCCAAAAGAAATGTGTAGCAAGTACGTCCTCCGTCTTCTTCACGCCAAAGTGTCCCATTAATCCTCCTCCATGCGCCTCCTGCAACAACAAAAGACGAACGGAGCTAGCTGGAATGCATAGCTTGTTAGCACGAAACACAAATCCATCGTTAACGACAAACTTGTTCCACATTCTTCCTTCTTTACAATTCTGCATTACATCTTTAAAATCAGCATCATGCACATATTGATCTTTGATGGTCTCCAAACCAATTATTTTGAAGTCAAGTTGTGAAAGCATAGTATAGCGACGAGACAATGCATCAGCAATAACATTTTCTTTTCCCTTCTTGTGTTTAATGACATAAGGGAAAGTCTCAATGAATTCAACCCATTTAGCATGTCTACGATTCAGTTTAGCTTGACTTTTAATATGTTTCAAAGATTCATGATCAGAATGTATAACAAATTCTTTGGGCCATAAATAATGTTGCCATGTTTCTAAAGTCCGAACAAGAGCATATAATTCTTTATCATAAGTAGAATAATTCAGACTAGGCCCACTCAATTTTTCAGAAAAGTATGCAACAGGTTTGCCATCTTGTAATAACACACCTCCTAATCCAATTCCACTAGCATCACATTCAATCTCAAAAGTCTTATTAAAATCAGGAAGTTGGAGTAAAGGAGCATGTGTCCACTTATCTTTCAATACCGTGAAGGCTTCTTCCTGTGCGGTACCCCAAACAAAAGGCACATCCTTCTTTGTAAGCTCGTTGAGAGGTGCAGCAATGGTGCTGAAATCTCTCACAAAACACCTATAGAATCCAGCGAGGCCAAGAAAACTCCTCACTTGTGTGACCGTTTTGGGCTGCGGCCAACTCTCAATAGCTTCAATCTTGGCTTTGTCAACTTCAATTCCCTGTGGAGTAACAACATAGCCAAGAAAAGATACTCGGTCGGTGCAAAAGGTGCACTTCCCAAGGTTACCAAACAAACGTGCATCACGTAGAGCAATAAAAACAGCACGTAAATGTTCCAAATGTTCTTCCAAAGATCTGCTATAAATCAGTATATCATCAAAATAGACTACCACAAATCGTCCAATGAAAGCACGTAAAACTTCGTTCATTAGTCTCATGAAAGTACTAGGCACATTAGTTAACCCAAAAGGCATGACTAACCACTCATATAATCCAAACTTAGTTTTAAATGCTGTTTTCCATTCATCCCCCAATTTCATACGAATTTGATGGTATCCACTACGCAAATCAACTTTGGAGAATATTGTAGAGCCACTCAATTCATCAAGCATATCATCGAGCCTAGGAATAGGATGATGATAACGAATAGTAATATTATTAATGCCTCTACAATCAACACACATACGTGATGTACCATCCTTTTTCGGCACTAGAATAATAGGAACAACACAAGGACTAAGGGATTCGCGTATATAACCTTTGTCGAGAAGCTCTTGTACTTGACGCATAATCTCCTTCGTCTCCTCTGGATTGGTACGGTATGGTGCACGGTTTGGCAGTGAAGCACCGGGAATTAAGTCAATCTGATGCTCAATCCCTCGAATAGGCGGTAATCCCGGTGGCACGTCTTGTGGAAAGACGTCAGCGAACTCCTGCAAAATGTTAGTGACAGCAGGAGGCAAAGAGGAAGGCACGTCCTCGAATGAAAATAATGCCTCTTTGCACACAAAAGCATAGCAAACAGATTTGCTGAAATCTAGCTCATCAATATCAGATTTGGTGGCAAATAAACATGCACTTTTCAATTTAATTTCAGAAGCAACACTAGATGGTTTATTATTAGGCTTCTTTTGTTGCTCAAATTCTTTTGCCACAATCTGATCTTCACTCATATTCTTCTCCCGTTTTGCTTTATTAGCTCTATTAATATCATCTTTCAAAATGGAATCATGAGTCATAGGAAGCAAAGTAATATTTTTATCCTTATGAACAAGAGTATAGTGATTGTTTCTACCATGGTGTACAGAGTTTTTATCAAATTGCCATGGTCTACCAAGTAATAAGGGACATGCTTGCATAGGTACCACATCACAATCAACATAATCGGCATATGTAGAGATACTAAAATGCACACGAACAGTACGTGTTACCTTAACCTTGCCGCTGTTGTTGAACCATTGGATGTAGTAAGGATGTGGATGTGGTCTTGTGGTGAGAGAAAGCTTCTCCACCATCTCCATGCTAGCCAAGTTGTTGCAGCTCCCTCCGTCAATTATGACGCGCACAGAACGTTCCTTCACAACTCCCTTGGTATGGAACAAATTGTGCCTCTGATTTTGCTCAGCTTGTGTGACCTACACACTCAAAACACGTTGAGCAACTAAACATTCATACCTGTCAGCGTCTTCAGGAGCCATGTATTGCGTCTCATGATCAGAATCATCTCCACCATGTTCTTCACGTGTAATAAGAGCCAATGTCTCCTCATCATAGTCACTAGCGGACTCATATCCACCATCCGCGATAGCAATCATCACACGCGGAGATTTGCATTCTCTCGCATAATGACCTCCTCCCTTACAACAACGACAAATAATATCACTTGTGTGCCCTGTTGATGCCCTGGAAGAAGAAGAACTCTGTGCAGGCCCGGCAGGTGCGCTCTTGGCAGATAATGGTGGTTGTTCCTGTTTTCTTGTATCACGGCTCTAGGAGGCACCTGATTGAGGTGCTGGTGCAGTTGAAGTAGAAGATGCACGTGGCGTCCATGAGGAAGGTCGGCCTGCAGAAAAGTTAGTTCGCGCCAATGCTTGTCGATCCTGCACTTCACGTTCAGCTTTACAAGCAAGATGGAATAAACGAGTGATATTAGTATACTCCTTATAGTCTAGAATGGTCTGAATCTCTCTATTTAATCCACCCAGAAAACGTGCAAGCATAGCTTCATTCTCCTCAACAATACCACATCGAATCATGCCAGTTTGTAATTCCTGATAATATTCTTCTACAAAAAATTTTCCTTGTCTTAAACGCTGCAATTTTTGAAGCAATTCACGTTGATAATATGGTGGAACCCAACGCGTACGCATAGCAGTTTTCAAAGCAGCCCAAGTAGTTGGAATAGGATATAATCTACAATGTTCAGACCACCAGACACATGCAAAACTAGTGAAAGCACAAACAGCAGCAGCAACCCGTCTCTCCTCGGGATATTGTAAACATGTAAAACGTTGTTCAATTTCTAACTCCCAAGTAAGATATATATCAGGAACATATCTACCCTCAAATGGTGGAATATTCAATTTTAGTTTAGGAATATGGACATCATCTCGTACCTGAGGTGGTGGTGCAGGCCTACCATTACGAATATATACCTGAGGTCGACCTGGTGGTGGTGGTGCTGGTGGCTGCACGTAGTTCGGATTTTGATCAACCTCATCCTCATAATCTCCCACATAATCATCATCCTCCTGGGTACCAGCAGCAGCAGTAGCAGGAGCCAAAGAAGCACCAACAGCAGTAGCAGCGGCACCAGAATTTTGTCCTGGCTCAATAGGAACACGCTGTGCTCGTCCATACTGATTCGGAAGGGGGCGTTGTTGTTGTTGTTGCAGAGGTGCGACAGGTGCAGCCGGTGGTGGAAGACGCGCAAGCAGTTCCTTAAATCTGTTATCGAGCTTTGTTTCGAATGTCTTCTCAAGGCCAGTAATCTTCTCCATGGCCTCTTCAAAATTGTTCAGCACATCTTGCACCTGTTCAGTCATCATTTGCTGAAACTTATCATGAAGCTCCTTGTTCGATAAGTTCTCCCAGTCAATCTCGTCGGCTTGTGATCCTGGCATGGTTAGCAGCAATAGAAACACACAAGAATATGATCCTACAGACTACTAAGAAGTGGTGGTGGTGTATCACAAACCCGTCAAGCAAACCTCAAATTCTTACCAGTTCTTACCCAGCAGCAGGTGGTGATCGGCAACCGTTGTAGTCAAAACTTCTCAAAGCTTGGATAGAGCGATTACCAGGGAGAGTCAAACGCACGACGTAGATGTATGTGGAGCTGGGAAGGCTTATAATATGGTAGCAAAAAGGGTCAGCAATAATCAATTCAGAGATGCAAAATTGAATAAACGCTCAACGACGGTACTGTGCTGGTCCTAGGCTAGACCGTGCTAGAGACGCGAGCCTAGAACACTAACAAAATCACGGCGCTGCACGTAAACAAGGGAAAAGCACACTCTTGATTTTTTTTTCGCTCTTTTTTTTGCGCTGCTTTTTTTTTGCGCTGCTCTCTTTTTTTTTGTGAAAAATCACTATAATGGCGAGTGTCTCAAAACTCTTCCCAGGTCAAACTGACAGGATGGGCACAAAATTTTTGTGACCAATTTTTTTTGACTACCCGGACCCAAAAACTAGAAACGGGTCAAAAAAAACTTTCTATAACGGCGACTGTCTCAATACGCTTAGAAACACCTAAAAATAGGATAGCCAGAATTTTTTTTGTCAAGTGCGTTTTCCGAAAATTTTGGGCCTAAACGGAGGGTGGTTTCCGGACTCTTTTTTTTTTTGGAAACCAACCTCTTCTACGGACGGCAAAAGATTGCTGGAATCCGAAACCTACTCAGACAAGGAAACACGAATCGGAAATTAGATGGATCCCGAAAACAAACCTAATATGCAAGGAACTGGGATTGGTGGTGGATATATGGTGGTGGTATATGGCAGCGGTGGTGGTAGCGGTGGTAGTATATGGATATGGATCTGTGGTGGTATATGGACACAGATTGGTGGTGGTATATGGATACGGATTCGGAGCGGTGGCGGATAAGCGGTGGTGGTAGATGGCAGGGGCGATGATGATGGTGCGGCGGCGGCGTGACAACTTATGACCAGAACTTGAAACTCTAAAAGACTAGACTCTAAGACCAGCAACTAGACACGACGATGCAACCGCAAATTCAACAAAGCAAAACCCTAAAAAGATTATGCAAAGGCTCAGATTGGTTCGGATATGATGAACTAACCCTAATTTTTTTTGTGGCTTTTTCGTGGACTGTAGGTATGAAGAACAGACTCGATCTAAATTACGAAAAACAGTAAAATCTCACCGAGCAACCTGGAAATCTGATACCGCTTGATAGAGGCAAAGGTGTCCCGTCTTTCGATGAGATGGTGGATTTCGCTTTGGTGGAAGTCGACTTTGACGATCCGACTACGAACGTGCGAGGACGTCGCGCCTTAGCAATCGCTAAACCAACTCCGAGAGGTTATTGACCACGCCGGAGCACGATCAACATGACCACGAGGGTCTGTTTCCTGCGAGCAAACGAAGAACAAGCAAGAAACTGAGATTGCAATCTGGATATTTGCGAATATAAGATGAAAGCTTTATGGATCAAGGTGGGGTTCTGTGACGCCTTTGTCTGGTCATTGAACACAAACGAAGTATGCGAAGTTGCAGCTATGGCGAACTTTTAATCTAAACAAAACCCAAAGTCTAAACGATGCCCTAAGGGCTGTATATATGGAGGAAGAGGGGGGAATTTCGTGGCCCTTGGTGGAGGGGTCCGAAATCAACCCTATCTTTTGTTTCCCCACACATACGGACTCTAAAAATAGCCTATACTTATGTATTTCGAAATTACATGGGCCTGGCCCAATAATAAGGTGATGCAGCACCTAAAATAGCCTCGGGACGAAAATTATGAAGTGGCATCTTGTATATTTCGTCCAAGGCTTCATGCACCCATTATGGTGGCTTCAAAGTCCTGAAATCATCACGTGTAACTCCGTTCTTGTTCTTGCTCCAATGTTCATCCTTCTCCAAGCTAGGCCCTTCATTTGTAAGCAAAACAAATGTATCCAATTTAGGCAGCATCATATTCTCATGAACATTAGAATCATTACCAAGAAATGAAAGTACCTGGTAATTTAGTTGGCGTGCACGAGCTCTAGTAATTGGTCCAGTATGTATAGCAGCAGGGCTGTGGGTGTAACAATTGTATTGATGTCCTCATCACATTTTGTCCGAAATCCACTCAGTGGAGTATCCTTATCTTTTCCAGGGGTCAACGGTTCTTACAGGGTACTACCACCCTTAAAATGCACAAATCTTCCATAGACCATATTTCTCATATCCTCAGAATGGCCAAAATTCTTCTTCATAGAGTAACAACTCATAAAATCCATATCAGTACCAACGATGCTAACTTTATTCATTCTCAAGTGATTACAATCTCTTGCTTTTCCATTACATGTCTCAACTCAACACCTCAATATAAAAGAAAATGTTCTCACTTCTACTACTCCATTTCTTTTGTTGCAAACTCAACTATCTAGCACAAGTTTCCTTCTCCTTGGGGCATTCTCTAGCAAAGTGCCCTACTCCATTACAACTAAATCATATTACTTCTGGCAAGTATCGAGGTTTCCTTTTGGGGCAACTATTGAGGTAGTGCCCTGACTCCTTGCACCTGTAACAGGTGATATGACTCAGGTTCCTCCTGGGCTCCAATCGGATTTTCTTCCTGGACTTTTCCATTCCAATTAGGGCTTCTATTTCTTGTGGGTCATATTCTACTTCCTCTGTCAGAAATTATACTAGATCCCCATTCAAACAATTTTGGGAGATGTGTCCTTCTTCTCCACATGAATAGCAAGACTTAGTGCAGGGTTTACTCGGGTCTTCTTTAGGTGTGTCCTCCATCTCTTCCTTCATCACGGGTTCTTCTAAAATTTCCATAAGGGCTCCTTTCATTACTTCTTTCTTCTGCTGGATGGTTTGTTGTACCATGGGGTAAATGTGACATTGAGCAGGATAGTGGGTAGTCCCTTCACACAAGAAACAAGTAATCTGCCTAATTGGGCATTCTTCAACTGGGTGACTTCCTTCACAATTAGGGCATTCATCCTTGTGTTCTTTATGGGTGTGTCCTATTTCTCCACAAATCTTGCATGCACAAGGTTTCTTCATATCCTTTCCATAAAGCTTCAACTTCTGGGACACAAGCCGAGACTTTGGCAGAGTCAACTTAAATTCTTTCCAAGTGGTTACTCCTTTCCATCCATTGATGGTTTGGTACATCCTCCACCAAGTAGCAGCACCTCTTTCAAAGCACTGAAGAGCATGCTGGGTCATATCCTTTCCGACTATAGGGTTATTCTCCATGTGATCCTCCATGTTCTGAATCCATCGGTCTGTCTCTAACTGACTCATCGGTCCAGAAAATACAAGCTCATCTCCATTCATCCTCTATTGGGTCCATGTGGGTTTGGGGTAAGATAAGAGAGATGGAGAGGGATACACACAATACAAACAAATGTTTTGAAAAGATTTTATTTGTGGCCGTCGGGAAAAACATCAAACAAATGACATCTCACAAACGTCGCATCTAACGTAGGTATATAACAGGGGTTTGGTCTTCTAAAGGTCAATAAATCTTCAACGTCTCCAAACTCTTCAAGCCTTGTTCATGACTCCGATGGCTTCTTCCGGTCATGCTTGTCTTTCTCAAGTTCTTTTGCCAGATCATCTCTATTGTAGCAAAGTCTCTCGTGACGTCCTTTAATATTTCTGGAGTTGCATTCCAAAGTTCCGGGTTTCAACATCCTTGACATGAACCATGATCCTGCTGTCCTTCAGTTCTTAACGAATCTCCGGTATCTCGAGGTTTTGCTCCTCCTGCTTGGCTACTTTCAGCTTTTGGTTCCTGAGTTCTTCACGAAATGCTTCCTTGTCTAATACGGCTTCATGGAGCTCCACCTTAAACTTCTTGATGTACTACTCCAGATCCTGGTGATACACCGACTAAGGTTAAAACTTCATATTGCTGATGGGTGCTCCATCAGCCTTCTATCATCCAATCCTTCCATGCTTATACATGCTTAACTCAGCACGGTGACAATAGCATAAACTTCATGGATAGCTATGTTTCTGCTCTTGTCATTCCCATGAGCTATCATTCCATAGTTGATATCTCCTGCCTTAGGGTTTTCTTGACAAAACTTTGAATTCTCATGCTCCATGTTCCGGTCTTTCTCCGATACACCTTGATCTCGGGTATTGACAACTTCCATAGTCTGCCAAGTTCCATAAGGGTAGCCTTCCTAGGTCATACAAATTTGGGAATTCTTCAGAGCCTTCAAATTCTACTTGTCTTCGGTCTTCAACCGTTGTAGTTTCCATTATTCAGATGCACGGAAAATACTCTTCATTCCGAAGTGGTCTTAATTGTCTGATATCTTGTACTTCTTGGAGTGGTCTCATCAGCCGAATCTTCGTGTGGTCAAAAGGGGAAAGGGGTATGGTCTCACTAAAGGGAATTTTTGAATAAGCTCAGAAGAGAAGAGAGGTAAAAAGGTCTTTTTGAAAAGGAATGTTGTAGAGAAAAATCTTTGCTATGGGCTTGCCAGTTTCTAGGGCCACGTCCTACAGTCAACATGTGCTCTGATACCATCTTGTAGCGACCTGACCCGAATGGATCAAGTCTCTGTGCTTAAGTGTCATCCCTGGATCGGTATGCTGACACACACAGTACTCGAGGATTTATAACAGAGGTAAATCACATGTGTAAAGTAACGTAAATACTATTACCTCAATCCAAAATAGCGGAAGTAACAAGGTTGTGGATTCCCATCAACACCAACGGCAAAGTTGAGTGTAGAAATCGTAACCCTAATGTATCACTTACTCGTCGTAAGATAATCCTGCAACATGAGACGTTGGAGCCACAAAGGGTCAGTACATTGAATGTACTGGCAAATTCACACCGTAGAGAATGATGAATAAAGGCTATCACTACATGCATATTTGGCTGGTGGAAAAGCTCTATGGTTATAGGGTTTTGCATAAAGCCAATTTTTCCCTACTGCAAAGGAATAAATTTTATTTAACTATCATGGTGGTTGTTAAACATTGAGAATGGTTGACAGCATTCTCAATCCCAATTAAATATCATCATTAAAACCCAACAATATTCATTTAAAGTAACATGATGAAATTCACATGATAATCTAGGTACTAGAGACTCAAGATGTCCATAACCGGGGACACGGCTAATCATGATTAGTTTATACACTCTGTAGAGGTTTGCGCACTTTTCCCCACAAGACTCGATCGCCTCCGTTTGGTTTCTCGCACTACATGGTGTTTGAGAAGACAGATGACCGAGACATAGTCTTTCAGAAGCGCTAGCACCTTACGATGGATAGACCGTTACACCTACTTTCCCCTACATCTGCTAGTCTACCCTGTAAGAGTTCGCACGACTTACTCAACTATGCTAGAGCCCATAATAGCTTGTGGCTGCACACGGAAGTTTCTAGTATGAATAAACTCATGATCCCTTTGAGCCTGGGTGGCGGTCCATAAAAAAATAGGCAATCCTGGTCTACCCAGGTGCCTAGACAGGCAATCCTGGAATACCCAGGTGCCTCAATCCACCCAGATGTGTGTTTAAGTTGCCACCTTAAGTAAACCATTAATTAACAATCTCACATCTGTCATGAATACTCTCAAAACCCAATCCACGTCTACGAGCATAGCATGGCAATGTAAGCATAATGTAACAGTAACTCCCAAGGGTTTGATAATAAACAGGTAACATTTGATAATAAACAGGTAATAGGTACTACCTCAACTACTTCCCATCCCTCAATTTAATTAGATCCTAATCATGCAATGTTTGAGGTTTGATCTAATGCAATAAAAACTGGGTATGAAAGAGGTATGATCAAAGTGTGAACTTGCCTGCAATGTTGATGAAGATGATTCGCACTCAAAACTCTTGATAGTTCTACTCGTCACACTCTGGTCAATCTATCGTAAGCAAGCAATAGTAACCACACATAAGCAATCACTCAAAGTATCAGAAAGATCGAAGAAGACAATTCGAAAAACATCAAAACCAAGCAAATAACTCTTGCAACATAAAACAATTTCTAATAGCACCAAAATTATATGAATTTGGCCTTATCAGAAAGTTTAGGTCAAGAGCTTTAATTTGCAAAAAGAATCAACTCAAACGGAGTTACGGATAAAAAGATATGATCAAAAGAAGTTTGAATATGAATCTGAACAAAATTTGAAATTTGAAAATTTCAAAAAGTTGATGTGACAGGTTCACTGGATAGGTGAAAAAAGACGAAGCTATAGGCGCTGGTTTCATCTAATTTGGATAAAAGAGTGAAAAGATATGGCTATTTGAAAAATTAGGGCCAAGCTGTTTTACGAAAGAAAAATAGCTACGGTTAAGGTCTAACGTATAAATACGTAGACTAATTGTTAATCTAATTATTCTATCGTATTAGTCTAAAAATAATAAACTACGGAAGTATAAGAAGAAAAAAAACAAAGAAAGATACCTTTATAAGGCAGAGAAAAGATGACTTTGGAGAGAAGAGAAAATTTCTAGAAGTCGCGCCGGAGAGGAGAAATATATTTTTCTTAAATGAATCTAGTTAAACCAAAATATTGATTTAACCCGGATCGGATGATTATTGGAGGCTCTATGAGTCTATATTTATTGGTGGAACAGAGGCTTAGGGGTCAAAGGCTAGGCAATGTGGGACTAAACGCAGACGAAAATATACGAAACAGAGAAGAAAAGAGGCGGATGGACCTAAAGGCCTTCGGCCGGCCGCGCGCACGCTGCGGTGCAGATTTTTTATTTTTATTTTTTACAAAATTCGGCCTAAGAAAAAAAACGAAAAGGCTGGCTGGGCCTGGCCTATTTAAGAGAAAAAAACAATGGAGCGCCGGAAGCTTCTATACTGCGCATGTAGGCGATAAATAAATATGGGCTGTACGTACAATTTTTTTTGTCTTTTTTTAGAAACAGAAGGAAAACCAAATAACAAAAATAAAATAAAAATTTATATACGCATATTATATATCAAAATTTTCAGGAAAAGATTTTCTACGACATGAACATTTTTATAATGCCAAATAAAATCCACAAAAATTCAGATAATTCAAAGAGTGCTACTGGTTTAATAAAATCCAATAAAAATCATTTTAAAAATACCAAAATTAATTCAAATTTATTTCTCTCCAATTTTCTGATGTAGGGAATCATGTTACCCTATTTTTGGTATATTTTATTTTTGGAGAAAAATAATTTGAATAAAATCCAAATAACTCCAAATTGAAAAATAATTCCAAAAGACTTGGAATTTAATCCTTTGAAACTCCCAACTCATATTTCATATAATTTGAAGAAGTCATTTTATCTTCGCTCGTGAAAATCATTGAGTTGCATAAAGTTTCAGCATTGGAAATATTTTCCAAATGAAATTCAATTATTTTCAACACCCCTCGTCATTTAAATAAATGGAAGAAGTCGTGTCATCTTCTCTCCAGGGTTTTGTGTTTGAAAAGAATTTGAATTCATGAAGATCATAAATGCAAAATGAAAGTTTGGGAAAGTCCTTTTATTCCCTCTCATTTAACTTTCAAAAAGGTTTTGAATTTCACTCAATTTCACACAATCAATCAAACAATCAATCAAATCTATCTATTTATTATAACATTCCAAAATTTAGAATTTTGGGATGTTACACTTTCCAGGAGGTGAGTCGCGTGGGGATTCTGGATCGATACTCGGGGGCAGCCACCCAGTTGGTGTCGCGCGGCTCGGTGGTGTAGAACCACGCTGATTGCCACCCCTTTATGGTCTCCACGAAGGAGCCTTCAAGCCATATAACATTGGGCATCTTGCCCACCATGGCTCCGTCACATTCTTCTTGCTGGCCTCCCACCACCTTCGGCTTGATATTGAAGGTATTTAACCACAGGCCGAAGTGGGGCCGAATGCGGAGGAAAGCCTCACACACGACGATGAACGCCGAAATGTTGAGGATGAAGTTCGGGGCCAGATCATGGAAGTCCAGCCCGTAGTAGAACATGAGACCACGGACGAATGGATGGAGGGGAAACCCCAGTCTGCGGAGGAAGTGGTGGAGGAAAAATACCCTCTCGTGAGGTTCAGGGGTAGGAATGATCTGCCCCGCAGTGGGCAGCCAATGTGCGATACTCGCGGCTAAGTATCCGGCTCTGCGCAGCTTCTTGACGTGTCCCTCTGTAACGGAGGAAGCCATCCATTTGCCTCCCGCTTCGGACATGATTGGAGAAGGTTGAGGGGAAGGATGTGGACTTGGGCGTTGGAGCTCGAGTGCACAAGAATGGATGAGCAAGGAGAAGGAAGGCGTGGGTAGAAAAAGGTTAAACCTTGTCCCTTTATAAGGGCGGCTGAAACTATGCGCCCCACTAGCCTGGTAAAACTCTCTTATCCCCCAAGCACCATAATCGATGGCGTGGTTGGGTTACCCACGCCCGTATTGATGAGAATCCCGTAATAAGGGGGACACGATCTCTGCTTTGACAAGACGTGTCAAGAAACTGCCTCGCGTTATGTGCGGGGCTAGTTAAAGGAAACGGTTCGAATAATCACAGGGCCATCGCATGATGTCATGTTGCCAACACGTGTCAGCTGATTAGATTTGTGGAAATATTATTCTCTTGACGGTGGTATGTGGAACTTATTTTGCAGGGTCAGACACTATCCTTGTATTCAAATTCTTCCGTGGTGTATTCGGAGGAGGAACCCGCCTTGCAATGCCAAAGACAATACTGCACGCCGGACTCATCGTTATTGAAGCCTGGTTCAGGGGCTACTGAGGGAGTCCTGGATTAGGGGTTCTCCGGACAGCCGGACTATATTCTTTGGCCGGACGGTTGGACTATGAAGATACAAGATTGAAGACTTCGTCTCGTTTCCGGATGGGACTCTACTTGGCGTGGAAGGCAAGCTAGGCAATACGGATATGTATATCTCCTCCTTTGTAACCGACCTTGTGTAACCCTAGCCCCTTCCGGTGTCTATATAAACCGGAGAGTTTTAGTCCGTAGGGTAACATACAATCATACCATAGGCTAGCTTATAGGGTTTAGCCTCTTCGATCTCGTTGTTGATCAACTCTTTTAATACTCGTATCATCAAGAATAAATCAAGCAGGACGTAGTGTTTTACCTCCATCAAGAGGGCCCGAACCTGGGTAAAACATCGTGTTCCCTACCTCCTGTTACTATCCTCCTTAGACGCACAGTTCGGGACCCCTACTCGAGATCCGCCGGTTTTGACACCGACAAGGGGAACGAGGGAAACACGGTGGAAACACACGAGGAACACTAAACCAACAAGAAATAGTCACACATGTGCTAGATCCTCGAATACATAAGAGATCACACGATACACGATCAACTAGGGACGATACAAAGGTAGCCGGTCTTCTCTGTGAGGAGGTCTTGAGGTTCTTCCCGTAAAGGGGTCCCAAATCCGCTTGGGGGATCTTCTCCGTAGGAGGCGCAATCTCCGAGGAGAAGGTAACCAAGTGGATGAGCAAAGCTCTCACACAAAATATGAGCTAAACCTTTGCTAACCCTAGTTCGGATGAATGGGATGTCTATTTATAGTCTTAGTGCAAAAG
>NC_041392.1:364818827-364858757 GCF_002162155.2 Triticum dicoccoides
CATGGGCCTTGGGCCCGAATCTTGTGCACAGACAGGTACCGGACGTCTGCTGGGGACCGGTCGTCTGGTGGCTCATGGGCGGCCGGACGTCCGGTAAGCACCAGTCGTCCGCTCGTTCTAGCTCGGATGTTGGTGTAGAAGATTTCTGGTCTGGGCCGGCCGTCCGGTCTCCGGTCGTCCGGTGGCGTCGGACGTCCGCTCGTTTGGCTTGGGTGCAGGGACACCGGCGTCCGTTCGGGGCCGGACGTCCGCTCGCTGGGGTTCGGCTGGAGTATCAGGCGCTGGACGTCCGGTCCCAACCGGTCGTCCGGTGGCTGGGACTTTTCCTGCAGCCCTCCTTCTTCTCCATCTTCTCGTCCATCTTCCTCTTCTTCTTCTCCTTGCTCATTAGCTTCTCCATGGTACCTGAGTATGCACAATGTGTCCGTATGAGCTAGTAGCCATGTCTCATGTGCATCAAAGTGGAAATGTGAGAGGAGAGATGTCACCTCGGTTTCAAGAGCTCTTGCATGTGCTCATGTCATGGGTCCGCTAGGCACTTGGTGAGACGATGGTAGGTCCATGGGGCTGACCTTGGGATGCTCCGCATCATCTCCCCTCCCTTGGGGAAGATCCGTCCTCGGATCAAATTCTTTATCACCATGGAAGGGCGAGAGGTCCTTGACATTGAAGATATCGCTCACGTTGTACTTGTCACGCGGGACGTCGATCTTGTAAGAATTGTCGTTGTAGCGTGCGAGCACCTTGAAGGGCCCATCCGCTTGTGGTTGAAGTTTGGAGTTGAGTTCTTGGGGAAAGTGGTCCTTGCGAAGGTGTAGGCACACAAGATCTCCGGTGTTGAATACCATAGGTAGCTTTTTGAAGTTGAGCTTGGTCGCAAGGCGTTAAACTTGGCGCTCAATGGTGTTTCTTGTATCTTCATGCACCTTCTTGAGATGTTCCACTCGTGCACTTGCGTCCAAATTGATGCGCTCTTGGAGTGGTAGAGGAAGAATGTCCAATGGTGACAATGGGTTGAATCCGTAGACGCCCTCGAAAGGGGACTTGTCGGTTGTTGAGTGTCTTGCTCGGTTGTTGGCGAACTCGGTGATAGGTAGTCACTCCTCCCACTCCTTGATGTTCCCCTTGATGAGTACTCGAAGTAGAGCGGAGAGTGTGCGGTTGGTAACTTCCATTTGGCCGTCGTTTTGTGGATGATACGCCATGGAGAAGAGTAGCTTGATTCTGAGCTTGGCGCATAGGGTCTTCCAAAAGTAGCTAAGGAACTTGATGTTGCAGTCCGAGACGATCGTCTTTGACACTCCATGTAGACGCAATATCTCCCTATAAAAGAGATTAGCAACATGCGAAGCATCGTCTATCTTGTTGCAAGGAATAAAATGTGCCATCTTAGAGAAACGGTCCACAACGACACCGAATCATTTCCATTTCTAGTCCTAGGCAATCCAAGTACGAAATCCATGCTAATGTCTTCCCATGGTTGATAAGGAATTGGTAGAGGCATGTAAAGACCATGGGATTGAGCTTTAGACTTAGCTTTGCGACATGTAGAGCATCGGTTGGTGAAGTGGTTGACGTCGTGAAACATCTTGGGCCAAAATAGTTCTTGGAGAGCGTGGCAAAAGTCTTGTCGCATCCAAAATGTCCCATTAAGCCTCATCCATGAGATTCCTGCAAAAGCGACAAACAAAGAGAAGACTCGAGGATGCAAAGCTTGTTAGCTCTCATAAGATATCCATCTTTGATGTAATAGCGTTCCCAAGAGATGTGTGTCAAACACTTGGCATAAGGAGTAGCAGAAGTAGGATCATGCTCATACAAGTCTTTTATATGCTCAAAGCCAATGACATCCAATTCAAGTTGGGTAACAAGGATGCATATGCGGGAAAGGGCATCCGCCACAATGTTTTCCTTACCTTTAATGTACTTGATGACATAAGGAAAAGACTCAATAAATTCACTCCATTTAGCATGACGCTTGTTCAACTTGGTTTGGCCCTTAAGGTACTTGAGCGTTTCGTCATCGGTATGAATGATAATTTCATGAGGTCAAAGATAGTGTTCCCATTCATGCAAAACGCGGACTAAGGCATATAGCTCTTCGTCATAGATGGGGTAATTGAGTTGCGCTCGGGGAAGTTCTCACTAAAGTAAGCTATGGGGCGCTTCTCTTGCATTAACACGCCTGCTATGCCATTACCACTAGCATCGCAATGAATCTCAAAAGGTTTGTAAAAGTTTGGTAATGCAAGCACGGGAGCACGAGTAAGCAAATTCTTAAGCTCATTGAAAGCGGTATCTTGGGATGGTCCCCAAACAAAAGGCACATTCTTCTTGCTCAAATCATGCAAAGGCGAAGCAATGGTGCTAAATTCTTTCACAAAGCAACGATAGAAACCCGCAAGGCCAAGAAAACTACGCACTTGAAGCAAGTTGGTTGGTTGCGGCCAAGTCTTAATAGCATTGATCTTGGACTCATCAACATTAACAACCTTAGAAGAGACAACAAAACCCAAGAAAACAAGCTTATCAACGCCAAAAAAGCATTTCTCCATATTAGCATAGAGATGCTCTTTTCAAAGAGTTTGTAAAACGGTTCGGACATGGGTGACATGCTCTTTGAGAGACTTGCTAAATACAAGGATATCATCGAAGTAGACCACAACAAAAACACTAATGTAAGGGCGAAAGACATGATTCATAAGACACATAAAAGTACCCGGTGCTTCTCATAGACCCATAGGCATGACTAACCACTCATGCAAGCCAAACTTGGTCTTGAAAGCGGTTTTCCATTCATCACCCTCTTGTATGCGGATTTGATAGTAACCACTCTTAAGAGTAATTTTTGAAAAGATAGTGGCACCACAAAGTTCATCAAGCATATCATCAAGGCGTGGAATGGGATACCTATAACGAACGGTGATAGCATTGATAGGTCTACAATCGGAGCACATGCGAAAGCTACCATCTCATTTTGGCACAAGAATGACCGGTACGGCACAAGGGCTCAAACTTTCACGCACATGTCCATGGTCTATGAGATGCTTTACTTGCCTTTGTATTTCTTTGGTTTCTTCAGGGTTGACGTGGTAGGGAGCTTTGTTCGGAAGCGGTGCTCCGGCGATGAGGTCAATGCGGTGCTCAATGCCTTGTAGTGGAGGTTGTCCCGGAGGTAGCTCATCAGGGAAAACATCGTGAAATTCCTGCAAAAGAGAAGACAACACTAGAGGAAGAGTGTGAGAGGTGTTAGCTTGTGATTTATTGTCCTTGCACAAAAGGACGTAGTGTAGGACACTAGATGGGTCCTCACACACTCCTCTTATCTCACTTTTGGTGGAAAATAGGACCAAGTTTTTCTTTTCACTCATCGTGAAGGCGCTCGATTTTGGCTTGTGGTGCTCATTCTCTTTTTGGTGGCTGGCTCTCTCACTATGCTCTCCACGGTGGGTGGCTTGCTTGTCGGCGACCACATGGCTTGGAGACATGGGACGAAGTACGTACTCCTTTCCTTTCATCTTGAAGATGTAGTGATTCGTTCGGCCATTGTGAATGACACGTCTATCAAATTGCCATGGGCGTCCAAGAAGGAGGTGGCAAACGGTCATTGGAACGACGTCGCACTCCAAAGTGTCTTCATAGGCACAAATTTTGAAGGAGACTTGTACTCGATGCTCGACTTGGATAGTGCCGGAGTCGCTAAGCCATTGTACTTTGTATGGATGTCGATGCTTCCTCTTGGGAAATTGGAGCTTGGAGCAAAGTTCTTCACTTGAGAGATTATGTTAACTCCCTCCATCGATGATGACATTGACATATCTTCCATTGATGCGACCTTGGTATGAAATTATGTGGCATCATTGGTCTTCTTCTTGGAGACAACAAGAGCGGGATTTTAATCTTCATCGCAAAAGACTTGTTCCTCTTCATTGTTCACTTGCTGGTGCATAGCGACGTGCTCAAGAGCGTCCATTTCTCCTTCACTCATCGAGTCGTAGGTGCCGTCGTTGTTGAGGATCATGGTCCGCTTGTTGGTGCACTCATAGGACTTGTGGCCTCAGCCTCCGCATGTGAAGCATTTGAAGGAACTCATCTTGATGGTCTCATCGGTTGGAGTGGATGATGACGAAGCCCTCGGCTTGAAGTTGCTCGTAGTAGGAGGATGATTTGTAGTTGACGAAGCTTTCTTGGGACTTGACTTGTTGACATTGCTTGTAGAAGGCTTGGTAGACGGTGTTGGAGTCGTTGAAGGTTGGGTGTTGGAGAAGCCGTATGACTTGGATGAGAACTTGGCATACTTGAAATCGTCTTGCGCGTGACGTTCCGCTTTTGTAGCTTGATGCACTAGCTTGACGAGGTTAGAGTATGGCTAGAAGTCGGCGATCTTCTTGATAGGATGGTTGAGTCCGTTCAAGAAATGTTCCATTGTTTGCTCATCATCTTCCATGACGTTTGCTCTTATCATGGCAATCTCCATCTCCTTGTAGTATTCTTCAACGCTCTTCGTTCCTTGCTTGAGTAGTTGGAGTTTCTTGAAGAATTCATGGTTGTAGTAGGTAGGCACAAAGCATGCTCTCATGACATCCTTCATTTGTGCCCAAGTAGTGATGGGTGGTTCACCTCTTGCCTCTCGACGCTCGATAACTTGTTCCCACCAAATAAGGACATAGTCTTGGAACTCAAGGGATGCCATTGCGATCTTCTTCTGTTCTTCATAGTTGTGCAAACGGAAGATTTTGCCGACCTTCAATGCCCATGAAAGGTACTCTTCAGGATCGTTGCTTCTGTTGAACTTGGGCATGGTGAACTTGAGCTTGCCGTAGCGTTGCTTTTCATTGTGTTGGGGTCGGGGATGATGACGCCCATGTCGATTATTGTCAAGCTCGTGTTGTTCTTGGTGAGGAGGGTTGTCAACCTCATGTTGCTCTTGTCATGGAGGATTTCCATTGTCGTCATGCTCTTGATGAACTTGATGTTCTTGGCGAGCTTGTGGAGGAGCTTGTCGAGCTCGAGGAGGAACTTGAGGAACTTGACGATGCACGCGAGCTTGAAATCTTCGTTCTTGAATTTCTTCGCGAAGTGCTTCTTCATGTTCACGAGCTTTGTCGGCCTCGGTTGGCTACGACTCGACTTGAATCTTGGAGGGCTTGTTGCGCCTCAAGTGCTTGAGCTTCATGGAGTTGTTGTTCTTGGCGTTGTGCCTCGGCATCTCGTGCATCTTGGTGTAGACACGCGCGCTCTTCCTCTTCATGTTGGCGTTGTCGTTGCCGTTCTCGTGCCAGCGCAAAAGCCTATTGGGTTTGACATTGTCAGTGCTCTTGAGAGTTGGCGTCGCGTAGAGGATTGAGGCTTGCTTGACGATCATTGCGCGTGGCACGGCATAGAGTGTTCGATGTCAGTGTACTTGAGCCAGAGAGGGTGAAGTCGGAGTGTCGACTTGAGCGGCTCCTTCTTGATCAATACGAAGTGGAAGAAGAGCGGTTGAGCAACAAAGCGTGAATCTTGTCCATTCTTGCGTAGTTCTCATGCTTGTGATCATCGAGCTTGTGGTCGAAGTAATCCCTTGTACATTGCTTGGAGAGTCGCAAGTCGGTGGCGATATTGTCGATGCGTTCACTCATTGCTTGTTGCTCTTGATGCAAATCACGTTGTGCACCAAAGAGGTGGCTCTTGGTGACGTAGGAGTTCATATCGTTGTTGTGCTCAACGAAGAGTGGGTTGGTAGAAGTACTTGGCCTATCCATCATTCCAAGATAAAAAATGTGAGTGGTAGAAAGAGAAGAACGAATACCAAATGTACCTTGACCGAAGTTGAAAGTGGATCAATGATCACTCCAATGTGGACAAGGAAATAGCACAATTGGTACTAATTCTTGTCGGTTTCTCACACCTACATAAGTAAAAAGCTTATGGTGGAGCTTGGTTAGGATGGTGGCACAAAATTGGATGCAATTGTAAGTGAGCTTCAATAATGTTGGAAAAGATTCGCAAGATTGCAATGCAACAATTAGACCAAGTAATGCAATGTACACGGAAACACACACATAAAGAGATAAGTGGGGTTGGGCAACCAAGGTTGAGCCAAAAATGTGGAATCCACAAAAATGCTCGTGTTGCGTAACACTAGAGAGATGCTAGCACGATTGCACAATAGGCGAATACAAAGACTTGTGCACAACCTACTAAGAAAAAAATGCAACGACTTATATCCCAAGTATGCTCTATGCAAGGTGTTTCTATGATATGATCCAAGATGATCTAATATGACAATCTTAATGTTGTATGGTGCTATAGTTCTTGCTTAAAAGCTCTTTGCTTATCTTTCCCTTTTGCTTAAAAGCTTGTTTGGCTCTTTGATGTTTGAGCTCTTTTCTCATGCAATGCTTGACTAACCAAGATAGCAAGTGTGTATGCGATGACAACCTTGTGACACAAGAGATGATACCAAGATATGCAACAATGATGTATGTATGCTATGGGAAGTATGATCACTAATGTGCACAAGTCTCGTTGCCGGCAATACTCAATGGCTAGTCTCAATGGGTAAGCAACACAAAGGAGTAAGGCTATGATGGCTATCAATGTAATGGCAAGAGTGATATGTCCAATACCAATGTGAGGTTACCGTTTCTTGCAGACGGTATGGTGTCAAAATGGTGGCACAAATACAAAGATGTAGTCGAGCTTGTCGTTGTTGATGGCGCGTCCGTGGCGAAGATGAGCAGCGGTGATGTTGATGTCGAACCGTGCCTAGATAGCCGGAACACAAAAGGATACGGAACCGCAACTCAAATTCTCAAAGCTCAAAGTTGCAACATGTATCGGACTGTGAAATGGGTAAGCAATGGTGGTGCAAAGCGGAAGTGGTGATGGTGTATAGGTGGTAGGAGTGCGTATGCGGAAATGTGGGCGGTGCTTGATAGAGGCGAGGGTCCCGATGTTTCGATGAGATGGTGGCTATCGTTTACCGTGGGAGTCGACTTTGACGATCCGACTACGAACCTGCGAGATGTCGCGCCTTAGCAATCGCTAAACCAACTTCCGAGGGTTATTGACCACGCCGGAGCACGATCAACCTGACCACGAGGGTCTGTTTCCTGCGAGCAAACGAAGAACAAGCAAGAAACTGAGATTGCAATCTGGATATTGCGAATATAAGATGAAAGCTTTATTGATCAAGGTGGGGTTCTGTGACGTCTTGGTCTGGTCGTTGGACACAAACGAAATATGCGAAGTTGCAGCTATGGCGAACTTTTGATCTAACAAAACCCCAAAGTCTAAACGACGCCCTAAGGGCTGTATATATGGAGGAAGAGGGGAGAATTTCATGGCCCTTGAGGGTGGGGTCCGAAACCAACCCTAACTCTTGTTTCCCCACACATACGGACTCTAAAAATAGCCTATACTTAAGTATTTCGAAACTACATGGGCCTGGCCCATTAATAAGGTGACGCAGCACCTAGAATAGCCTATGGACGAATATTATGAAGTGGCATCTTGTATATTTCGTCCAAGGCTTCATGCACTCCTTATGGCGGCTTTAAAGTCCTGAAATCATCACTTGTAACTCCGTTCTTGATCCCCTTGCGCATGCCATCAACTCCATGTGTGTTCTTGCTCCAATGTTCATCCTTCTCCAAGCTAGGCCCTTCATTTGTAAGCAAAACAAATGTATCCAATTTAGGCAGCATCATAATCTCATGAACATTAGAATCATTACCAAGAAACGAAAGTACCTGGTAATTTAATTGGCGTGCGCGAGCTCTAGTAATTGGTCCAGTATATGTAACAGTAGGGGCTGTGGGTGTAACAATGGTATTAATGTCCTCATCATCCTCCCCTTCTTGAAATGAAGTCGTCCTCGATGGAAGCGCATCTTCCTCACCCAAATAAGGCTTCAAATCTGCAATGTTAAAAGTGGGACTAACCCCAAAATCTACAGGGAGCTCAAGTTTATATGCAGTATCATTTATTTTCTCTAACACCTTAAAAGGACCATCAGCACGTGGCATTAGCTTTGATTTGCGCAGATTAGGAAATCTATCTTTACGAAAATGTAACCAAACAAGATCTCCAAGCGCAAACACAACATGTTTTCTACCCTTATCTCCAGCAAGTTTATATTTAGCATTCATACGCTCAATGTTTTCCTTAGTTAACTCATGCATTTTTAAAATCAATTCAGAACGTTCTTTAGCATCAAAATTAACCTTCTCTGAAGATGGAAGAGGCAACAAATCAATAGGTGCACGAGGTAGGAAACCATACACAATTTCAAAAGGGCACATCTTAGTAGTAGAATGCAATGAACGATTATAAGCAAATTCAACATGAGGCAAGCATTCTTCCCACATTTTCTTGTTATTCTTCAAAACAGCCCTAAGCATAGTAGACAATGTTCTATTGACTACTTCAGTTTGTCCATCAGTTTGGGGGTGACAAGTAGTACTAAAAAGCAGCTTAGTCCCCAACTTAGCCCATAAACATCTCCAAAAGTGGCTAACAAATTTAGTAGCACGATCTAAAACAATAGTATTTGGCACACCATGTAAGCAAATAATTTCACGAAAGAACAAATCAGCAACATTAACAGCATCATAGCTTTTATGACATGGTATAAAGTGTGCCATTTTCGAGAACCTATCCACGACAACAAATATGCTATCCCTCCCCTTCTTTGTTCGAGGTAAACCTAAAACAAAGTCCATAGATATATCCTCCCAAGGAACACTAGGTACAGGCAAAGGCATATATAAACCATGAGGATTGAGTCGTGACTTAGCTCTTTGACATGTAGTGCAGCGAGCAACAAAATGCTCAACATCCCATCTCATCTTTGGCCAAAAGAAATGTGTAGCAAGTATATCCTCCGTCTTCTTGACGCCAAAGTGTCCCATTAATCCTCCTCCATGCGCCTCCTACAACAACAAAAGACGAACGGAGCTAGCTGGAATGCATAGCTTGTTAGCACGAAACACAAATCCATCGTTAAGAACGAACTTGTTCCAAGTTCTCCCTTCCTTACAATTCTGCAATACATCTTTAAATTCAGCATCATGAACATATTGATCTTTGATGGTCTCCAAACCAAATATTTTAAAGTCAAGTTGTGAAAGCATAGTATAACGACGAGACAAGGCATCAGCAATAACATTGTCTTTACCCTTCTTGTGTTTAATGACATAAGGGAAAGTCTCAATGAATTCAACCCATTTAGCATGTCTACGGTTCAGTTTTGCTTGACTTTTAATGTGTTTCAAAGATTCATGATCAGAATGTATAACAAATTCCTTGGGCCATAAATAATGTTGCCATGTTTCTAAGGTCCGAACAAGAGCATATAATTCTTTATCATAAGTAGAATAGTTCAGACTAGGCCCACTCAATTTTTCAGAAAAGTATGCAACAGGTTTTCCATCTTGTAATAACACACCTCCTAATCCAATTCCACTAGCATCACATTCAAGCTCAAAAGTCTTATTGAAATTAGGAAGTTGGAGTAAAGGAGCATGTGTCAACTTATCTTTCAATACCGTGAAGGCTTCTTGCTGTGCGATACCCCAAACAAAAGGCACATCCTTCTTTGTAAGCTCGTTGAGAGGTGCAGCAATGGTGCTGAAATCTCTCACAAAACGCCTATAGAAACCAGCGAGGCCAAGGAAACTCCTCACTTGTGTGACCGTTTTGGGCTGCAGCCAACTCTCAATAGCTTCAATCTTGGCTTTATCAACTTCAATTCCCTGTGGAGTAACAACATAGCCAAGAAAAGATACTCGGTCGGTGCAAAAGGTGCACTTTCCAAGGTTTCCAAACAAACGTGCATCACGTAGAGCAATGAAAACAACACGTAAATGTTCCAAATGTTCCTCCAAAGATTGGCTATAAATCAATATGTCATCAAAGTAAACTACCACAAATCGTCCAATGAAAGCACGTAAAACTTCGTTCATTAACCTCATGAAAGTACTAGGTGCATTAGTTAACCAAAAGGCATGACTAACCACTCATATAATCCAAACTTAGTTTTAAATGCTGTTTTCCATTCATCTCCCAATTTCAAACGAATTTGATGGTATCCACTACGCAAATCAACTTTGGAGAATATTGTAGAGCCACTCAATTCATCAAGCATATCATCTAGCCTAGGAATAGGATGACGATAACGAATAGTAATATTATTTATGCCTCTACAATCAACGCACATACACGACGTACCATCCTTTTTCGGCACTAAAATGATAGGAACAACACAAGGACTAAGGGATTCGCGTATATAACCTTTGTCGAGCAATTCTTGTACTTGACGCATAACCTCCTTCGTCCCCTCTGGATTGGTACGGTATGGTGCACGGTTGGGTAGCGAAGCACCGGGAATTAAGTCAATTTGATGCTCAATCCCTCGAATAGGTGGTAATCCCGGTGGCACGTCTTGTGGAAAGACGTCAGCGAACTCCTGCAAAATGTTAGTGACAGCAGGGGGCAAAGAGGAAGGCACGTCCTCGAATGAAAATAATGCCTCTTTGCACACAAAGGCAGAGCAAACAGATTTGCTGAAATCTAGCTCATCAATATCAGATTTGGTGGCAAGTAAACATGCACTTTTCAATTTAATTTCAGAAACAATAGTAGATGGTTTATTATTAGACTTCATTTGGTGCTCAAATTCTTTTGCCACAATCTGATTTTCACTCTTATTTGTCTCCTGTTTTGCTTTATTAGCTCTATTAATATCATCTTTCAAAATGGAATCAGGAGTCATAGGAAGCAAAGTAATATTTTTATCGTTATGAACAAGAGTATACTCATTGTTTCTACCATGGTGTACAGAATTCTTATCAAATTGCAATGGTCTACCAAGTAATAAGGAACATGCTTGCATAGGTACCACATCACAATCAACATAATCAGCATATGTAGAGATACTAAAATGCACACGAACAGTACGTGTTACCTTAACCTTGCCGCTGTTGTTGAACCATTGGATGTAGTAAGGATGTGGATGTGGTCTTGTGGTGAGAGATAGCTTCTCCACCATCTCCATGCTAGCCAAGTTATTGCAGCTCCCTCCATCTATGATCACGCGAACAGAACGTTCCTTCACAACTCCCTTTGTATGGAACAAATTATGCCTCTGATTTTGCTCAGCTTATGTAACCTGCACACTCAAAACACGTTGAGCAACTAAACATTCATACCTGTCAGCATCTTCAGGAGCCATGTATTGCGTCTCATGATCAGAATCGTCTCCACCATGTTCTTCACGTGTAATAAGAGCCAAAGTCGCCTCATCATAGTCACTAGCAGACTCATACCCACCATCCTCAGTAACAATCATCACACGCTTAGATGGGCATTCTCTCGCATAATGACCTCCACCCTTGCAACATCGACAAATAATATCTTGTGTTTGCCCTGTTGATGCCATGGATGAAGAAGAGCTCTTTGCAGGCCCAGAAGGTGTGCTCTTGGCAGATAGTGGTGATTGTGCCTGCTTTATTGTATCACGGTTGGAGGTGGCAGCCGACGGAGGCGTCGGTGTAGCAGAACGTGTGGAAGTAGATGATGCACGTGGTGTCCATGATGAAGGTCGACCTGCAGAAAAGTTAGTCCGCGCCAATGCCTGTAGATCCTGCACTTCACGTTCAGCTTTACAAGCAAGATGGAATAAACGAGTGATATTAGTATACTCCTTATACTCTAGAATCGTCTGAATATCTCTATTTAATCCACCCATAAAACGTGCAAGCATAGCTTCATTCTCCTTAACAATACCACATCTAATCATGCCAGTTTGTAATTCCTGATAATATTCTTCTACAGAATTTTTTCCCTGTCTTAAGGGCTGCAATTTTTGAAGTAATTCACGTTGATAATATGGTGGAACCCAACGAGTACGCATAGCAGTTTTCAAAGCAGCCCAAGTAGCCGGAATAGGAAATAATCTACAATGCTCAGACCACCAAACACATGCAAAACTAGTGAATGCACAAACAGCAGCAGGAACACGTCTCTCCTCGGGATATTGTAAACATGTAAATCGTTGTTCAGTTTCTAACTCCCAAGTAAGATATATATCAGGAACATATCTACCCTCAAATGGTGGAATATTCAATTTTAGTTTAGGGAGATGGTCATGATCTCGTACCTGAGGGTGAGCCCTACCATTGCCATTATTTGCATGTGGACGACCTGGTGGTTGCTGTCCTGGTGGTGGCACGTAGTTCTGATTTTGATCAACCTCATCCCCATAATCTCCCACATAATCATCCTCCTCCACATCAGCAGTAGGAGCCACAGAAGTATCAACAGCAGCACCAGCAGTTTGGCCCAACTGAAGAGGGACACGGCTCGCTCGGCGGAGGGCTGTTTCCCGACGTGGAGGTAGTCGGTGTTGTTGCTGTTGTTGCAGAGGTGCGGCAGGAGCAGCCGGTGGTGGTGGTGGAAAACTCGAAAGCAATTCAGCAAACTTGTTATCGAGCTTTGTTTCAAATGTCTTCTCCATGCCATCTATCTTCTCCATGGCCTCTTCAAATCTGTTTATCACATCTTGCACCTGTACACTCATCATTTGCTAAAACGTATCATGAAGCTCCTTGTTCGTCAAGTTCTCCCAGTCAGTCTCGTCGGATTGTGATCCTGGCATGGTTAGCAGCAATAGAAACACACAAGAATATGATCCTACAGACTACTAACAAGTGGTGGTGGTGGCAGGTGTCACAAATCCGTCAAGCAAATCTCAAATTCTTACCAGTTCTTACCCAGCAGCAGGCGGTGATTGGCAACCGTTATAGTCAAAACTCTCAAAAGCTTGGATAGAGCGATTGCCAGGGAGAGTCAAACGCTCGAGGTAGATGTATGTGGAGCTGGGAAGGCTTATAGTATGGTAGCAAAAAGGGTCAGCAGTAATCAATTCAGAGATGCAAAGTTGAATAAACGCTCAACGATGGTACTGTGCTGGTCCTAGGCTAGACCGTGCTAGAGACGCGAGCCTAGAACACTAACAAAATCACGGCGCTGCACGTAAATAAGGGAAAAGCACACTCTGGAACTATTTTTTTTTGCTCTTTTTTTTGCGCTCCTTTTTTTTGCGCTCCTCTTTTTTTTTGCGAAAAATCACTATAATGGCGAGTGTCTCAAAACTCTTCCCTCGTCAAACTGATAGGATGGGCACGAATTTTTTTTTCACTTTTTTTTCGGAAATCAGGGCAGCGACGACGAAAAAGTGCGACAAAAAATCACTATGATGGCACGTGGCAAAAAAGACTCAGAAAAGCCTAACAATAGGATAGGGAAAAAAATTTGCCCGTGAAAATTTTGGCCTAAAAACTGCCCGGGGGTCTCCAGACTCTTTTTTTTCCGAGACCTACGCAGGCAAGGAAACACGAATCGGAATTTAGATTGATCTCAAGAACAAACCTAATATGAGAAGAACTCAGATTGGTGGTGGATATATGGTTGTGGTATATGGCAGCGGTGGTGGTATATGGTAGTGGTGGTGGTATATGGATACAAATTGGTGGTGGTATATGGATACAGATTGGTGGTGGTATATGGATATGGATTCAGAGCGGTGGCGGATAAGCAAAAGTGGTAGATGGGCGATGATGATGGTGCGGCGGCGGCATGACAACTTATGACCAGAACTCGAAACTCTAAAAGACTAGACTCTAAGACCAGCAACTTGACACGACGATGCAACCGCAAATTCAACAAAGCAAAAACCCTAAAAAGATTATGCAAAGGCTCAGATTGGTTTGGATATGATGAACTAACCCTAAAAATTTTTTTGTGGCTTTTTCGTGGACTGTAGGTATGAAGAATAGACTCGATCTAATCTACGAAAAACTGTAAAATCTCACCAAGCAACCTGGAAATCTGATACCACTTGATAGAGGCGAGGGTCCCGATGTTTCGATGAGATGGTGGCTATCGTTTTCTATGGGAGTCGACTTTGACTATCCGACTACGAACGTGCGAGACGTTGCGCCTTAGCAATCGCTAAACCAACTTCCGAGGGTTATTGACCACGCTGGAGCACGATCAACCTGACCACGAGGGTCTGTTTCCTACGAGCAAACGAAGAACAAGCAAGAAACTGAGATTGCAATCTGGATATTGCGAATATAAGATGAAAGATTTATTGATCAAGGTGGGGTTCTGTGACGTCTTGGTCTGGTCGTTGGACACAAACGAAGTACGCGAAGTTGCAACTATGGCGAACTTTTGATCTAACAAAACCCCAAAGTCTAAACGACGCCCTAAGGGCTGCATATATGGAGGAAGAGGGGGGAATTTCGTGGCCCTTGAGGGTGGGGTCCGAAACCAACCCTAACTCTTGTTTCCCCACACATACGGACTCTAAAAATAGCCTATACTTAAGTATTTCGAAACTACATGGGCCTGGCCCATTAATAAGGTGACGCAGCACCTAGAATAGCCTATGGACGAATATTATGAAGTGGCATCTTGTATATTTCATCCAAGGCTTCATGCACTCCTTATGGCGGCTTTAAAGTCCTGAAATCATCACTTGTAACTCCGTTCTTGATCCCCTTGCGCATGCCATCAACTCCATGTGTGTTCTTGCTCCAATGTTCATCCTTCTCCAAGCTAGGCTCTTCATTTGTAAGCAAAACAAATGTATCCAATTTAGGCAGCATCATAATCTCATGAACATTAGAATCATTACCAAGAAACGGAAGTACCTGGTAATTTAATTGGCGTGCGCGAGCTCTAGTAATTGGTCCAGTATATGTAACAGTAGGGGCTGTGGGTGTAACAATGGTATTGATGTCCTCATCAGTGCTGGTTACTAAACTAAAGAAAATCAGCTTCGTCAGGTAACTCTGAATGCCCGATGGTGAGCGGTCATCCGGTTGTCGGACGTCTGGTGGCGAGCGGACGTCCGGTGCCTGGGTGAAAATAGGGCACGGGATGAACTGGTAGTGTTCGTGATGGAGATGTCGAAATTCTTTGAATCCGGGCGGATTTGTGGAAGGAAAAGGTGGGGAAAGGTTGGTAAAGCTAGATCCACTCAAAACAAAGCAAATCCACGGATCAAATCCAACAAAATTTGAACACACCAACAAATCACAAAAAAATTGGGGCTTTTTTTGTGGGGAATTTTTGAATTTGGGACAAAATCAACAAAAGCTAGGCTAGCAACACAACGGGGAGGCTCCGAAATCATGATCAACTTGGCTCATGATACCAAGATGATGTAGGGTAGGAACCCTAGTCGGCCAATCTTTCATGAAAGGAGCGGATCCCACGACAAACACGAAGAACACAAGGAGGGGAATGAGGGAAAACACGATGGAAACACAAGAGGAACACTAAACCAACAAGAAATAGTCACACATGTGCTAGATCCTCGAATTCATAAGAGATCACACGGTACACGATCAACTAGGGACGATACAAGCCGGTCTTCTCCATGAGGAGGTCTTGTGGTTCTTCCCGTAAAGGGTTCTTGAATCCGCATGGGGGTTCTTCTCCGTAGGTGGCACAATCTCCGAGGAGAAGGTAACCAAGTGGATGAGCAAAGCTCTCACACGAAATATGAGCTAAGCCTTTGCTAACCCTAGCTAGGATGAATGGGAGGTCTATTTATAGTCTTAGTGCAAAAGGGGGCGAAGTGGGGGGTACATGGGCCTCGGGCCCGAATCCTATGCACAGACAGGTACCGGATGTCTGCTGGGGACCGGTCATCCGGTGGCTCATGGGCGGCCGGACATCCGGTAAGCGCCGGTCGTCCGCTCGTTCTTGCTCGGATGCTGGTGTAGCGGATTTCCGGTCTGGGCCGGTCGTCTGGTGGTGTCGGACGTCCACTAGTTTGGCTCGGGTGCAGGGACACCGGTCGTCCGGTCTAGGCCGAACGTCCGCTCGCTGGGGTTTGGCTGGAGCATCAGGCGCCGGACGTCCGGTCTCGACCGGTCGTCCGGTGGCTGGGACTTTTCCTGCATCCCTCCTTCTTCTTTGTCTTCTCGTCCATCTTCCTCTTCTTCTTCTCTTGCTCCTTAGCTTCTCCATGATACCTGAGTATGCACAATGTGTCCGTATGAGGTAGTAGCCATGTCTCATGCGCATCAAAGTGGAAATGTGAGAGGAGAGATGTCACCTCGGTTTCAAGAGCTCTTGCACGTGCTCGTGTCATGGGTCCGCTAGGCACTTGGTGAGATGATGGTAGATCCATGGGGATGACCTTGGGATGCTCCGCATTAGTAGGTACTTGATGGCTTGGAGGTCGTGTCCTCGCTCCATATGAATGTGTAGCAGGAAATCTTCAATGCATATGGCCGGATCTGTTGTCCCGTCGTATGGCTCTATATTTACATGTTTGAATACTTCTGGAAATTTGTCGGCGTCCTCGGAACGGGGGTCCCCAGACTTGCCTGCCTCTGGCCCACGGCGTGGCTCCACCTGTGGCCCTGTATGACCCATCTTCATTAGCAAACACTCAAGACCCTCGCGAGGGGCCAAGCCTTGCGAGGCGGACGACACAAGATCTCCTCGGGGGCGGCCTCACCAGGCTGGCTCGCGGGGCGCGGAGAGATCAAGGCGAGAGGCACCTCGTGAGGTCCCAGTGATGCAAGCCATGACGACCAAGGCCAGGCGGGCACCAGGCGGGCGCCAGCGTGCAGTCTCCTCGTTTCCTCTTTGGTGCTTAAGAGGTAGGTGCAGGCGAGGAGTCCCGAGGCATCAGACTAAGGTTTCCATATCAGTGCAACAAGACCAAGACCAGCAGGACGGCAGGACGGAGGTCACCATGGAGCCCAGGACGGCGTCACCACCAGAGCCTTTGGTAGGAGAAGACCACCTTTTGTCAGAATAGCTTGTACTAGTTGCCCCCCTTCAAACTGGCCGTTGTGGGATCCCTTCCCACCTAATATTTGGGAAGAGGACTAGGGCCTCTATAATAGGACTAGCCACCACCATAGAAGGGGACGGATCATTCGAATCATCCTCAACCACACAAGCTCACCGAACTCAAGAACGCCTCTCCTAAGGAGGTTGTTCTTCCCTTGTACTCGTTCATCCTCAGCCCAAGAGGCGATCCACCACACGACACTGGAGTAGGGTATTACACCACATCGATGGCCCAAACCAGTATAAATCTGGTGTCCATTGTTCTGTGAGTTTGACGTGTTGAGCTTTGAGTTTGCGGTGAGAGCCTGAGCTAGGGGGAGGAGAGATCTTCTTGCGCACCCTAGAGTTCGAACCTCAAGGGTTTTGCCGGAAACCGAAATTCGACATTTGGCGCGCCATGTAGGGGTGCGCCGAAGCTTCGTCTGTCTGCTTGCTTCGTCCAGATCCATGGCAGACACCGTCCCTCTAGTTAGGCCGGCGGGCGCCTGCGGATGCGCCGCGGCCATCTGGGCCTTCACCCACACCTTGCGACAGGTGCGATGGCTGCGCAAGTTCAAGCCAGAGATGCCGCCCCGCTACGACGGCGCACCAGATCCGGCAGCCTTCCTACAGGCGTATGTGAAGGCCGTCCTCGAAGCCGGAGGCGACGACTAGGTCATGGCCAACTGGTTCCCCCTAGCCCTAGCCGGCGTGCCGCGCGCCTCGCTACTCAGCCTGCCAGGATCTTCGGTGGTCTCCTGGGAAGAGCTGCGTGGTCTCTTCGTCGCGCGCTTCGCGAGACCGTCACACCAAGCCATTCTTCCACCAGATCGGCGCCGCCTCCGTTCGGCAAGGAGCTCCCTCGGGCTGGGCAGCGCCCAAGGCCGACCTCACCTTCGACTCGGGGGATCCGTCGGCTCGGGCGTCACCACCGTTGGCTCGGGTGTTTTCCCAATGCTTTGCACGCCCACCATCTGCAGCGTAGCTGTCACCAAGACCCTCATCGATGGCGGCGCCGGTCTCAACATGCTCTCTGTGGAGGCTTTTAGCCTTCTTCATGTACCACTCGAGCGGCTTCGCCCCAGCAAGCTCTTCTCCGGGGTCGGCGGTGGCTCCACCAGCCCCTTGGGGCAGATCCGCCTTCCTGTGACCTTCGGCACTCGCGACAACTACCGCACCGAGCTGATCGACTTCGACATCGCCCGCATCGGCCTCCCGTACAATGCCATCCTCAGATACCCGGCTCTGGCTCAATTTATGGCGGCGACCCATCTGACCTACAACCTCATGAAGATTCCCGGGAGCAAGGACATCCTCACCGTAGTTGGAGACACCAAGGAAGCTTTGGCAGTGCTCAAGTGTGCCCTCAAAACCGCTGCGGTAGTGCGACCGGCCAACGAGGCCACCCCGGGGGTTAAGCAGGCTGTGCCAGCAAAGAAGAAGCAGTTGTTCACTCAAGATCGAGCCAAAAGCAAGCAGGCACCGGTCGAGGAAGATGGGTCCTCAGGATCCACCTTCACCATAGGCGCCAACCTCGACCCGGATCAAGAGGAGGCATTGTTGAGGTTCCTGCGCGCGAACAAGGATGTGTTCGCCTGGGAACCCAAGCAGTTAGTAGGGGTCCCAAGAGGGGTGATCGAGCATCACTTGAGGGTGTGCCCCAATGTGCGCCCTGTGAAGCAGAAGGCATGGCGACAATCCACAGAGAAGCAGTCCTTCATTGTCCAGGAAACCTGCAAGTTGGAGGCGGCGGGTGTCATTCATGAGGTTTTGTACCCTAAGTGGCTGGCGAACCCCGTCGTTGTACCAAAGAAAGGCAGGAAGGAGCGCATGGGTATCGACTTCACCAACCTCAACAAGGCAGGTCCCCAAGACCCGTTCTCACTCCCGCACATCGACCAGATTGTCGACTCCACCGCCGAGTGCGACTTGCTATCCTTCCTGGACGCATTTTCAGGCTATCACCAGATCAAGATGGCAGTGGAGGATGTTGAGAAGACGGCCTTCCTGACCCCATGCGGGGTGTAATACTACACTTGCATGCCATTTGGGCTACGCAATGCAGGCGTGACCTTTGAGCGGCTGATGCACATCGCCCTGGGTCAGCAGCTTGGGAGGAACGCTGAAGCCTACGCCAACGACATTATGGTAAAGTCTCGGGATGTGGCACCCCGATCCGCATGGAGCAGGGGGCCTTCACACGTCAGCCCAAGATAACACCTGACGCACAACAAGTCCATAATACAGCACTCCAGGTACAAGAATATTCATCAAATACATGTGTAGAAGATTACATTGTTGATGAATACAATTATCTGGCATAGCCCTAAGACTAATTAATTGGCAGCGGAAATCTCTTATACTAGCGGCGGAAGTCTTGGTTTGGCAACATAGCAACTCTGGTTGGGGTCCACAACTCACATGACTGGCAAGGTTACGGCCTAGCATGACGGGTCAAGTGAACACTTCGGGTATGGCCTACAAAACTGGCATGACACGCCAGGTCAGTACATTGAATGTACTTGCAAGACAACCAAATACATAGCGTCCAAACAAGCAGGCGACGAGGCAAGAACCAAGTGCATGCAACAACCTACCTCATATCAATTACTAAACATGGCATGTTAAAGATAATTAAGCCTGAACAACATCATAGCATCTACTAACATAATACTATCATGGCGTATCAAACATGCTCTAAACATGGCAATAGCAAATCATAGCATATCATCAATCATGGCATAATCAATCCGAGCATGGCATGTCATCATGAAACTATGCTGAAAATAAACTATCGATCATATTTAATGTAGACATAACATGTTAACTATATGTCGTCATCTACTGTTTTGCCATGGTTCTTTTAAATGCAAATAACAACATATTACTCATGCATTGCAACCAAACTTGTGCACTGAGTCCCTCGGACTCTCTTACCAATGGGTTGCCTTGTAACCAAACGGTGATCTTTACGGCGATCACAACCACGACCAACACTTGGTCTCCAACACTCACCGAGACCTCATCTCGTGATCAAATCAAAACATCGTCGTGACCTCTCACGACTATCTCATAGTCCAAGTCACCACATTCTTGTTATCACATTAATTTACTTAATTATTTCAGGTTTATCCTCCATTTCGACCAAGACCTGATAGTGTGACCTACTACAAACTGTGTTGCTATCGATAGACTTTAAATACACTCTGCAGAGATAGCACACTATACCCACACCACGGAACCCATGGCCTCGTCATCCCATTCGGGTGGACCAACGGCATACCGACGAAACTGGCCTACTTCCATGACACCCTCTCGACCACTCCGACTCACTCCCCACTAGGCTAGTCCTGGGTGGACCGGTGTCTACCAAAGACACAACGACCATCGTCGTGGCCCAAATGTCCCTCACGGGGAATGTCCCTCACGGGGACCGGTACCAAAAATCTCAACAACGGGCACACAAGGTTATGTCCGCCTACCTGATCAGGGTAGCGCGCGCCCATAGCCTTCCCTCTTTGGAGGAATCGGCAAGAGGCACGACAATAGATTGCATTAAGGCCTTCCCATAAAGGGAAAATGTGGCTGCACTAAAAAAGTTCGATTTGGTGGCACTATGACTTGATCCCATCGATGATGGAGGAGGTGGTTGTTATTAGGTCATTTTATTTCCTTCTCCATCATCATGAACATGGATGCAACAATGAACATGCATTATACAAATGCTTTGATAAAATCCCAAACTACTCGAGTGAACAACCACAACATAAAGAACATGACAATACCAAGTACTAGCATATCCAAGGTGCATTACAATCATCATATCTATCATAATAGCCACTAAGAATTCCAAGGCACATGATATCCAAAGTAATACTCCAAAGCATACTACCATCATGAACATAATCACAATAGCAACTAAGAATCCAAAGGCAACATGTCATCCACATAATCATCAAAATATAAATCCTAGAACTCCAAGCAATATCGATAATAACACTCTAAGTAGCATGGCAAAAGATATTGTGAGAACATAAGCATGCATGATAATACTAACAGAATAATTGCAGATGAAATCGATAAGGAACAACTGTAACTACACATACACGAGGTGCAAGAAAAGTCAACACGCAAGTTCGGGGCTCATGATAAGAGGTTGGCTTGCCTGGGGATAAACAAATACTCCGGGAAGAAGTGTGGAATGATCGCGGAATGATTTGTCGGAAATAGTTCTCTCTCGGAGGGGCTGATTAAGCGCAAGGGCAAAATGGTCATTTTCAGAATGTCAAAACATCATAAAATGTTACCAACAGAACGGGCTCGACAAAACAAAGACGCGGGCTTTGGATTCACCTGATTTGGAGTTGGGAGCAAAAAGATACAGGAGTTTTTCTGCCAGGGATCTTTCTATAAAAATTATCTTCACAAACAAGTCCCTGACTGAAAAACAGAAGGTGCGATCTAGAAAATACGCTTTCAGTGAAGTGAAAGCGCATTTCTGACTATACAACACCAGAGTACGGTTTCATTGGAGGAAAACGTATCTGCTGGAATACCGCTTCCACTTATCCACCTCAGCGGTGGTGGGGTCAGCGGGGCGTGCGGCTGACGGGTGGGACCGCGGGGTCCACCGGCCAGCTGGCAGGGAGGGGGTTGGGGCCGTCGTCTCCTTCATCTCGCTCGCGCCTGGCCGCAGCAGAGCCGGCCCCGGCGAGGCCTGCTGGCGCTACCGGCCACCGCAGGCGGCGCCCGACCTATCCACGGATGCAGGGGAACGAGGCAGAGGCGACTCTGGGGATGGTAGACGATGGGGAGCTCGGGAACGGCAGCTGCGTTCGCCGCAGCGGACGGCCGGCGTCGGTGAAGATGGAGCCGAGGCCATGGTGGATCCGTCGACGAACTTATATAAAGGAGAGATGCTCCGGGAGTGGGTGGATCAGTGGTGGTGGAGAGAGAGGGGCAGGATGCTTGGCTCGCTCGAATTCGAGTAGAGGCCATCGGCAGCCAAGGCGGCCATTGGAAGCGAGAAGAGGCTCTCGGGCTCCGGTGAGAGGCCGGGGAGGGCTAGTGGAGTGTGAGGATGACGACGAGATGCTCGGGGGTGGCTTGGGTGGCCTTATATAGGCAGAGGGAGGAGGAGGCGAGATGGCGTCTCCGCGGATGCGTGTCCGGCACCGCGGACACGTGCCCACGCTCGCGAGCTTAGGTGGTAGACGATGGGGAGGAGCAGCGGGCAGACTCACGGGACGGAGGAGGCCAAGAGGAACAGGAGGAAACAGCTGGGACGAGGGAGGCCGAGGCTGCGTGCTGCCGCTCGAGCTCGGCCAACTCTTTGGCAAGCTCAGCGAGCACGGGAGATCACGGGGTACAAGACGAGGGCTCGCTGGCAACGATCACGGGGAGGTAGGCGACACCGGGGAGCAGAGGAAATGACCGAAACAAGCTCGGATCCAAACGGGGCACCTTGCTCCCGTGGGCGTGCGTCGGCGAGCACCGACCAGGAGGTTTCTTGAGGGAGAGATGGCTCTAGGGGAGCGGCGACGATGCAATGCAGCCACTGGACATGCTCACGAGCTCTAAGATGACGAGAGGGTGCGGTGCCAAAGCGTAAACGATGCTCTGGACAAGCCATAGCGCACAGAGCGCGTAAATGTGCTTGCCAGCTGCGCGGTCACCACATGCACTAGTATGTAGCGGGCGATAGGGGCTTGAACATGTTGTCTAGTGCGTAGCTCATCAAGGGGAGGTTGCAACTGCGGTGGTAGTTTGGTTAAAAGGGGTCTGGTTAAAAGGTAAGCAACCTCTGAAGTTTACTGCAGTAAACTTAGTCGTGTACTGCTGATCAACAGGAAAGTGATTGGAGCCAGAGAGTTTGTTTAGGGGGTTTAGCTTAGGAAGGACTATAATCCTGTTAATTTTGAGATGATTTGGACCACGATATACCATAGTTGCTTTACAATAGCATATTTAGTCTAGAATCAAGATTTGGATGATGCACTCACATAGAGCATCAACTTGAGCTCATATTTGGCAAGTCTTAGGTATATGGACATAGTAAGATGCTGTAAAACTTTCATACCAAATGGACTTGCCAACGTGGTACTTGTTTCACAAACATCTCCTTTGTCCTGAAACTTGAGAAAAATCCTCAAGGCAAATGGCTAATTGAAATGAGCCAAAACTTTGTGGAGATGGATCATAAAGATAGGAGAAGGTCTGGAAAAAGTTTCAGCCAAAATGGAGCACGATAAAATATACTTGCTTCACAAACTGAAAGTTTTGACATAAACCAAGAATTGCTCCTGTGCTCACATAGTTCAATGAAAGGAACTTAATTTGAGTAGAGGCTAATGATTGGAGATACTTGGGATGATGAAAAAGTTTCATCCCATTTGGAAACTCTATGAAGGTACTTCCTTCACAAAGTCATGTTCTGGCTAGGAACTTCGAAGAAATTGCACAGGGAGCTAGGATGAAAGGATTGAGCTCATATTTGGCATCCATGGGTTATTAATCCCTGTTAATCACCCTGCCAAATTGCAGCTCAATTGGAGTTAGGAATAAAGCACTTCCTTTGCAAAATTTAAGAGAAGACCGAAACTTGCATTGGACCATGTGCTCCATTTTTTATCTGTGGAACATGAGATAGGGATGGAACTAGTCGTTATATAGCAAGGACAAGCTCCACAATTTATGTGGGAATTGTATCTGCTATAAAAATGGTGGTTCCTTTAGAAAGTGGCATAAATGCAATATTGACATTAAATAAGAAAAGGCAATTTTCCTTATTTAATTATGACCAATATATTTGCCAGAGCTTGGATTAGGCAAAAGCATCAACTCCACCAATTATCATGAATTTAGGAGATGGCTAGTTATGCCTTTGGCTTTTATTCCTTAGAAAGGCAAGAAAAGGAATAAATCACAATTCAAAAATATTGCATGGGACTTAGCAATATTTTTGCACATCCAAGGATCAGAAAGATATGAGGATCTCTGTGAACAATTGGGAGGATCAAGAGATCAAGGAAAATGATGGCTCCTTTGTAAGCACAAAGGACATATCCAAATTCCAAAAAATTGGGATTAGGGTTTGTGAGGGTTGGGATGATGCAGATGAGGGCTTGCCCACTGAAAAATACATGAGCAAGGTTTTTGAAAGGTTGAAAATGACAAGAATTATCAGAGTCATCCAGCAAACTAAGGAGAAATTTTTGAAAAATGAGTGCCAGGAAGGAATAACAACACAAAAATTGATAACCCAATTTTGGGGCTGTTACAACTCTTCCCCCCCTTAAAAAGAATCTCGTCCTCAAGATTTCTAGGGTTACATCACAAATGAAAGAATAACCACTCCAGGAGAAAACCTCGGGGTTAATTTTAACCCTTTGGTCAAATTCAAATGAGATAGGGCACCGATAATTGGTACACCCGGGAAGGGATGTGGCAAACCTAGATATATCCACCGCTAGGGGCACGCGAGATCAGGCTCCCAAAATATACTGGATGCACCCAATGAACAGTGGTTTCACCTGCTGACACGTGGGTCCAGGGCCCACTGGCAGCCTCCTTCTTGTACCTCCGGTTTGCTGCTTCTTCTTTGTCGCTGCTCCGCGTGCGGCGTGGCGCAGCGCGCATCTAGCTCCAAGGGAGATGAGGACCCTAGTGCCATAGTGCGCGGCGTGCACGGCGCCGGTGCAGCGAGCACTCATGTTGCGGGCCAGCACCTTGCCGGAACTGCTCGCGGATTCGCCTCCTGGACGCCGGTGATCGAGCGACGAGAGGTTCTCTTGGACCTCGCTCACCGTACACCGGGGTTGGGCTATAAAAGACGGCAGCGCGGCTCTCCTCCAGCACACCAACACAATGCCGCTCTACTACCTCTTTAGTTTGGACGAGATCGAGCCGAGCTCCTTCGGCAAAGAAATGTTCTTGGCGGCACCGCGGTTGTTCCTCGCGGCATTGCTCGGAACAATCATCGGCTCGTCGATCCTCCTACTGATATCATCACAAATGATCAGGCTCGGGAGAACGCACGGCTGGGTGCAGGTGCTCAAGATGTGGGAGAAGATGGTGCACTGCGTGTTCCTCCGCCATGCTTGATCCTCCGCCGCTTTGCACCGCTGGAGTAATTGCGTGTGGTGGTGGAGCGGGGTGGCAACTCCCCTGTGCCACGCAAGGCACAGAAGATGGTGAGGATGGGGGTCCAGGTGCTAGTGAGGTGGCTGCGCCAGCTCAGCATCACACCGGGTACGAGGAAAAATTTCGTGGATTGCTCCACAAAAGAGGGTGTTAAGGTAGAATCGGAGTTGAAATTTGTATCGGGGTAGATGTACTAGACCAAGGGAAATAATGTTGGTAGTGTTCCCCCAGAAATGAAATCGGGAGAAAGAATTAGAGACGAGGAATTTCCAGGCCAAAAAGCCTCTGCGAGGTTCTGTGTTTGAAAATCCGGCACATGGGGTATGCACAGATAGGAGCTACATGTGACTTTGCATTCCCCCGAGTACTACCCAAAGGTACTGGTCGGTGAACGTAATCTAAACTAAGAAACAGACAAAGTGCCGGGACCCCGATCCTAAGTCACACCGATCTAGCATGTAACACATCATATCACTTTGCCGCCTCACGCACGGTATTCCCATGGGTGCCACCTTACCTGGCCCGGACCGTTTGCGCCTTTTGGCTCACGTATATGATAGTGTCGCTAGCATCCATAAGACAAAGAACCCGGGACGACATGGCTAGTCGTGAACCCAATGCGGCACTAACCCATGAGGACAGGCATACATGAATCACATCGAGCATGTCGGTCATCAACGTGTGAATCCGGGCTGTAGCACTGGGCTAACCGGACTCCGGTAACCCGGGCTGTAGCAGGCTAGGCAGGACTCCGGATGTCACCGTGTGACATTTCCCTGAAGGGACAGACACAGGAACAAAGTGAAACACACGCCGGCCAGTCAAGTGTTCTGGGCAGTAGTGCTGGGCTAGCAGGACTCCGGTGAACCGGGTTGTAGCGGACTACTATCGCTCAGAAAGCACTAGACTACATTTCCCCATATGATAGGCTGCCAAGGATAAACAACTAGATTGTCGAATCCCACACATAGCAATACACGTTACACGTACGCATAACATGCAAGTATGTGTTGTACAACATGGCATCACAACATAACGCAAACTCATATAGATAAAGGCCCAAAAGAGCCACATAGCATTAAATACAAACAAGGGTCACATGACCCATCATTCAGAGCATACAAGCAACAAGCGGAAGCATTACATGTGTGAGTACAGACAACTACAAATGAAAAAGGCTGAAGAGCCTGACTATCCACAAGTCCCTCCCAAGGGGCCAAGATCGTAGCTGAGGTACAAGCTACTCGTCGAAGTCCAAGTGGTACTACTAGTGAGACAGATGTCTCATCTGCAAAACATAAATAAAGCAAACATGAGTACAAAGGTACTCAGCAAGACTTACATCAGATCCTATCATACATGCATTTGTATCAAGAAGGTGAAGTGGGGTCTAGTTGCAGCAAGCCATCTTTGACTCAGTGGCTATCCTGTTCTACGACAACGAGAAACTTCTTTGAGATGAGGCAGCGCACACGAGTCCACTAAGCACCACATCAATACACTACTATGGATTCATCCTCGTCTCCTGACGAGAAGGCCATCCATAGCACTCACACTTGTCTTGAGCATTTTAGAGTATCCACTTTAAGTTGTCTATGTACCACGTAAGCATCCAAGAAGTCCGTAACCGAGGACACGACTATTCGAATAGATCATGATAACCCTGCAGGGGTGTACTTCTTCACACACGCTCTCACCGCTTATCACCATGTACACGTCATGTACCTCGGCAACCTTCAAGCGGAAGCCTGGCGAGGGTGTCGGCCACGACCTGACTAACCACACAAGACTCTAGTCCAGGTTTATCGCCTATTCGGGTTCCATTCGCAAGGAGATCCGGCCGGGGTGTCGCTCACGGCCCCAGACGATGTGTGCAGGGTTCCCAAGCCCACCTCGCCGGATGGATCTATGCTTGGTACACCGTGCCACTTGTGCCTAGTCTGTCCCAAGCCCACCTGGCCGGGTGCCACTTGGTAGACTACTAACACTACCTACAAACACCAGGAACTATTTGCAACTCCTGGACAGAGACCAAGTCGGTTAATAAGTCGAGAGGGGTCGAGTTACCGGAACCCAATGTGTGGTAGTATCTAGTCATTGGACCACATACACAGAACTCAGTGCTTAAGGACGGTTCCAGTGAGACAACCCACCATGTACTCCTACATGGCCTCTCACCGCTACCTTTACCAAATCGTGTTCACACATTTAACTCTCAGCATCAGAACACATCGTAACACTCCAATTCATTCCCAATGAATCAGACCTGACACAACTCTAAGCAATAGCAGGCATGGCATGGTAGGAACACAGCATGGCTCAATCAACTCCTACACATGCTAGTGGGTTTTAACTATTTACTGTGGCAATGACAGGTCATGCAGAGGAATGGGTTCAACTACCGCATCATAAAGTAGCAGTTGAATCATTGTTGTCCTAATGCAATAATGAGAGCAGGAGCGAGAGAGTAGGATTGTATCGGAATGAACAAGGGGGTTTGCTTGCCTGGTAGATCAACAAGGGGGCACTGCTCCTCAGACAGGTACTCTGGATCGGTCTCCGGAGCAGTACCTATCGAGAAGGAACCGTGTCGACAATCAATACACAAGCATATGCAACAATTTGATGCATGAACATGGCATGAAGATGTGATGTTGTTTGAGCTAATGCAACTAGCATTCATTTGGTTAAAGTCCATTTGAACCAAAGATTCAAATGCAACTCCAAAATAAGCTCTTATAAATGCCATTCATGTGTTTTCACCTATACAGCAGGTACAACTTGGTTTTTCATGCATGAAACTGGTACAGATGGATAGATTGCATTTTTCTGATGATTTTTCATATATAAATTATTTCAATCTGAGCTACGGTTGAATTTATATGAATTTTAGAAGTTTTGGCTATTTTCTAGAATTTCTTGTTTTAGAATAATTCCAGAAATCATTTATTGCGTCAGCTTGAGGTCAGCACTACGTCAGAAGTCAACCTGGGTCAAACCTGATGTGTGGGGGCCACACGTCAGTGACATAGTGGTTAAGCTCGGGTCAAACCCGCACTGACCAGGGTTTGACTTGGCCCTGGGGCCCACGGTCAGCGGCTGGTGGGGTAGTTTAGGCTGCGGGATTAGGCGCTAATGACAGCCACGTCAGCCTCGCCGGAGTTCGGCCGGCGACGACCTCGAGCCACGGCGGTTCTTCGCCGGAGTTGCACTACGGGCGGCGGCTGAACGCGCGGGGACCACCGGGGCGTAGCCTGTCGTCGCCCGCATCCAGGGGAGCAGGCGGGAGGCTGCGGGGGCGGCGGAGCTCGCCGGAGCGAAGCTCGCGGTGGCGGCCAGAGTTCGGCCTCGACCGGAATCGCGGCTGCAGCGTGCAAAAGACAAGGGGGAGAGGGGGATTCGAGGTGGGAGCTCACGGCGAATCCAACGACGGGGTCGGCGAGCTCGGGGAAGGCTTGGGGCAGCCGGAACGTCGCCGACGATCTCGGGTGGCTGAGGATGAAGACGACGGCGGTGATGACGATACGGTGCGTTCGGAGATGCCCGGCTTGACGGAGAGGATGAGGGCGATGGAGCGTAGCTCGCGGGCATGACGGAGAGGCGAGAGGGAGGCTGTGGCTGCGTCGGCGTGCGGCGGCGCTTTCCGATGCGTTCGGCGTCGCGGGAGAGAGAGCGAGCGAGGGAGAGGAGGGGAGGCCCCGGGAGAGAGAGAGAGGTGCGGGGTGGTGCGTGGCGAGGCACGGGCAATCCAGGCGACAAGAGGGAGAAGCAGGAGGTGGCGGAAGACGTGGCCGCGGCTGGCTGCGGTGCGGCCACACAGCTGCTCCTACTGGCAGGAGCTTGAAGAAGCTCCTGGCAGTTGGGCTGGGCCGGCCTGCTGGGCCGCTGGGCCAGGCCAGGCTGCACAGGGGCTGCAGGTAAGCGCCAGGTAAGCTTTTTCTATTTTTGTTTCTGTTTTCTATCTTTCTGACATTTGTTTTGATTTAATAAAAATACCAAATCATTTTATTTAATTCTGACAATTTTTGCAGGGGCCTAAGGGATTATTCCAAAGCCCCTCACCAAAATTCAGAATTATTGGACAATATTTATTATATATAAAAATATTTATCCAACGCAAATAATTACTGGATTAATTCCAAATGGCCAAAATAAATATTTATGAGCTCCTAAAAATATTGGTTTGAATTTTACCTCTGCCCAATATTTTCAGAGAGAGACATGAACATTTTCTTGGACCCTTTTGGAGCAATTTTTATCTGGGTCATTTCCAGAAGAAATGATTTCTGAGGGTTTTAAAAATCCCCATTTCAAATTTAAATAAAATTTAAATGTGATGCACACATGTCTAGCTAGCCTAGGTCATACCAAAACTAGGGATGTGACATAGAGGCAATAAACATGCAATGAAAAACATAACAGACAATTCATTCTAAGGTGTTTTAATGCTAGGGGCATATATAATCCTGGTATATATATATATATATATATATCCCTAGACCAGCGTGCATTTTTTAAAGACTCGGGACGAGTCAATGTTGTTTTTAGTGTATGTGCTCTACTGATTAAAAATCTTGTTAGCACACATTTCCAACCCTGTCAAACATCTCTGTTTGACAGAGAGACAAACAAAAACAAGAACAAATATCAAAAGCAATAAAACATGCAAACATCATATGAGTTACAACAGTGCAAGCATACAACAAAGCACGAGCGCTCTATGCTCTAAACGAAACTACTCATGCCGGGATACATGGTTCTATCCTCATACCAGGATGAACTGATAGACTGACCTACTTGCAGAAACAACTGGTTGCGTGGCTGAGATCAAGCCGAGGGCTTGCTTTGCTGGGGTTCTCCGGGAGGACGAAGACTGAGCCAATCTCCATCTTCATCATCCGAGATCACTATGGGTTGAGGTTCGGCGACTGGGGGTGTGGCTGAAATTAATCCAAGCATATGCTGCTGGTGGATCCGGAAAGGAGTCTTGTCGAGGGTGATGATGTTTGGCTGAGGCCACAACACAGGATGAGAGGGTAGCACTGGCTCAGATAGCGTTGGGTGAACTACTTGAGATGTGAATTTACGAGCCTCGCAATAAGCTTCCTTGACAACTCGCACCGCATCGTTGTCCAAGGTTCTGAATTCGGCAAGCATTCTTGAAATCATCATCCCCAAGATAGTGATATATTGCACCAGGCGAGCGATTGCAGGGTCATCCCCTTGGATAGAGGGAGAAGGCTGAATTCCAGATGCTGTCGCTAGGGGGAAGAAGCAGAACTCCCTCCGATCTGCCACTTGCGGGAACTTGGTTCGGAGGTATAGGATCGCCTCCACAGCAGCGGCTTGAATGGACAAATCGGTGGTAGGCATGGCTCTACCCTGAAAAACCAACGGCTGGCCATCTGCTGCGGGATCGGGGCTGATGTGCACCCTTGCATCATATCGATGAAGGTGAGTAACGGGTGTTGACTGGAACACCGGGTAGTCGGGGCGAGCATTATAGCCAAAGGCTTGGGTGAGCATATCAGCAAGAAGGGGTGGAAAGCCAGCATGGTTGACGGCGCTTGTGCGGCTGTGGAACTTAGTAGTTTTGAGGGTGCTAGCCATGGCTGGAGTGTTACTAGCTAGGCTTCTCTGCAGGGACATGGCTGAATGAGGAGTGAGCTATATGGCTAGCGGAAAGGGGGCTTTTATAGATAGCTATGCTGGACATGCCCGCATGGTGTGGCCCCTTTCCCTTAATGGCGAAGGTCAAGCGGTGCGGCCGACCAGAAAGGATATGGTTGCTACTTGCTCCACGGATAACTAGGCGGGGACAGCGGGGTGAGGACGTGTCGGTCCCGACTGCGCCACCTGTGGATTAATAGTGGCCATGCTGGATGCCAGGAATGAGTCAAATCCCATAGGGTTATTACGGTTTAATGGTAGCGGTGATCTAATACTAGGATAACCTATGCCAGCCTGGCTGCTCTGATACCATGTCCTGTGGCACCCCGATCCGCATGGAGCAGGGGGCCTTCGCACGTCAGCCCAGGATAACACCAAATGCACGACAGGTCCATAATACAGCAATCTAGGTACAAGAATATTCATCAACTACATGTATAGAAGATTACATTGTTGATGAATACAATTATCTGGCATAGCCTAAGGCTAATTAACTGGCGGCGGAAATCTCTTTAACTAGCGGCGAAAGTCTTGGTTTGGCAACATAGCAAATCTGGCTAGGCTCCACAACTCACAGGACTGGCAAGGTTACGGCCTAGCACGATGGGTCAAGTGAACACTTCGTGTATGGCCTACAAAAATGGCATGACACGCTAGGTCAGTACATTGAATGTACTTGCAAGAAAACCAAATACATAGCGTCCAAACAAGCATGTGCCAAGGCAAGAACCAAGTGCATGCAACAACCTACCTCATATCAATTACTAAACATGTCATGTTAAAGATAATTAAGCCTGGACAACATCATAGCATCTACTAACATAATACTATCATGGCATATCAAACATGCTCCAAACATGGCAATAGCAAATGATAGCATATCATCAATCGTGGCATAATCAATCCGAGCATGGCATGTCATCATGAAACTATGCTGAAAATAAACTATTGATCATATTTAATGTAGAGATAACATGTTAACAATATGCCGTCATCTACTGTTTTGCCATGGTTCCTTTAAATGCAAATAACAACATATTACTCATGCAATGCAACCAAACTTGTGCACTGAGTCCCTCGGACTCTCTTACCAATGTGTTGCCTTGTAACCAAACGGTGATCTTTACGGCGATCACAACCACGACCAACACTTGGTCTCCAACACTCACTGAGACCTTGTCTTGTGATCAAATTAAAACATAGTCCAAGTCACCACTTTCTTGTTATCACATTAATTTACTTAATTATTTCAGGTTTATCCTGCATTTCGACCAAGACCTGATAATGTGACCTACTACGAACTGTGTTTTTTTGAAACCTGTGACAGTGGGAGAGGCATCCCTTACCACTTTGTGGTTTTCGGGGAAGAAAAGACTAGAAAGCAAAACTAGTCAGAAGGTAGGGCACCCATACCCACACCACAGAACCCATGCCCTCGTCATCCCATTCGGGTGGACCAACGACATTCCGACAAAACCGACCTACTGCCATGACACCCTCCCGGCCAATCTGACTCACTCCCCACTGGGCTAGTCCTGGGTGGCCCCGTGTCTACCAAGGACACAATGACCACCGTCGTGGCCCAAACGTCCCTCACGGGGACCGGTACCAAAAATCTCAACAACGGACACACAAGGTTAGGTCCGCCTTCCTGATCAGGATAGCACGCACCCATAACCTTCCCTCTTTGGAGGCACCGGCGAGAGGCATGACAATAGATCGCATTAAGGCCATCCCATAAAGGCAAAATGTGGCTGCACTGAAAAAGTTCGATTTGGTGGCACTATGACTCGATCCCATCTATGACGAAGGAGGTTGTGGTTATTAGGTCATTTTATTTCCTTCTCCGTCATCATGAACATGGATGCAACAAAGAACATGCATTATACAAATGCTTTAATAAAATCCCGAACTACTCGAATGAACAACCACAACATAAAGAACATGACAATACCAAGTACTAGCATATCCAAGGTGCATTACAATCATCATATCTATCATAATAGCCACTAAGAATTCAAAGGCACTTGATATCCAAAGTAATACTCCAAAGCATACTACCATCATGAACATAATCACAATAGCCACTAAGAATCCAAAGGCAACATGTCATCCACATAATCATCAAAATATAAATCCTAGAACTCCAAGCAATATCGATAATAACACTCTAAGTAGCATGGCAAAAGATATCGTGAGAACATAAGCATGCATGATAATACTAACAGAATAATTGTAGACGAAATCAATAAGGAACAACTGTAACTACACATACACGAGGTGCAAGAAAAGTCAATACGCAAGTTCGGGGCTCATAATAAGAGGTTGGCTTTCCTGGGATAGACAAATACTCCGGGAAGAAGTGCGGAACAATCGCAGAATGATTTGCCGGAAATAGTTCTCTCTCGGAGGGGCTGATTAAGCGCAAGGGCAAAATGGTCATTTTCAGAATGTCAAAACATCATGAAAATGTTACCAACAGAATGGACTCGACGAAACGAAGACGTGGGCTTTGGATTCACCTGATTTGGAGTTGGGAGCAAAAAGATACAAGAGTTTTTCTGCCAGGGATCTTTGTGTAAAAGTTATCTCTATAAACAAGTCCCAGACTGAAAAGCAGAAGGTGCGATCTAGAAAATACGCATTCAGTGAAGTGAAAGTGCATTTCTAACCGCAGAACACCAGAGTATGCTTTCATCGGAGGAAAACGGATCTGTTGGAATACCGCTTCCACCTATCCACCTCAGCGGTGGTGGGGTCAGTGGGGCGTGCGGCTGACGGGTGGGACCGCGGGGTCCAGTGGCCAGCTGGCAGGGAGGGGGTTGGGGCCGTCGTCTCCTTCCTCTCGCCCATGCCTGGCCGTGGCAGAGCCGGCCCCGACGAGGCCTGCCGGCGCTACCGGCCACCGCAGGCGGCGCCCGACCTATCCACGGATGTAGGGGAATGAGGCGGAGGCGACTCCGGGGATTGTAGACGACGGGGAGCTCGGGAACGGCAGCTGCGTTCGCCGTGGCGGATGGCCGGTGTCGGTGAAGATGAAGGCGAGGCCATGGTGGATCCGCCGACAAACTGAGATAAGGGAGAGATGCGTCGGGGAGTGGGTAGAGCTGTGGTGGAGGAGAGAGAGAGGGAGGGGATGCTTGGCTTGCTCGAATTCGAGCAGGGCCATCGGCGGCCAAGGCGGCCAGTGGAAGCGAGAAGAGGCTCTCGGGCTCCGGTGAGAGGCTGGGGAGGGCTAGTGGAGTTTGAGGATGATGATGAGATGCTCGGGGGAGGCTTGGGTGGCCTTATATAGGCAGAGGGAGGAGGAGGTGAGATGGCGTCTCCGCGGACCCGTGTCCGGCACCGCAGACGCGTGCCCACGCTCGTGATCTCAGGGGGTAGACGACGGGGAGGAGTAGCGGGAAGACTCACGGGATGGAGGAGGCCAAGAGGGACAGGAGGAAACGGTCGGGACGAGGGAGGCCGAGCCTGCGTGCTGCCGCTCGAGCTCGGCCAACTCTCTGGCGAGCTCAGCGAGCATGGGAGATCACAGGGAACATGACGAGGGCTCGCTGGCAACGATCACGGGGAGGTAGGTGACGCCGGGGAGTTGAGGAAACGACCGAAACAAGCTCGGATCCAAACAGGGCACAGTGCTCCCGTGGGCGTGCGTCGGCGAGCGTCGACCAGGAGGTTTCTTGAGGGAGAGATGGCTCTAGGGTAGCAGCAATGACGCGATGGAGCCATTGGACATGCTCACGAGCTCTAAGACGACGAGAGGGAGTGGTGCCAAAGCGCAAATGGTGCTCTAGACACGCCAGAGTACACAGAGCGCGTAAATGTGCATGTCAGCTGCGCGGTCACCACATGCACTGGCATGTAGCGGGGGAGAGGGGCTTGAACATGTTGTCTAGTGCGTAGTTCATCCAGGGGAGGTTGCAACTGTGGTGGTAGTTTGGTTAGAAGGGCTCTAGTTAAAAGGTAAGCAACCTTTGAAGTTTACTGCAGTAAACTTAGTCGTGTACTGCTGATCAACAAGGAAGTGATTGGAGCCAGAGAGTTTGTCTGGGGGGTTTAGCTTAGGAATGACTATAATCCTGTTAATTTTGAGATGATTTGGACCAAGATACACCATAGTTGCTTTACAACTGCATATTTAGTCTAGAATCAAGATTTGGATGATGCACTCACATAGAGCATCAACTTGAGCTCATATTTGGCAAGGCTCAGGGATATGGACATGGTAAGATGTTGTAATACTTTCATACCAAATGGACTTGCCAACATGGTACTTGTTTCAGAAACATCTCCTCTATACTAAAACTTGAGAAAATCCCTCAAGGCAAATGGCTAATAGAAATGAGCCAAAACATTGTGCAGATGGATCATAAGGATAGGAGAAGGTCTGGAAAACGTTTCAGCCAAAATGGAGCAAGATAAGACATACTTGCTTCACAAACTAAAAGTTTTGATAGAAACCAAGATTTGCTCCTGTGCTCACATAGTTCAATGAAAGGAACTGAATTTGAGTAGAGGCGAATGATTGGAGATACTTGGGATGATGGAAAAGTTTCATCCCATTTGGAAACTCTATGAAGGTACTTCCTTCACAAAGTTGTGTTCGGGACAGGAACTTCGAAGAAATTGCACAGGGAGCTAGGATGAATGGATTGAGCTCATATTTGGCATCCATGGGTTATGTATCCATGTTAATCACCCTGCCAAATTGCAGCTCAATTGGAATTAGGACAAAGCACTTCCTTTGCAAAATTTCAGAGAAGGCAGAAACTTCATTGGATCATGTGCTCCATTTTTGATCTGTGGAACGTGAGATAAGGATGGAACTAGTGATTATATAGGAAGGACAAGCTCCATGATTTATGTGGGAATTTTATCTACTATAAAAATGGTGGTTCCTTCAGAAAGTGGCATAAATGCAATATTGGCATTAAATAAGAAAAGGCAATTTTCCTTATTTAATTATGACCAATATATTTGCCAGAGCTTGGATTAGGCACAAGCATCAGCCCCACCAATTCTCATGAATTTAGGAGATGGCTAGTTATGCGTTTGGATTTTATTACTTAGAAAGGCAAGAAAAGGAATAAATCACAATTCAAAAATATTGCATGGGACTTAGCAATATTTTTGCACATCCAAGGATCAGAAAGATATGAGGATCTCTGAGAACAATTGGGAGGATCAACAGATCAAGGAAAATGACGGCTCCTTTGTAAGCACAAAGGACATATCCATATTCCAAAATTTTGGAATTAAGGTTTGTGAGGGTTGGAATGATGCTGATGAGGGCTTGCCCACTGACAAATACATGAGCATGGTTTTTGGAAGGTTGAAAATGACAAGAATTGTCATAGTAATCCAGGAAACTCAGGAGAAAATTTTGAAAATGAGTGCTAGGAAGGAATAACAACACCAAAATTGATAACCCAATTTTGGGGCTGTTGCATGGGAGGCAAGAACTTTGATTCAAGATCTGGAGGAGACCTTCGCAAGCCTGCGCCAGGTAGACCTGTGGCTCAACCCAGAGAAGTGCGTGTTAGGTGTCCCCTCTGGCAAGCTGCTGGGCTTCCTCATGTGCCACAGGGGGATCGAGGCTAACCCGAAGAAGGTCAAGGCGATACAAGACATGAGCCCACCACAAACTCTCAAGGATATGCAGAAGCTTGCAGGCTGCGTGGCCTCGCTCAGACGCTTCATCTCCAAGCTAGGAGAGCGCGCCCTGCCATTCTTCAAGCTGATGAAGTAGAAGGGACCATTCGAGTGGACCCCAGAGGCTGACCAAGCATTTCAAGACCTCCAAAGATAACTGACCAGCCCTCCGATGATGGTGGTGCCTCGCCCTCTCGTGCCCCTGGTGCTATACCTTGCCGACACTCCGCTAGCGCAGCTCTAGTGGTGGTTCGGGAAGAGCGCCAGGCCAAGGGTATACCGTGCCATGTCGCACCCCTAGCCGGGGCGATACAGGATCTAGAGGGCACCGCAAAGGCTACAACAACGCCAACGAGTGACCAGGCCTAGCAAGCGGCGTTCACGGGCCAGCAGAGGCCCCAGTGGGCGACCAGGCTCTTCGGGTCCCGTCACCTCAGGAGACGCCCCAACTTTTCGCAGCCGCAGGCTCTATCGACGCCCCTGCCCTCATCGAGCACCTAGTGTACTTCGTCAGCACAGTACTACGGGATGCAAGGGCACGGTACCCCATGCCATAGAAGCTCTTGCTCACACTCTTGGTAGCCTCGCGTAAACTACATCACTACTTCCAAGGTCACCCAATCAAGGTTGTCTTAGCCTACCCGCTGGAAAGGGTACTCAGGAGCCCCAACGCTGCTGGAAGAGTCGCCGAATGGACCATCGCGCTGCAAGCATGCCAGCTGGAGTTCAGCACAACTAGCATCATCAAGGGGGCCGCGCTCGCCGACTTCGTGGCAGAATGGACTGATGCCCCGTGGTTTGAAGCAGGCGAGGACCGATCCCTCTCACCAGGAAGTGAAGCACCAGATGGTTGGCTCATGTATTTCGATGGCGCGTTCGCCCGCCAGGGCGCGGGAGCTGGAGCAGTGCTCATCTCGCCCACTCAGGACAAGCTCTACTATGCCGTGCAACTCTGCTTCTAGCAAGGCGAGAAGGTCTCCAACAACATCATGGAGTACGAAGGCCTCATCGCGGGCCTCAAGGCCGAGGTGGCCCTGGGGGTGAAGCGCCTCACCATCAGGGGTGACTCGCAACTCCTCATCAGCTTGTCCAACAAGGTATAGGAGCCGAAGGACGAGCACATGGAGGCATATCTCCAGGAGGTACCCAAAATGGAAAAGCATTTCCTGGGTCTAGAGTTGCAGCACGTGCCCCATGGCACCAACAAGGAGGCCGACGACATCACCAAAAGGGCGTCCAAGCGACAACCCCAAGAGCTTGACATCTTTGAGGAGCGGCTCTGATAGAGGCGAGGGTCCCGATCTTTCGATGAGATGATAACTATCGATTTGGTGGAGTCAACTTTGATGATCCGACTACAAACGTGCACGACGTTGTGCCTTAGCAATGCTAAAGAAATCTCCCGAGGTTACTGACGATGCCGGAAGCACGATCAGCCTGACCACGAAGGTCTATTCTTGCATGCAATCGAAGAACAAGTAAGAATATGATAATGCAATCTGAATATTGCGAATATATATGAAGTATTGATAAAGGTGGGGATACGAAAGCGGTCTTGGTCTGGTCGTTGGACACAAACGAAGTACACGAAGTTGCAATGGCTAACTTTTAAATAAAAAAATCCCCAGGAAAAAGCTACTAGATGGATCTACTTATATTGGAGCAAGGGGTGGCGGCCAAGGAGGTGGGAGGATGTCCCAAGGTAGTGTAAAACTAACCCTAAGTCATACAAGGCTCATTGGCCCAAGTGGAGGTGATGCAACACCTTTGGACTTCTTGTTTGACTCGGATTCTGCTGCAGCGTCAGATTGTTTCATTGATATCTCAATGCTCCGGACGAATTTGTAGGTGAATCTAGTTGGGATCGAAAGATCACGAAATCTACTTCCCAACAAATATAATCACCCAATTCGGAGTCCGTATGAAAAAGTTGTTGGCGTTTTGAGTCAGGTATGTCTGTGCAGTCCGAATCTGAATCCATAACGTCAGAGACTTGCACTCTATCTTCTCTTGGCCCAAAAGTGACGTGAGAGAACATTTTGAACAGAGCCTAAACTTCTCCTTTTCCCTTATCTTCATATGTGGATTTTACAAATGTCCCATACGCCTGCAATTAGACAAAACACAAAATTGTGTGAAGTATTTTTGTTCTGGATAACATAAATAGATTATTGAATAGTTTGCACTAGAAATCACTTGAAAAATATGCATGTATGCAATATTTTTGGTCGTATCCAAGGTAGTCATGTCCTCATCATCCTCCCCTTCTTGAAAACAAAGCCGTCCTCGGCGTTGCTTAATCTGAAATGTGGCTAACAAAAGAGACAAGGTGTACATGTTGTATATGTATATGTCATCTATTCTTACTTCCCTTGATTTTTACACATATGACACATGTATACATGAGTAACTTTCATAGATCATAAAATATAAAGCCAAAATATTATCATAAGTAGAAGGCATGAAAATATTGCAACTTAGTTTGCACATATAAGTGAAGCTCTTACTCATATCAAAAGATTGACAATATTCATCATTAAACCATCCCAACATTGGTGAATAAACCTTAGGTGCATCAAATTTACATGCTACAACATGCTTAAATAAGAAAACATGCAATAAGTCATTTGACACAGAATAATCACCAAGATTAAAGGTCATATCAAAATGATTAAACATTGGCACAATTATTTTAAAATGTATTTGATCCAAATCTGATTTATTTCCTGATTCACATGGTTCTTTGACATCAATAGTTAATTCAATGGGCGCACTCAAAATTGTTGCTATTTTAGTTGTTTGATCACATGAGGCATTCATCACAGTAACAAGATTCTCTAACATAGGTGGTGTGCTCAAATCAAGAGGTAACTCAACACATGATGCATTCAAGTTAACTAGGCATGCATCATTCTCATGTGAAGTTATATCATCAATACCTTTACTGTTACCTTGTCGCAAAGACGTAGTTGATGTAGGTACGGACGTTGACAATGTACCATACTCTTGACATGATGTTGCGCTCACAATCCGAGGTGGGGCTGCTCTAGTAGCTGCAACGATGGAGGAACCAACCGACGGTGGCACTACAAAAAAAGACACATCCGTGACATTTTGGGCCGAACGAATTTTTTTCTGTCATACTTATGACACTTCTATGACAATAATTATGACAAAACATGGTCTGATCATAGATGTGGTGGGGTCCTACTTCTATGACAAAAAATCATGACAGAAAATGGGCTTTTCGTACTGGGCGGGCCGGAGACGCAACTGCATGACATTCTTTGGGCCGTCCATGACAGAATAACCGTGGTAGAAGCGAGGGCGCGGAAAATATCAGGGAGTCCGCAGTTATGGTGGGTGGTCGGGGGCCGACCGATGCGCATTTCACTCGTATGTACGCGCGTGTGTGTGAGGCTTTGGGCTCTAACTGAACTCGAGCGAGGCATTGGGCTCTAACTGAACCCGAGCGATTGCACTGCAGGCTACGCGTTACTGAACCCGAGTGATCAATCGATGGCTGTTAACTGAACCCGATCGACCGATTCCTTTGCTACTGCTGCTAACTGAAGCCGATCGATGCTGCCTCTGGATGAATAGTGAGCATTGCGGGCG
>NC_041392.1:364859150-364880838 GCF_002162155.2 Triticum dicoccoides
TTCCCAGTGGGGGTGGATGAACAGGACCCCGTGGTGTTGCCTCTAGATGAACAGTACCCCGATCGATCGAGCCGGTTGGGGCTGGATGAACAGGAACCCGTGGAGGGCAGGATGAACAGGACCACCCTGTGGAGGGCAGGATGAATAGTAGACGGTGGAGGGCAGGATGACTAGTAGCCCGTGGAGGGGTGGTTGAACAGGAGCCCGTGGAGAGGGCTGGTTGAACAGTAGCCGGTTGAGTAGCACGCGGTGGAGGCTGGATGAACAGGAGCCCGTGGATGAACAGTCATAGGTGGAGGCTAGAGGAGGTCGACGGTGGATGAACAGTAGGTCGTGGAGGCTGGAGGGGGTCGACGGTGGAGATCAACAGTATCCCGTGGAGTCCCGTTTTGCGGTACGCCACACCCCTCCCGATGAACAAGACCCCCGTTTCGACCGTAGCGCTCCAACACAAGTTCGTTTCCTCCGTTTTGCGGTACGCCACACCCCTCCCGATCGACAGGACCCCCGTTTCGACCGTAGGAGGTCTGTCTCCTCCATTTTGCGGTACGCCAGAACCCTCCCAATGAACAGGATCCCGTTTCGAACATGGCCGGTGGACCACAGGCCGTTTCCTTTGTTCTGCGGTTCACCAGGCCTCGTTTCCATCTTTTGTTCCATCGAAGCCCTCCCGATGAACACGACGACGTATTCCGTTCCGACCCCGCCGGTTGGCTCCCCATGAACACGACGACGACACTGTTTCTCCATTCCGACCCAGCCATGTTCGAATAATCACCAGTATGTATGCGTGAGTAGGCACTCGAGACCCTGCCCGTATGTACGTACGTGGCCGTATTTTCTATCTTGCACACTGGCCGATGTACGTACGTGTACATGCTATGTGAGCGCCTCTACTATGACATATGCGCGCCTCTACATCGACCAGTATGTACATACACATTCGCGACCAGAATGACAACGCTACGCATGCTTCGACCAGGTGGGTCCCGACTGTCAGGCACTTCCTTGCATGCGTAGATGTAGATGGTGGGTCCCAGCAGTCAGGGGGAAACCTTTTTTCGTAAAATACGGTGGCCCATCCGGTGGGTCCCCGCTGTCAGGTGGAGGAATAGTTATTTTGCGCATAATAAGGAGGCACTTCCTTGCTGCGGCCGTGGACCCAGCTGTCAGCCTCTCCACGTACAATCCACGTCCGATGGAAGCCGTTCCTTGACCACGTTGACCACGTCGCGCCGAGAGCACCAGGGCGGTGGACGACAGCAAGGCCTAGGAAGGGGACGACACGGAGCCGGGGACGACGCGGAAGTGGATGCCCACGCGTAGAGGAGTATGAGGGTTCACTGGTTCGCTGCGGTGTGAGGTCGCCGTTGCCGCAGAATAACAGGGGGTGTGGGTGAGTAGAGGAATGGCCTGGCCAGCGGTGGGAGTAGTAGGGGGCGGTGAGGCACCCGCCGCATCGCAGCCGGCCACATGAGGTAGGAGCACGAGGCACGACCGGCGCTGGTTTGGGCGGCTGGAGCAAGAAGACCAGAGGTTGAAGAAGCACTACGGCCGTTGGATGGACATTGTACGGTCACTGGATATAGAATCATTCATATTGACTAAGTTGACAAAGCACTCCGTCCCCGTCAACTTAGTAGGCCCACAAGTCAGCCTCCCACCAAGGTGGGTGCCAACTAGCAGGGGGAGTATTCATTTCTTGTGCGTAATAAGGAGGCACCTCCGGTGGGTCCGAGCGGACAGCGGGGGGAACATTTTTTTCGTGAAATACGTTGGCCTGTCTGGTGGGTCCCAGCAGTCAGGGGGGAAACATTTTTTCGCCAAATACGGTGGCCCGTCCGGTGGGTCGCTGTTGTCAGGTGGAGGAATAATTATTTTCCGCGTAATAAGGAGGCACTTCCTTGCGGATATCGTGGACCCAGCTGTCAGCCTCTCCATGTACAGTACTCTTCCGATGGAAGTCGTTCCTTGACGATGTTGACCAAGCCGCGCCGAGAGCACCAGGGCGGTGGACGATGGCGAGGCCTAGGAAGGGGACGAGCAGAGCCGGGGAAGACGCGGCAGTGGATGCCCACGCGGAGAGGAGTACGAGGGTTCACTGGTTCACTGTGGTGTGAGGCTGCCGTCGCTGCAGAATAATAGGGGTGTGGGTGAGTACAGGAATGGCCTGGCCAGCGGTGGGAGTAGTAGGGGGCGGTGAGGCCTTCGCCGCATCGCAGCCGGCCACGGGAGGCAGGAGCACGAGGCACGACTGGCGCTGGTTTGGGCGGCTAGAGCAAGAAGATCTGAGGTTGAAGAAGCACTACAGCCGTTGGATGGACATCGTACGGCCACTGGAGCTAGAATCGTGCATATTGACTAAGTTGACAAAGCCCTCCGTACCCGTCAACTTAGTAGGCCCACAAGTCAGCCTGCCACTATACTGGGTCCCAGCTAGCAGGGGGAGTATTAATTTTTTTGTGCATAATAAGGAGGTACTTCCTTGCGTGTGAAGATATAGCTGGTGGGTCCAAGCTATCAGTGGCGGTAATGTTTTTTCATGAAATACAGAGGCCCTTTCGGTGGGTCCCATATGTCAGGTTCATCATAAGGAGCCTCTCCATGTAAAGTCCACTTCAGATGCATGTCGGTCGTTGACCATGTTGACCAGGCCGCGCCGAGAGCACCAGGGCGGTGGACGACGGCGAGGCCCAGGAAGGGAACGACACGGAGGCAGGGAAGACTCGGCAGTTGTTTCCCACGCGGAGGGGAGTACGACTGTATGAGGGTTTACTGGTTCGTCAGCCGTCGCCGGAGAATAACAGCAAGTGTGGGTGAGTAGAGGGATGGCCAGGCCAGCGATGGGAGTACGGTGGGGCGGTGAGGCCTGCGTGGCAGCACAGCCGGCTGCGAGGAGGAGAGAGTGGGCAGTCCCGCCGGCGCTTGTTTGAGCGGCTGGAGTAGGAAGAGCAGAGATTGAAGAAGCACGACGGGCGTTGGATGGACATCCAACAGTCACTGCTTGTGCGTCAACCATTTTTTAGGAAAGCCTCAAATCTGAGGAAAACATCATACAACCCATCTGCCATTATTTCTAATAATTTACAGCCCATTTGCTAATTCTTAAGCTTTTTTTGGAGCCCATATTCTTTTTGTTAGCATTACAGCCCATATTGTGGCCATGGTTAAAAAATTATATGAAATTTTGCATATTTCGGTGCGGTCCGAACTGTTTTTAATCCCGAAATTTCGAGTCACATTCAAACTGATTTTAAAAATAAACGTATATCAATATAAAATCCAACAAATTGTTCACGCATAAAAATCAATGCAATTTAAAATCTCAAAATGAAAAAAAGAAATTTGAAACTAATTGCCAGTTTGATGTGTTTTAAAAATGTACAACCCATTTGTCATTACTGATAGGCCATTTTCTCGGCCAGCCGAATGAAGCTCTCCTCGCCTTGAAAGATTTGCAGCCCAACAGGCCTGACAAAGCGACTTACTTGGCAAATCACAAAAAAAATTGGGCTGTGGCCGTGGACCCAGCTGTCAGCCTCTCCACGTACAGTACTCTTCCGATGGAAGTCGGTCGTTGACCACATTGACCACACCGCGTCAAGAGCACCAAGGCGGTGGACGATGGCGAGGCCTTGGAAGGGGATGACGCGGAGCCAGGGAAGACGTGAAGCCGGGGAAGACGCGGCAGTGGATGCCCACACGAAGAGGAGTACGAGGATTCACTGGTTCGGCTGCCGTCGCTGCAGAATAACAGGGTGTGTGGGTGAGTAGAGTGATGGCCTGGCCAGTGGTTGGAGTAGTAGGGGGCGGTGAGGCCTCTGCGGCATCACAGCCGGCCACGGGAGGCAGGAGCACGCGGCATGACCGGCACTTGTTTGGGCGGCTGGATCAAGAAGACCAGAGGTTGAAGAAGAACTACTGCCATTGGATGAACATCGTACGGTAACTGGAGCTAGAATCATTCATATTGACAAAGTTGACAAAGGCCTCCGTCCCCGTCAACTTGGTAGGCCCACAAGTCAGCCTCCCATGATGCCGGGTTGCAGCTGGCAGGGGGAGTATTCATTTTTTTTGTGCGTAATAAGGAGGCACTACCTTGCGTGTGAAGATAGCTGGTGGGTCCGACCTGTCAACGGGGGGCATGTTTTTTCCGCGAAATACAGAGGCCCATCCGGTGGGTCACAGATGTCTGGTGGAGGAATCAAAGACTTGAGAAGGCATACAGAACAAGCTAGTGTACCAGTAAAGAGACGTTGCTTTGTTTTAGAAAAAAGAGAGACGAGCTCCTGTTGCTGGTTCGAATACAAATCTAGACTATGACTATATATGGTGCGATGCTACTCTGCAAGTAATGAAACTGACATATCGAACGTTCGTTTCTCCTCTTCTCTACTTACTCTTCCTAGCATCAGAAGCTCTGCTCGCAGCAACCATGTCCGCTGGCTACTCGTCCACCTGCTCTTCAGCAGGCAACAACCAAATATGCGCCAAGTCACCACCCGTACCGTCGCCTGTGGGTCTCATCACACCCCCGCTGGCACGCGCACCGCAGCCGGTTGCTCATTGCAACCCGCTGCCGTTGGTGTGGTGCCACTGCTGCAAATCACGGAGAGTCATCCGTCGCATCTCAACCACAATCCTCAACCCTGGCCGAGTCTTCTACAAATGCCTGAATCATGGGGTAATAATTTGTTTATGTGTTGTTCTGCTGCTTTCAGTTGCTGATTTTTTTAATAGTTTGGTTGATGATCTTCCAATTTAATTCATGCAGAAAAGGGAAGATTCGTGTGATTTGTATTTCTGGGAAGTTGCTGATGTGGGGGAGTGCAACTACGCTGATTATTTGGTTAGCCGAGGAATCCCAATACCAGCAGGTTGGGGTGTTGGACAAGTAACTGAAGGAACGACATAAGAGGAAGATGCAGAGCATAAGGTTAAAGATGCAGTTCCTCTGATCATGGCCAAGCAACAGCTGCTGAACGGCCTTGACAACAATGAGGAGATGAAAGAGCTTGTGAAGATAATGGGAAAAATCGATGTGCTCTATAGGATGATTGTCTCTTTATTTGCAGTGTATGTAGCACACGTGATGTATTCAGTGGCTATGACATGAGCACTTTGCTGAAACTAGTAATGAATGAAACCGTTTAGCAGGCTGGGCATAGTGTTGTGAACATCTAATGATTTCTATTAACAGAAATCGGGGGTATCCCCTTTTGCTCATAAATAAATAAATAGCAGAGGCCCTTTTGGTAATAAATAAATAAATTAGCAGAGGACCTGTTGGGTCAGCTTTGTTCTCATTCGAAGACGTCGAGCAAATTGCAGTCCAACAGCAAATTATGTCATCAAATTCAAGTTTCACAGCCAAATATGAGTACAACTAAACAAGAATGTCATCATGTTTTAGTCATCATACAATCACCAAACACAAATCAGCATACATAACAAGTTATGTTCTCACAGGAAAATACTAAAAAAACATGTTCATCAGGTTTCAGTTGTCATAGCAAACACAATTTCACATAGTAGATAAAAAATGTCTTCTGACAGGCGAATACGACAAAAGCAATGTAATCATCATCCGCAGCAACAGTGTCAACATCTTCGCCATGTGTATCAGCCTGAATCGTAATTCCCCACGGTGTCATCTTCTTCTTCGTCCTCGAACGTTGGCTTCTTCTTGATCAACTCTTGTATGTCCACAGCACGATAGGCAATCTTTTCGCCGGCGTCATTGACGTGATGGTTCTCAAAGATATTAGGAACATCTGTGCTATCTTGTACATCAGGAGCAGTGTAAGCATCATCTTGTTGTGCAACTTCATTAAACGAATTCCTCTACTCAAACCTTTGCACTACTCTCCAGTCATCGTTACGTGAAAATGTGTCTTCCAAGAAAAATATCTGTGTTGCTTGATTTGCCAAAATAAAAGGCTCGTTGGTCTAGTACGCCGCCTTGACATTGATGGATTTGAAATAATCATCAGCTCTGGGTTTTGCGATCCTGGAAAACAGGTTATACCAACAACAGCACAACAAAACCACACACCGATGATCCTCAAAACTGGAGATATACTGCAACTGAACAATGTTTGTTATGTTAGCATACATTTCAGTTGTCTCTTTGTCATACGTATCCGTGCTCATGATGGCACTATTTTGTGTCTTCCTGCCTTCGTCTCGTGCAATGGTGTTGTAGCGCACATCTCCAACAACGCAAGATTCATAATGTCTTACTCGAGTATCAGGACCCATTGCTAGAGAGTAAAGGGCATCATCAACTGCCTGCCCATCCTCCCGCATCTTCTTAACCTATGGTTAGAAAATAGACAAGCTGATCATCTTATGTACTCAATATACTAAAAAAACTGATAGTGCAATTCAAAAGCTTACATGGCTCTTGAACCATTTCACAAATCCTGCCATAACCAGTTTGTCAATGTTTCTTCGATTTTGCGGCAGTAACTCCTTTTTGTAGATGCTGCACAACATAGTGATCGCGTCAAACATCTAAATATATAAGAATGTGCTGCAAGTTTAGTAGATTACAATGTATAAGCTGCAGTACTTAGCACTTACTTGATATAAGGTAGTATCTTAGGACAATTATTCAACACATACCAAACCATTTTGTCCAAATCTTTAGGTTTGTCCTCTTGTCGACTCTTCCCTGTAACTCGAACAGAATAATCAAAAACATTGAGCCCGGTATTGTCTTCATCCACGTCTTTGCTAAGCTGATCAGCTGTTTCAATGTATTTTGAGCAGAATGTCAACGCTTCTGTAGCAGTGTAGGCCTTTGCAATGGAACCCTCGGGTCTAGCTCTGTTCCTAGCATAGCCCTTGAAAGTGCCTAGCCGCATTTCTATAGGGTACATCCAGCCATACTGTACTGGACCTCTAAGTAGTGCCTCATCAGGTAGATGAACAACAAAATGCACCATCACATCAAAGAAGGCTGGAGGATATATCTTCTCAAGGTCGCATAGGATAGTTGGTATCTAGTCTCTAAGACGCTCCAAAGCATCTATCATGTTATTTCTACTTCAGAGTTCCCTAAAGAATTGTCCCTACTCTGCAACTGGTCTGTATAAGTCAGGGCGGCCCAATCCTCTAAGGATAAAGGTAAAACCCTTTGAAGTAGGATGTGGAAGTCATGTGCTTTCAACCCTTGTACCTTGTCTCCATATGCACTGACTCTCCTTTCAGGGTTGGAAGCAAATCCATGTGGGATTCTCACACGTGACAGGACCTTGCAGAATTATTTTCTTTTTACCTTGTACAAGACGTACACAACTGGTGCCATATCCTGTGGTTTACCTTCATCTTGCACCTGCAAATCCTGTCTGATACCCAGGTGTGTCAAATCAATCCTAGATTTTAAGGTATCTTTCGCCTTGCCTTCAATATTAAGAAGTGTGCCGATAATGCTGTCACATATATTTTTCTCGATGCGCATCACATCAAGATTATGCCGCAGATCCACATCTTTCCAATACTCCAAGTCCCACAAAGTGCACCTGTGGGTAAACAATAATCTCTCTTCTGCCCTTCCACGCTTCCTTTTCCCGCTACTATTATCAGGATGGTTTCCTGGTGTAATATGCCTAACCTTCTCTAATTCCACTTGCAACTCATCAGCGGTGAGCCTCTTTGGCGCATCACGGTTTTCATGATTTGCATTGAACACATGTCTTCTGTATTTTCTAGCATGCGGCTTGTCCTTGGCAAGGAAACGGCGGTGTCAAATGTAACAAATCTTGCTAAGTATTGTGTATGACAGCGAATTCCTGTCACAGCGAACACATGCATTGTAACCATGTGTCGTTCTCCCTGACATAGTGCCCAAAGCCGGATAATCATGGATGCACGAAATTATAACAGCACGCAAAAAGAAATCAGCTGGTGGGCTGCTATATAGGTCTTGAGTGAGAACACCCCTCCATAGCTGCTGAAGTTCCTCCACAAGAGGCTCCCCAAACAAATCAAAATCCTTTCCAGGACTTTTTGGACCTGGGATGAGCAAGGCCATCATGTAGTTTGATTCTTTGGTGCAGACATTTGGAGGCATGTTGTTAGGGATAACAAGCACTGGCCACATGCTATATGTGGCGCTCTGGTGGCCAAATGGGTTAAATCCATCTGAAGCTAAGCCAAGTCTAATGTTTCTCGGGTCAGCATCAAACTTTTCGTGCTTCTGATTGAAGCTTTTCAACTCACTACAATGTGATGGATGGCTCATTACATTCTGATCTCTGTACTCCTGGTTCCTAGAATGCCACAGTACATCCTCTGTTGTTTCAGCATCATGAAACAACCTCTGCAATCTTGGTGTAATTGGAAAATGTCTCAGAACATTATGAGGAATCCTCTTCACATCATCACCATCTTTCCATCTTGATGATTTGCATTTTGGGCATTTACTTAAGTTGGCATAATCCTTCCGGAATAGAACACAATTATTCTTACAAGCATGGATCATATCATATCCAATTCCAACAGCACGAAGGAAATTTTTCATTTTACTGTAGGTGTGTGGTAGCTCAGATGCATCTAGGAAAGCTTTGCGGAAATCAGCCAACATCGCATCGAATGATTTGTTGGTCATCCGCTCTGATGTCTTCACCTGAAGATAGGTGACCATAGCTGAGAATACTGACAGCTTATTTCCTGGGGTGACAGCCATGTTGCATTGTTGCAACATGCGGGCCCACCGTTTTTCTTATGCAGGTGAAAGTTCATGGAATGCACGAGCATTTCATAGCATTGTTTCAATGTTGGTCAAACTCACTGGCTCAGCCACCACCTCCTCCTCCTCCCCTTCCACCTGAGAATCAGGCAGATTAAGATGGTGATCTGCTGCTTCCACGTAGTCAATAACATTGACGTTCACAACTTCACCATGATGAACCCACCTAGTATATGTGAGCGACATCCCATACAATTGTGGATGATTTTGCACAGTTGACTGGGGTCTTGTAACTGAATTCATACAACTGCTACACGGGCAAAGCACATCTGATTTCAGACCACCGTACTCAGCTCTGATAAAGTTCATGAAGTTTTCAACCCCCTCGACATATGCAACGGAGAATCTTCGAGTAGAAGTTAACCAAGTCCTGTCCATTTGTTAGACATACAAATTAGTTCTTCAACTATATATTACAGGAAAACATATATGCTTTTTTATGAAGTCCAAAAGAAAATACCTAGATCGATGTCTAAAGCTATGGCAAGATATTTGGACGAGCAGATCTAAGTAACGAAATATATGTAAAGCTAATTCAGCAAACATATTTGAGTGCTAAATTATGGCAGGCTGTTTCAGCAGTCAATGAGGCCGAGCACACAGCCATCGAACTATCGAAGGCCATCGCAGGAACAAAGATCGAGTATAAAACGGTGTAGAGCTATTTCACCTAACAGATTGGCTACTAGACCATGGAAATCTATGTCACAATAAATATATGGCAGGATATTTTAGCAACTAATCGGCCTTGGCATGCCATCCCAGCTAAGCAGATTGAGTGCAGAACAGGGCAAGGAAGCTTCTTAACTAGAGCATATTGACTGTAAACTACTTAGGCAAACAGTGAGATTAACAACGTCTATCAGCTAACATTCATCGCTACACCGACATGCACGGGGCCTCAGTCTAGAATCCACGTACCATGGGAGAAGCTGACTGTCGTGCGTCTCCACACGAACGTCGCTAGCGGTGGCGGTGCTGACCACCGTGCGCCTCCACAAGAACGTCGCCAGCGGTGGCGGCGCGACTAGAGGACGGCGGTCTACGAGAGCATACTGTGGGAGGGAGAGGATCGCCGTGCGTCCCCTCGACAAACCGCGGCGCCGATGTATCGGCGTGGCGGGGAGGGCGGCTTTGGCGAAGCGAATGGAGTGGAGGGGGACGGGGGGAGGGGGTTTGTGTCAGGTCCCCTGTCGGTGTCAAAACCGGCGGATCTCGGGTAGGGGGTCCCGATCTGTGCGTCTAGGCCGAATGGTAACAGGAGACAAGGGACACGAAGTTTTACCCAGGTCCGGGCCCTCTCGATGGAGGTAAAACCCTACGTCCTACTTGATTAGTATTGATGATATGGGTAGTACAAGAGTAGATCTACCACAAGATCGAGGAGGATAAACCCTAGAAGCTAGCCTATGGTATGATTGTTGATGTGTATGTTGTCCTACGGACTAAAACCCTCCGGTTTATATAGACACCGAATAGGGTTAAGGTTACATAGAGTCGGTTACAACGGTAGGAGATCTGCATATCCGTATCGCCAAGCTTGCCTTCCATGCCAAGGAAAGTCCCTTCCGGACACGGGACGGAGTCTTCAATCTTGTATCTTCATAGTCCAGGAGTCCGGCTATCCGAACACCCCCTAATCCAGGACTCCCTCAGTAGCCCCTGAACCAGGCTTCAATGACGACGAGTCCTGTGCGCAGATTGTCTACGGCATTGCAAGGCGGGTTCCTCCTCCAAGTACTTCATAGAAGATTTTGAACACGAAGATAGTGTCCGGCTCTGCAAAATAAGTTTCCATATATTGCCGTAGAGAGAATCATATTTACACCAATCTAATCTGCTGACGTATTCTGTAGCGTGTCACACCACGACCAAGCCCTTATCCGAGTCATTTCATCATCCCACCTCAGCGCGTCATGCGAGGCGGTTTCCTTGGCACGTCTTGTTAAGGAAGAGATCGTGTCCCCTTATCCCGGGATTCTCATCAATACGGGCGTGGGTAACCCAACCGCGCCATTGATTACGGCGCTTGGAGATAAGCGAGTTTTACCAGGCTGGTGGGGACATGTAGTTGCGTCCACCCATATAAGGGGATAAGGATCCACCTTTTCACCTACGCCTTCTTCCTCCTTCGCCTATCCATTCTTGCGCACTCGAGCTCCAGCGCCCAACTCCGCACTCCCCACCTCAACCTTCTCCAGCCATGTCCGGAGCGGGAGGCAAGTGGATGGTCTCCTCCGTCACGGAGGGACATATCAAAAAGCTGAGGAAGGCCGGATACCTGTCTAACGACATCGCGTACCGGCTCCCCGAAAAGGGGCAGCTCATCCCCACCCCTAGGCCCCATGAGAGGGTGGTGTTCCTCCCCCATTTCCTCCATGAACTGGGCTTCCCTCTCCACCCATTTGTCCGGGGGCTCATGTTCTACTATGGCCTGGATTTCCATGATCTGGCCCCGAACTTCGTCCTCGACATCTCGGTGTTTATCGTCATGTGCAAGGCCTTCCTCCGCATCCGCCCCCATTTCGGGCTCTGGCTCAAGACTTTCAACGTCAAGCCGAAGGTGGTGCGCGGCAGCTAGGCGGAGTGCGGAGGCGCCATGGTGGGCAAGATGGACAACGTCCTCTGGCTCGAGGGCTCCTTTGTGGAGACCCTAAAGGGGTGGCAATCGGGGTGGTTTTACATCACCGAGCCGCGCGACACCGAATGGGTCGCACCCCCCGAGTTCCGGTCCGGACCCCCAACGCGGCTCACGTCCTGGAAAGAGACGGGCCTGTCATGGGGTAAAAAAGGAGAGCTAACCATACTCCAAACATGCGTCAAAACCCTGGTGGACAAGAAGCTCAAACTTGTCAACGTACTCCAGGTTATGCTCATCCGCTTGATCATCCCGTGCCAACAACGGGCTTTCAACCTGTGGGAGTTCGACCCGGCGCGGCACCAAACTCTGAGTAGGCTCTTCGACATGACGTACGAAGATGCCTGGAAGGTGCTTTTCAAGGGCGCCGAGGCTCCCGCATCCGCTACTGAGGATCGCGGATTCAGTGCGCAGCGTCACGCTCTCGCGGTAAGCTGTTTCTTCCTTTTACAGGGTACCAGTTTTTCATAGTTTGACTCCATGCGGGATCTAAACTCCCGTACCTTTGACAGGATTGGCAGGTGACCTCCAGACAGATCAACTGTCCGACTCCTTTGCCCGAAGGCCCAGCGGATGCTCGCTTGGCGAAGCTGCTAGTTCCGGCACCCTATGTGGTGCCGGAGAAGAAGGTCAAGAAGAAGGCCACGGGGACACGAAAGAGTGCCCAACGCCCGGAGGTGTCGGATTCATCATCCGACGAATCCAAGACGCACTCCTCCCGCGAAGACGAGGAGGAGGAAGAAGAGACCCCTCCCCCTCCAGCGGGGGAAGGGAAGAAAAGGAAGGCCGCCCCAACTGGGGAGGCCGAAGGGTCCAAGAAGGGGAAAACCCTTCCTCCGGACTGCTCCAACGACGCCGACGGCGACGGAGAGGAGTGGGCACCTAGGGCCAAGCCCCTGGCCAAATCGTAAGTATCCGGATACCAGAGTAATTCATAGTATTCGTTTATTGCACAGCTTTCCCTCATGTCGAATATGTTTATGCAGCCCACCCAAAGACCGGCTCGACGCATCATCGAGCGGCTCACTAGACTCGCCGGTTGTGAACTCGCTTCCGACGGCTTCCTCCCCCCGCCCTATGGACGACACCGAAGTGTTGTCTCAACAGGTTCCAAGCCGGGAGGAGGTGGTCCTGGAGGCGCCGCAAGGTGACCTCCCGGACTCCAGGAGTAAAGGGGATGAAACCCCTCGGGGCTCCAAGTCCGGTTCTAGGCCGGACACCGCTCCGGAACCTTCAGAGGTTCCAGAGTCCGGCGGGGGACCTCCTTCCAAGAGGAGCAAGTCCGCCGTGCCGGTGGCCCCCGTCCAACCGGAGGCGCCGAACAATATGTTGGAGGCGCTCCAAGGCGCCTCCATCGACGAGGAGCACCGTGCCATTATGGGTGCGGTGGTCCAGAAGGTTCAATCCGCCAAGAGCGGACTGACTGAAGCTTTTACTAGCCTTTTGATAGGCTTTGAGGTAAGTAAAGAATGTGTAAATAATATTACCGCATAGACAGTAGCCCCTGATGCTCTGTTTGGCGTTCAGGAAGAAAAGCCGAATAGAGGATCAAATAAAATTCGCAGGAGTCTAACAAAAGGAGTCAATATGCCTATGCAGGCTTCTCTGCTTGCGTCCGCCGCACTGACTGCGGAAGTGGACACGCTAAAGTAGAACCTCGAGCGGTCCGAGCAAGAGCTCGGTCATGCCAAGAAGTAGCTCGAGGACAACGAAGGTAAGAAATACCTTGTTTAAAAAATATATAAAAAGGTGAAGTTGCAAAGAATGACAGGATTATCATGGCTATTGTAGGGGCCATGTCTGAGATGGTGACCCTTAAGCGTGCGCTAGTCGAGGCCGAGAAGAGTGTGGCCTCGGAGTGCACCGAGCGGGAGAAGTATGAGGCCGAGGTTGGCAAGGTGCGGCAAGAGCTCCAGGCTCTCATGGAAAAACATGAGAGTTTGGAGCTTGACTCAAAGAGGCGAGCATCCGAGCTCGCGTTGGCTATTGAAAATGCCAAGTCTGCCAAGGCCGAATCCTAGAAGACCCTCCAGGAGTTGGATGAGGTGAAGAAGATAGCGGCGGGTAAGGCATTCTTTATGCAAAGCAAACACATAAACGTGAGTTACTTGTTACTTACCCGAATCCGGAGCTCTCCAGGAGCGTTCGCAGATCTTCCCCGGAGTGTGTCCGATGCCGCCGCATTCTATCGAGCCGAGGAGGGCAGCTCGACGGAGAAGGTGTTCTGGTCTCAGTATGCTGAGGCCGGACATCCCGTGCCCCTGAGCGACCAGTTGAAGCAACTAGTCGAGCTCCACAAGGCGGACGAACAGGCCATGAAGGGCCTCATTGTTCAGCTGTGGCCTGGAGGGGCTCTACCGGGGAGCTATTTCGGGCTGGTGCGGCGGCTGTTGGAGGCCTATCCAAGGCTCGAAGTCATCAAGCGCTCCGTCTGCATTGAGGGTGCCCGTAGGGCCCTTGCCCGTACTAAGGTGCACTGGGGCAAGCTGGATGCTGAGAAGCTTGTGAAGGACGGACCACCGCCGGGGAAAGAGCATCGCAAGCCCGAGAATTACTATAAGGATGTTCTGAAGGGTGCCCGCCTTGTGGTGGGTGAATGTTCTAGGGATGTAATTTTTGAGGGAAACTTGCTCGTTTTGTCCTGTGCGCTCAAAACTTGTTTATATGCGCTAAGCAATGCTGTTGGAATTTAAAATATTACCTTCTGTGCGGCTGTTTATCATTTCTGAGAGATGGCGAGTCATCGGCTTCTGCCCCCGTGCCGCTAGTGCTGGGGTGTTCGGGGATAAACCTGAGCGCTCTTTTTCCCATGTTTGGGTCCTTCGAGGGAGGCGCTCAGCCCAACGAACAAGGCAATCGGACTATAATGCGTGAACACTCTCACTTAGCCATAGGATTCTATAATTTTAAATTTCGGCGAAGCCCCTGGTATTCGGAAGACCGAGTTCGGGGCGCTATCCACGCCTTGGCCGGACAGAGCCGGCTCCTCACCCTAAGCGGCATAAGTCTTTAGGGACTCGAAAAAACCTCTCGAACAGCGACCGGCTCTCGCTTCATCATGACAGTCAGTTTTAGCTTTCTCCACTGAGGTGCTCGACCCAGCTCAACTGGGGCACAATCGCAGTGGTTCTCCTGGTGCTACCTTAGCCGATATAGCGGAACGTAAGGCACCAAAACATAGGAGCCAGGCAAACCCAACTATTGACCCAAGACATGATTCGGAGCCGATGCATATAATGCTATAAGTTCGGGGTGCCGCACTTGTTAAAGTGTTCGGACTTCTTACACCATATTGAGGGGTACTAAAGCCCCTGGCGTATTTTGGCCGTACCAACGTGTACGGGTGCAACATGTCGTTAAGGAACATATAGAAAGAAAAAGGTAATGCAAAAATAGACGAAAGCTATGCATTATTTATTAAAAAGAGCTGCGATCAAAGCAGAATGATAAAAATAATGCGATAAGTGGAAGGTTGGACTAGTTAACATGTCCGTTCCAGGGGCAAGCTGCGGAATAGTATGCGGAACGGGTATACTGCTCATGATAGAGACCGCCTGGGAGTTCCGTAATGCGGTGTGGCTTGTCTGCTTCCCTGGTTCTTGCATCGTTTGTGCGGCAATTGAACTGCCGAACAGGCCTTCCGAAGGATGGAATCCTGAAAGTAAGAGAAAATTAAGAAATCGGCAGCCCCTGGTACGGTTTAAGCCGTGTTTTGGGCGTGCCATGATGGTGCCCCTCCCCCTGTACCCATGATATCTCTAGAGCGTAGTTATGTACGCGAAGTACTGGCGTCACCTTTTTGCGAGGGTTGGGGTTAGGGCCGCATTGCTACGCCTGCTCGGATCGTGCCAGGCGGTCTTGTTGTAGGTTACTCCGGGCGCGCTTGACGGTGTCCGGTCGTTTAGTGGCCGGGCTAGAGAACTACCTGGAGAGGCTGCTTTGTACTTCCGCTGCAAGGGCCACCATGTGCTCCTCCGTTCAGAGGGAGCGTTTGGTGTTTCTATTGACCGTAATTACTCCTCGAGGGCCTGGCACCTTGAGCTTAAGGTATGCGTAGTGCAGTACCGCATTGAACTTAGCGAATGCGGTTCGCCCGAGCAGTGCGTGATAACCACTGCGAAATGGGACTATATCGAAGATTAACTCCTCGCTTCGGAAATTATCCGGGGATCCGAAGACCACTTCAAGTGTGACTGAGCCTGTACAGTTGGCCTCTACACCTGGTATTACGCCTTTAAAGGTCGTTTTGGTGTGCTTAATCCTCGAGGGATCTATGCCCATTTTCCGCACTGTATCGTGGTAAAGCAGGTTCAGGCTGCTGCCGCCGTCCATAAGGACTCTAGTGAGATGAAATCCGTCAATAATTGGGTCTAGAACCAATGCGGCGTCTGCCATGAAGGATGCTGGTGGGGTGGTCCCTTCGATCAAAGGTGATCGGGCAGGAGGACCATGGGTTGAACTTTGGGGCGACTTGCTCTACCGCGTATACGTCCCTTAACGCACGCTTCCGCTCCCTTTTGGGGACATGGGATGCGTATATCATGTTCACCGTCTGCACTTGTGGGGGAAAACCCTTCTGTCCACTATTGTTCGGCGGCCGAGGCTCCTCGTCGTCATCGCTATGCAGCCCCTTGTCTTCATTTTCGGCGTTTAACTTGCCTGCCTGCTTGAACACCCAACAATCCCTGTTGGTGTGATTGGCTGGCTTTTTGGGGGTGCCATTTATCTGGCACGAGCGGTCGAGTATTCGGTCCAAACTGGACGGGCCCCTAGGATTCCTTTTGAATGGCTTTTTCCGCTGACCGGATTTAGAGCCTCTGAATCCGGCATTAACTGCCGTATCCTCAGCATTGTCGCCGTTAATGTGGCGCTTCTGCTTGTTGCGACGCGACCTGCCACTACTGTCCCTAGTATCCGAATTACCAGGGTTCTTGGTCATATTGTTGCTATGAGCAAGCCAGCTGTCTTCTCCCGCGCAAAAGCGGGTCATGAGTGTCGTGAGTGCTGCCATAGATTTCGACTTTTCCTGTCCAAGGTGCCGGGCCAGCCACTCGTCACGGATATTGTGTTTGAAGGCTGCTAGGGCCTCAGCGTTTGGAGAGTCGACTATTTGATTTTTCTTTGTTAGGAACCGTGTCCAGAATTGCCTGGCCGATTCCTCTAGTTGCTGAATTACATGACTTAGGTCATCGGCGTTTGGGGGTCGCACATAAGTGCCCTGGATATTGTTGAGGAATGCGGCTTCCAGGTCCTCCCAACAACTGATTGATCCTGTTGGCAAGCTATTAAGCCATTGCCGAGCTGGTCCTTTAAGCTTGAGTGGGAGGTATTTGTTGGCGTGGAAATCATCGCCGCGGGCCATGTGGATATGAAGGAGATAATCCTCGATCCATACCGCAGGATTTGTTGTGCCATCATATGATTCGATGTTTACGGGTTTGAAACCCTTGGGGATTTGATGATCCATTATTTCGTCTGTAAAGCAGAGTGGGTGTGTGGCGCCTCTGTACTGGGCTATATCGTGACATAGCTCCAATGAGCCTTGTCTACTATGTTCGGCCCCGCCGAATTTGTGGCCGGCGTGATGGTTACCGTCTCGAGCCGTGGGGCGCCCACACGATCCATAGATCGATTTTGTTTGCCTTGCCTTGTACTCCAACATGTCTCATAAGTCCGGCGCATATTCCCATGCCTTGGTACGGGGTGCGGCTTGAGTGGAGGGCCGAGAGGCCTCTCTGTCGCGACCACGAGGTGGCCGGTCGGCCGCATCAAGTGCTTCCTCCTCTAATCGGCGTACCAACCTGTGCTTTGGGTAGCTCTTGGAGGGGCGTTCGAGTTTATGCTCTTCGGCCATGAGGACTATAGTCCATCTGTCGACTAGCAAATCTTGATCAGCTCTAAGCTATTGCTGTTTTTCTTGAGGCTTCTTGCCGTGGCCATAAGCCTGCGTTGAAAACGCTTTTGCTCGACGGGATCCTCTGGCACGACGAATTCGTCGTCGTCGAGGCTTGCCTCGTCTTTGGAGGGAGGCATATAATTATCGTCCTCGACCTCTCTGTCTGCCGTTCTCTCGTGAGGGCTGGTTTCTCCATCCTCCTGTGCTAAATCTTGTTGGAGGGAGTTTTCTTTGGCGCTTTCCGGAGTATTATTATCTCCCGTGCTGGAATTGCCTTGTTTGTTTTGGCGGGATTTTGAGCGGCGCCGCTGACGCGGCGCTTAGGCTGTTTCTTGGAGGGGTCATCCTCCGCTGTTCCATCGCCATCTCCCTCTTTTGGTGTGTCCACCATGCATATGTCATATGATGAGGTGGCTTTCCAGGGCCTAGTAGGTGCTGGTTCTTCATCATCTCGTTCATCGGCGTCCATACCGTCGATATCTTTGGAGTCGAAGTCAAGCATGTCGGTTAAGTCATCGACAGTGGCTACAAAGTGGGTGGTGGGTGGGCTTTGAATTTCTTCATCATCCGTACCCCAACCTTGCTGACCGTAGTCCGGCCAAGGCTCTCCTGATAAAGAGAGAGACTTCAGTGACTTCAGGATATCGCCGAAAGGCGAGTGCTGAAAGATGTCCGCGGCAGTGAACGCCATGATCGGCGCCCACTCGGATTCGATCGGCAGGGGCGCGGAGGGTTCGGAGTCCGGAGAGGAGTCCGGCTCCTTGGAGTCACAAGTCTCGCAGAGTATGGGCCTGGTGCTTGGCTCAATCGCTGTTGGGGTCCCAGCCCCCGAGGTGGTGTCCAACCGCCCATCCTCAATCAGCGCAGTTGGCTCCGAAGTAAGGGTCGGAGCCGATGCGGGTGCGGCCTCCAAGGCACTGTTCGGCGGCAGAGCTGGATCATGCTCGGCGTGACAGTACGGCGCGCTCGGTAGTGGCTCGAATCCATCGAAGATCAACTCCCCGTGGATGTCAGCCGTGTAGTTTAAACTTCCAAATCTGACCTGACGGCCAGGGGCGTAGCTTTCGACCTGCTCCAGATGGCCAAGCGAATTGGCCCGCAGTGCGAAGCCGCCGAAGATGAAGATCTGTCCGGGGAGGAAGGTCTCACCCTAGACTGCATCGCTATCGGTGATCATCGGAGCCATCGAGCCTGACGGTGATGACACAGAGGAACTCTCAATGAAAGCACCAATGTCGGTGTCAAAACCGGCGGATCTCTGGTAGGGGGTCCTGATCTGTGCGTCTAGGCTGGATGGTAACAGCAGACAAGGTACACGAAGTTTTACCCAGGTTCGGGCCCTCTCGATGGAGTTAAAACCCTACGTCCTGCTTGCTTAGTATTGATGGTATGGGTAGTACAAGAGTAGATCTACCACGAAATCGAGGAGGCTAAACCCTAGAAGCTAGCCTATGGTATGATTGTTGATGTGTATGTTGTCCTACGGACTAAAACCCTCGGTTTGTATAGACACCGGATAGGGTTAGGGTTACATAGAGTCGGTTACAACGGTAGGAGATCTGCATATCCGTATCGCCAAGCTTGCCTTCCACGCCAAGGAAAGTCCCTTCCGGACACGAGACGGAGTCTTCAATCTTGTATCTTCATAGTCCAGGAGTCCGGCTATCCGAACACCCCCTAATCCAGGACTCCCTCAACCCCGATTCCAAGTCACATCGATCTAGCCGGTAACACTTCATATCACATTGCGGCCTCACGCACGGTATCCCCACGGGTGTCGCCTTACCATGGCCCGGGACCGTCTGCGCCTTTTGGCTCACGTATATGATAGTGTCGCTAGCATCCATATGATAGAGAACCGGGGCTGACATGGCTAGTCATGAACCCAAAGCGGCATAGACCTATCGAGACAGGCATACGTGAATCACATCAAGCATGTCGGTCATCAGCGTGTGAATCCGGGCTATAGCACTGGGCTAACAAGACTCCGGATGTCACCGCGTGACATTTCCCTGAAGGGACAGACATAGGAACGAAGTGAAACACATGCCGGCCAGTCAAGTGTCCAGAGCAGTAGTGCTGGGCTAGCAGGACTCTGGTGAACCGGGCTATAGCGGACTACTATCGCTTAGGAAGCACTAGACTACATTTCCCCATATGAGAGGCTGCCAAGGATAATCAACTAGATTGTCGGATCCCACTCATACCAAGCATTTCAATCATACACACAATATGCCCGATATGAGTACATGCAACATGGCATCACAACAAAACTCTGCAACTCAAGTACTTCATTTAAAAAGGCTCCGAGGAGCCATACATAACATATTCATAAAGGTAGGGTCACACGACCCGACACTCAAGTCATACAATCATACAAGCACATGCGGAAGAAACTTAATCTGAGTACAGACACTAGAAAGAAAGAAGGCTTCTCGAAGCCTGTCTATCTAGATAGGGCCCTCCATGGCCAGGATCACCACCTGGGTGGCAAGTCACTCATCGACGTCGAGGTCTACATAAAACCCATCGGAGGGGGCGGTGTTGTCGTCTGAAAACAGTAATTAAGAAAACATGAGTACAAAGGTACACAACAAGTCTTACATCAGAACCTACTGTACATGCTCATTCTCAAGAAGGTGGTGGAGTTATTGTAGCAAGCCATCTTTGACTCTTTGCTACGCTATCCTACGAGACTCCACTAGTAAAATAGTTTTCGCACACGAGTCCACTAATCACCAACATAATACTCCACCGGGGATCCTCCCTCGTCATCCTACGAGAGGGCCATCCTCGGTACTCACACTTATCTTGAGTCTTTTAGTAGTATCCATTAACTTGTCTATGAACTGTATAGGCAACCAAGTAGTCATTTACCGCGGATGTGGCTATTCAAATAGTTTTATACCCTGCAGGGGTGTACTTCATCACACATGTTTCCACCACTTAGCGTCTGCACACGACATGTGCTCGTCAGACTTCAAGCGAAAATCGACGTGGGTGTAGACCACGACCTGACTAACTGCACAAGTCTCTAGTTCTGGTTTATCGCCTATTCAGGTTCCATCCGCAAGGAAATCCGACCGGGGTGTCCTCAATGGCCCAAAACGATGTGTGCAGGGTTCCCGACACACCAAACGGGCGACTCGGTACACCGTGCCATGGTGTATCTACCGCATCATAGCCCTCCCCTAGGGTCAGCGCTACGCACGGCCGCCAACACATAACCTACAAACACCAGAAACTAGTTGCAACTCCTGGACAGAGGACGAGAGGGGTCATATTTCAGGGCCCAATGTGTGGTAGTAGCTGAATCTTAAATCATGCATACAGATCTCAGTTCTTATGGACGGCCTCAATGAAACAACCCACCATGTACTCCTACATGGCCTCTCATCGATACCTTTACCAAAACATGTTCAACACATCCCTCACATTACCGACATAATCATTTCACTCTAGCCCATCACCTAGATGAACCAGACATGACACAACTCTAAGCATAGCAGGCATAGCAAGGTAGGAATCACATACATGGCTCAATCAACTCCTACACATGCTAGTGGGTTTCATCTAGTTACTGTGGCAATGACAGGTCATGCAGAGGATACGGGTTCAACTACCGTAGCACACAACAGTTTGAATCGCGTTGTCTTAATGCAGTGAACAAGAGCAGAAGCGAGAACATGGGTTTGTATCGGAATGATCAATGGGTTGCTTGCAAGGGTACTGCCCTTCAGACAGATATTCAGGGTTATCCTTGGAGGCAGAACCTACCACGAAAGACACATCGAACATAATCAACACATGACAATATGCAACAATATGATGCATGCTATGACATGGCAAGATGAATGTGTCTTGGCCTAATGCAAGCTAAAACAGAAAGGAATGAACGCATTTGAATCAAAGATTCAAATGTTAGTTCACTTCAAATGTTAGTTCACTTAACATAGCCATATTAGTGCATTATCTTATTTTGCTTAAATATCAAGGTTATCTTGTTTTCTCATGCATGAAACCATTACCAATGGATAGATTGAATTTTTCTGATCAAAATTCATATATAAATCTTTTCATTTGGAGTTACAGATTAATTTCTATGATTTTTAGAAGTTTTGGCTATTTTCTAGAATTTCCTATATAAAAATAAATCCAGAAGATGAATAATTGCATCAGCACTACATCACTGTGATGTCAGTGAGTCAAAGGCACCAGGGCTAGTCAAACCTGACTGGTGGGCCCCGTCTGTCAGTGTCTCAGCTAACTAACAAAGTTAAGTTAGTACTAATTAACTATTAGTGGGGCCTGGGCCCACATGTCAGTGACCTAAACTAACTAAAATTAGTTAATACTAATCCTAAACTAATTAACAGGTCGGTCCCACCTGTCATAGGCT